>NW_028262290.1:38608586-38915326 GCF_047370975.1 Nipponia nippon | reverse complement strand
TAAAAACATTATGGTGCAAAATTCTCACCCAACAATCTTCACTTTCTTATGTCTTCTCCTTTAGCTGAGCTATTTACTGAGTCAAATACTGTCTGTAAATGAATGGAGAGGACTATGACTTGTCACTAATTCGGCCTTTCAACAATGAGTTTTTATTAGAGTAGACAAAGAGAATAGATAAAATATTGCTACAAAGGAAAGGACAGCTAAAGGAGGAAAGACAAGAACACGGGGATTAAGCAATGTACAAGTTAAAAGCAGTAAGGCGCAGGAAAAGGAGTACAGATCATACTTCCAAGTGGACTTGAAAGATTACACAGAAAGAGAAACTGCAAAGAAAACATCATGACACCAAGTAAGAGACAGGAGAACAGAGCAGATGTGGGATCATGCCATCAAACCATTTTCACAATATGTTGTTCTAATAAAACGCAAGATTCTGGTCAGAATTACCCTGAAGTAATCTATCCTAAACAGTTCGTACACTATTAAATGTGCTAGCTGGAATTTAAATTCAAAGCCTACATCTCTTTCACAGTTACTATGGAAGCGCCTACCCTCTGTATATTTCAGCTCTACAATCTTAGACTTGGTCTTCTTTGCATATTAGATTATAACAAAATGTTGCCACTTCTTCCTGAAAATATCTCTGAAGATTGACCTTTCCCCACTTTCATACAAGTAGAAATCTCATGAAGTGTCCACATCATCTTGCCCCTGAAAGCTACTGGACATGGTTCAGTAAGGATTAAGTTCTTCCTTCTTCTTTCTGAGCACCTCAGAGGTGGGGTGTTCTGGTGGGGAAGGAGGCCGCACCTGCCCTTTGGCTTTCTTCTCTCCCCTGTGTTGGGTACAAACTTTTCTTCTTTACTGCTAAGACTTCATGGCTTAGCTCTATTCTTGGGGAAAACAGAGTTTTCAACTAAAGCTCCAATCTGCCAACAGTACCACCCCTCGCTGCTTAGGTGTCCCTTTCTTGTTACACTATCAGCAGTTGGGAAGAGACTGCTCCATGCACCCAATGCCCAGGATGATGGCACCTAAGAGAACAGCGGGGATGTAGCCCCCTCAATGGGGCCATTTCATATTTGCATTCCCATACCATTTTATAAAGCTAGACAGTGCCCAACTAAGATGTGTCTGCTCCCGTTTTGCACATATGGTTATTTTCTCACACTTGGCTGATGATGGTCAAAAGTTTTAGCTATCTATTGGCTGTCAGTAGCCTAGGTGAAATGAGCTTGTGGCTCATTTCTATCTAACAGATGGATATATATCAATAAAACCACCATTACAGAACTGAGGTGACTGTCCATGGCAGATGTACAGGACTAAGACCTTTATGTGCACATTTAATTAAGTTCTCATGCAGAGACCTCTCTCTGCTGAAGATGAGTAGGCCTGAGTAACTGATGCCATGTTGTACCACTTCCATGGAGTAACAAAGGACTCTAGGGCTGTCTGCAGCGTTTGCCACAAACTCTGGAAGTGCATAAACAAAAATTAATTCCACATATACATAATTTTCTGCATTCATATTACAGATTGTGTCTGTCCCTGGGTTCTATATCTTCAAACAAAGTGTCTTTGCTGAGGACAGGCCATAAGACTCCATAAGACAACATGTCACCTGAGATTTTTTCCAACACGGTACAAACTAGACTTCAGTAATGTTCATAAATATGATCATTCTAACACTGTGAAAGGCCACCAAATGTTTTTTTAAAGCAAAAGACAAAGGTAAAGAAAGCCTATTTATTCTTGTCTAGAATAAAGCAAGAAGTTCTGCATTGTTTTGAAATGGTAGATCTAAAAGTTAAGTGAAAGTTAGAAAAGGGAAACAGGGAAGCAGTGATATTTCCATTTTTTACCATGATTACTTATAAGGGACATATCTAAAGACATAGGAGCATATATCAACCTTTATGAAATAGGTAACTTTTTGTAGGAGTACATAGGACAGACGTACTAGAGTTAGATAACACATTACTCAAAATAGACCAGAGCTAAATATGCCGGCTCTGCTCACTTTCCAAACTTTTTTTTTTTTAAATGCTGACCAAGCTCAGCTGGGAAAGACCTGCTTAGTGTAGTCATTTTCACATTCCCACTGAACAGATCAGCTTTGACAATATTTTTTTTTAATCTCAACAGCAGAGAGTACTACATAATTCCCTCTAACTCAGCCAAGAAAAAGAAAATTAAACTTGAGAAACTAGAAGTGCAGATATAGTATTATATGAAATTGCACCAAATTTTACAACGGTCCAATGTTCCTGATATTTTAATCTTAACACATCAAGGGTGATAGAAGCTTCTTTTTGCTGTCAAAGTGATCAAAGAGAGGTTGAGAAAGAATCTATAAACAGATGCTGCCCAGTGACAAACCTTAAAGAACAAGACTGTGGGGCCAGATGTTTGAGTGACCTTCGGACTACAGAACATGTTGGCATGGTGTTGATTTAGATAGCTGTTGGCAGGGGCTTTCGATCCAGCAGCTGAAAAAAAATGTAAATTATGGAAATATTTTTTCTCATCTTTCCCCTAACTACAAAAGCTAAAACTACTGGTCAGTGGGGCTGATGGCTGTCAAAGAAGTTGAATTCACCACACAACCCTGCCAGTAGGTATCACATCAAAAAGGAGTTAGCTGAATGAACAAGAACATCTTCAGGCTGTGCCATTTTGCATCCCCCTCAACTTTCAACAGCTGTTTCTTGAGTGAATACAGATGCAAAATAATTATATGAAATGTTTTACATTTTCAACATACTACATAATGTAAATATGGAATCCATGAGTACTTATGGGTGATATAGCATAAACCACCATCAGGAAAGGAATTGAGAAGTGGAATAGGAAACAGAATGACTGATCAATAATGCTGACTTTCCTAAGTTATATTCTTTATACACCCTATTTGTAGAATTAAAATGGTATTACAAAAAAACCCAGGGATAATTGATCACATACATATTGTTTATGTCAAATACTAGAAGACCCTGGAAATTATTATGAAATGAAATACCAGTTGTGCTGCACTTTTCTGGGTCTCAGTCTCAGCAAGCCCTTTCATTTTTTAATCAGATCGGAGAAATTAGGCGTGTATTAGGAAATACAAAAAGAAAACAGAAAGTTCTCAATCCAAAATTCCATCAGATACTCATCTGAGCCACTGCATGCTACTAGAACAAATGGAGAAAGCAGAAAAAGTCTTGCTTTGTAACATTAAATGTGATTGAAGACTGTACAGTTCTTCTTACGCTTTTAGACGTTTTGTCACTTTACCTGGAGAAATATACACTGCTTATTCTGAATTGCTGCTGATGTCCAGCACTTGTCAAAACCACTATCTGTCAAGCACTTCACAAAGTGTTGCAAAATGACAGATCAGGATGTCTGAATAGATGGAGCCCCAGGAAAAACAGAACAGATAGAAAATTCATGACTCTAAACTACATCAAAGCGACTTCTGTCAACATCATGTCAAAAGAAGGAAAAAAAGAACTGTTCATTTTAGAGGGTTTTTTTCATTATATAAACACTTTTTTCACGTATGAGCTAAGTGTAAGGAAAAATTAACTTGGTGTACAGTATGATCATTCGAATGTGCCAAAAATACTCTTTAAATAATCCAGGAATAAGCAAAGTTCTAACAGTAGATAGTCTGGCAGTTAAAACCAATGACATCCAAAAGAAATGCATGAAGAATCTATCAGCTTAAAATAGGACAAACCATCTGGCTCCAAAGAAATAAAAGTACTCTGCTGTGCGTGTTTGTTGGGTTCGCAGAATCCTACAACTGGATTAATTTTGTATTTCCTCTCCAATCAGCTTTGATCATCTCTACTTAGTCTGTCGATTGCACAACCCTAATGCAATGTTATATTCCAGGCAGCAGATTTAGTAATATCAAGGCATTACTTTAATTTAGAAAAAGAAAAAAGAAGCTCCACCAGCATCGCTGGACCTTCCATTACACATAAATCTTTTAAACAGCTCCTCAAAGGAGACAGAAAATAAGTGGGTTATGATACATGACTATATACATTCAAATTATACATAATCAAATTTTGAGAAAGAATCACATACTCGGAACTCTATGACTAGTGCAGATCTAGAAATGCTTTCTGCCTCACATACCTTTTGCCATAGGCAATTGCCATCAGTACTAAATTCATAGAATTTTACTAACACTCTATAGATCTCTAGAAATAAAGAGGTTAAATGCCCATGTACAATGGTTTAGGTGGCTTTTAGAGCATTGGGAAATATGAAGCACGCACACACACAAACTTGGAAAAGGGAATGCGGTGCTTCATGCATAGTCAAGTAAGCATTAGTAAAATACGGCATTTACATCAAGTTTGGAACTCCAGATTTTCCGCATTTACTGTCTCTGGTGTCATCTTTGCTTGCCGGCATGTGGTTCATGGAACTGTATAGAATGGTTTGGGTTGGAAAGGACCTTTCAAAGACTGTCTGGTCCAACCCCCTGCCCTGGGCAGGGACATCACTCTTCTACCCACTTTTTCAAAGGGCCTATAAAGCTGCTGCTGCCGCCACTGCAGGCTCTGACAGTAGCGACCGCTGATCCAGAAACCAGCACTTGCTCAATGGCGCAAACACACTCCAATTTTCCTCAGAAAAGCTGCCCATTAACCATTGGCCAGTAAAGTTTTGCTAGCTTCAAAACATTTGCAAGATATAAATGAGCATGAAAAGGAATAGGTTCAGAGATGTGCTTTAGGATGTCCTGTTGAATGTGTAAACACGGCTCGGAATTGCAATCTATTAATAGCAGAGTACGGTAGAAGGCACGTCTGCTGCTTATTGTAAGCAGAACTCAATATATCTTGCTTCCTACTTACAAAAAGATGTTTATTACCTGTAACTGTACAGAGGTGTGTGCTTCACAGCAGCAGTGATTGGTAATAAGCCTCCTTTTCTCATTTACATTGATAGCAAGCATTAGTGAAGATATATGCATTTCATTTCATGGTTCAGAAAGAACAAAGTATATGTATATGTGATAGCAGTGGGTGGTTAATGAAATGGTCTGACAAACATAAGCTAATACATAATCATACCAGAATGTGGACTGGAACACCTGTTCCTGCTTCACAGGCTTACAATTCTTTAAGAAAAGTTACTATTCGCAAGAACTGAAATCACTACTATTTAGACATCAATATGCTCTGAGGAAATTTTAGTCATTTTTTGCAAACACTGAAGGGGGGGATTTTAATGATATCAAATCTCTTTTGCTTGTGTCCTAAGAGTAATGAAAACTTCACACATGCATGAAGCTCCAGTAATTATTTTAAACTGCCTTCTGTTGTCCCCCTGAGGAACACGGTGGTATTTGTTTGATGCAGTTTAATTAGTGTCAGGGTAATTAATGCTATGCTATCTACATGAGATCAAAACCCTTTCTTTGTAACACTCTGGTAACTAAGAACTAAGAAAAGGAAGTGGTTTGAAAATGTGGAAGCTTGGCAGGCTAGATTCAGAAACAAACCGAATCGCTCAAATCCGCGTTTACGCACCCGAAATATTAAACACATTCAGCCAAGTCAGCACCTTCAAGTGTGAGATTGGGATCATAATGCATTAGAACGGTGCCGTAAGACAGGAGACCCACTGCCTCCCATGTAAGTGAAATGCTTTTTCTATGGATGTAATCAAATTAAGTGAAACATTCATGGACACCATGCACCTTGTAAGGAGTTTAAATCCTTTAATAATGAAATTATATACTTTTGCACAACCAGATCACCATAGTTATTTATAAGCAGCATGTGGTGCTACCATGTGCTGATAAATTTTTCTAAATAAAAGCATCATTTGAGTTTAATGAATGAATGTGATTCTGCTTTAATGCCTGAATAAAATTTGCATTTAATTGAATGTTCAGTCTCCACTTCAAAATAGTGCCCTCTACTAAAAGGACCAAGGAGATACCAGAGTGCAGAAGTTGGGAACACACACAGAAATTCCAGACACACACACGGCATGCACTACATAAATCCTTTTTAACTGTTTCTTTGGTAATAAGGAACTGCGGTATAAATCTCACAACACACAAACTCGGGCTGATTACAGGCTTAAGGAAATAGCTACAGTTATCTTGACTGGATAAATTATTATATCCTAGAGGTTATTCTGTTTTTTCTAATAAAGCTTCAGCAGCAAACAGGAAAGAGAGAAAGAGAGAAAGAAAGAAAGAGAGAAGAGAGAAAGAGAGAAAGAAGGAAAGGAAGGAAGGAAGGAAGGAAGGAAGGAAGGAAGGGAAAAAGAAAAAAAAGAAAAAGAAAAAGAAAAAAGAAAAAGATAAAAAGAAAAAAGAAAAAGAGAAAAAAGAGAGAGAGAAAGAGAGAAAGAAAGGAAGAAAAAGAGAAACAGAAAAAGCTTGTGATTTTTTTCTTTGTAACCCATGAAATTATGGGCTTGCCATAATGCCTTTGACACTATTACTTTGAAGAACAGAAAAATTTAAAGTTTAGAGCCAGACACATAGCCTGGAAAACGTATTTTATGCAATAATACAGAGTTTATGTGAGGCTTCTTGCAGAAAAGGAAACCCCGATTTGAAGGTAAACAAAGTGGCTTGGTCTTTTGCGCGCATGTCCTGAGGGTGCAAACAATAAGAGCCCTGTTGAGAAATGGCAAATATTCTGCCAAAAAGCACAAGCACTAGCCCTACAGCAGTCTGCAGATTGTGTTAGTATCCATCGCCATTAAATTCATGGTTATCTTTATCACATGAGATTTCACCAGCTTACGCTGGTGGCACAGCAGGGTCTGAGGGTCTCCGCAAAATGCTGCTTTTGAGGTCACCCATGACCGAACCCGCCCACGGATCAGCTGACCAGCAAAATATGCTCCTTCCTCTCTCCAGTTCTGCTTCCCGCAGCTCGGTTGTTTATCAATTAAAGTGATAAATACAAATGACTTTGATAAGGCAGGCGATGTAGTAAAGCAACGTGCCGAAAGCCTGCCGTAAGAACCGCCCGCAAAGTTCAACAACTGTGAAAGAACTATTAAAAAGGACACACAAACAAGTGACCTTGACTGACAAGCGCACTTCATCCCAGCAATAAACAGCGGCGGGGCTGATAAGTGTTCATTGGCGCAGAGAGTAATTACCTATCTGTCAGCGTTGCTGGTGTGTGCGAAATAGTATAAATGAAACATACATAATGTACAGCAATAATATCGGGCATGCAGAACCTAATGCATTATCATCATTCTCAGGGCTCAGGTTTATGTGGCTGCCACCACTGAGTAAATGCCTTCTAGCCATGATAATTTCATTCTAATCTCTGTTCCATATTATAATTTTCATAGCTAAAAGATACTGAGGAGCAATACGTTTCAATCAAGGGCTAAATAGAACACAACCTGTAACTGGGTATTTTATACACCTATATATATTTTTTTCTTTCAAAAAAAATTTAGTCAATTTATGAATAGACTGAAATAAGCTGTAAATTTATGGATGACAAACTCTGTCTGTAGCAATGTCACAATGTCTGGAGACAGGCTTTACATATCTTGTACAAGGGATGCCAGCTTTGTCTATCATATCTCACAAAAGAATTCAACCCTCTGGAAGAATAAAGGTTTCTGTGCCCCTTCCTAGCACATTATCAAACAAGGTTAACTTTTGAATGAACAAAAGAAGGGTCCTACTGAGTTAAAAATAATCAAAAAGAAGCTTTTAGACAATGTATGTTATTATTTTAAATGCTGTTTAAAATTCTATTTTATTACATAACCTTCACAGCCAGACCACCACTGCAGTGAACAAATCTGCCTGCTTCCTCATTAATATCTATTTTAAAATACAGTCTCTGTATATTTTTAATTTATTTTGGGACTCTTTATGAAAAGGAAGGACAGTGATTTAAAGGCATGCTCAGCCTCCCCTCCCCATCACACCAGGAGAAGGGAGAGAGAATAGCGCTCACTGCTTTATCAAAATCCATTTGACTGGATTTCAGTATCAGGGAAAAGCGCAGTAAAATGTGCGCTGGAGCCCGGGTGGCCCCAGCAGCCCGCCTGACAAACTGTTGCGCTGCTGGCTTCCCTCTGCAAAGCAAAAGGGATGCGCAGACCTAACACGTTCATGCTCAAGGAGCCTCAAAATGGGCCTTCAGCCGAGTGGGTGTCCGCCACCTGACTGCACCCCAGGGGGCAAAATGGTGCCCTTGGGAGCACTCTGGGGCGAGGGTGACTCCCCCTGGGCAGAGCGGTGTGCTGGGAGTCGCTCTGTGCTGGGCAGAGGAGAGGGAGGGTGGCGGGCGACCAGCCCAAGCCAGGGGTAGCCCGCTCTGCCCTGGGGCCCCACCACGGCCCCCGTCCCAGCAGGCTCCCACCCCATCTCCAGAGGGATTTCTCCTCAGCCAGCCCCCACGTGTGCCAGGGCTCATTACACCAACACCCTTCCTCATTAGTTAAGCGATGCACGTCTGGGAAGATAGGCAAATGTGAAAGCTCAGTCATTACGATGAACAGGGGTGGGAGGTTTATGCAAACCTTCATTTCAATTTCCATCAGCAGCCTGTCTCATCGTTTGCTTTTTTGACCTTCCATCTGCAAGAAACTCAACTCTCTTCCCCCTGATACTAAAATCACCTGGACCCAGCCCTGGTTTGCCCAAACCTCCCTGGTGGTGTCCATAGCAGAGCCTCCACCGGCCTCCTTTGGAAAGCAGCTCTCGTTCGCCGACAGATTTCACGAGCAACCCCTTCAACAAACCCAGACGAAGCTTCAAGTGGTACGGAAACCTGAAAGCCAGCATGTTTTGCCTGGCTGGGAGTTTCACTAGAGAAATTTCACATGGCTCTAAATATAACTCAACGGCAATATTTATTTTATTTAAATGTCTCAGAACATTGCATTTGACAGAAGACAACAGACTGGAAAATTGCTTATACAAAATGCAAGAGGTAGTTGCAGTATTTTCTGGCACGTGGCATTGCTCTGCACTTCGCTGACACCCGTATGGCTGCAGCTGCCCCTCGCCCCCATCCCGGCACCTTCCCGCTCTCTGCTTTCTGACACGAGTCCTTAAACGATCATATTTCAAAGAATTGCCCAGGACCTAGGGGATCGGCAGACACGAGGCAGCATTTTGGCTGTTGAAAGTTGTATTTTTGCCATATGCCAATGGCTGAAAGTCAGGAGAGTGAAACTTTCCACTGAAGTCAGAGTTGGGTCCAAGGATGGACATACCAAAAATATACCATGAACTCAGCCCATAAGCAGCATGCTGCCAATGTCTTATAAATTTAACAAAATGTTACCTATGCTGAAATATTACACATTTCTTGTGAGGTTAAAAACAGAACAAAAATACACAGGGCAGGTTTCTGTGTCCATCTTACATGATTAAAAGCATGGCCCAAAATCTATTAAGCCACTACTCCCAGATTTACAGCCAGGAGGAATAAGAGGAACAAGAGTTTATAGAAACAAAGGGCTTTTTCTGTCTGTTTTCAACAAAATGAAACTGCGTCTCGGAGGGGGGGAAAGAATAATAATGGGAGGCTTTTTTCTCTGAGAAATGAAGTGAAAATGAAAATGTTTTTTAGCCCCGCTTAGCGCACTGGAGTGAGCAAAACAAACCCGGAGCTCTTCCCTCCCACTTACATCAGTTTGCTAAGCCGAACAGGCATCCTAACTGGAATACAAAACCCCTCTTTGCGATGCTCGCAGACAGTATACAAAATTTAGTGCCTCACTCCCGAGTACTGCTTGCAGGTGCAATAAAAAGGAAATACAGCGTGCTTAAAGGCAGCAAGAGGCAGGGTCCCCAGGAGCCACCGCCCCAGCAGAACCCTCCTCTCCGCTGCCTGTGCATCAACCTCATGAAAAGCCAAATCATTCAGAAAGCAAAAACATCTGGGGCTCAATACACCCCGTCCCAGGCTGCTGGGGACTGGTCCCCCCAACTGTCCTCTGGTCCTCCTTTGTTTCTTTTTCAATCCCACTAGATAGGGCACTGTTCAAACGTGATGTGCATACCCCTGGAATAGCTGGTGCCTAAAGGATAAAAGGCTTATTACGCCTTCAGCTAAAGTTGTTAATCCCCTAACAAGCTGAAACAGCATGTGCCATAGTCTCGGAGGCCCGGGGCTGGACGGGAGATCATCACCTATATAGGAAGTTGTTGCTACAATGGCAAGCAGCACGGTTCCTTTTGGCTTTCTAAGAAAACAAAGGAAAGAAACAAACTCAAGGAATGACACTTTAAATCTCAAATTAAAGGTACGTTGCTTTATCAAGCATGAAGTTAGGAAGTACCAGAATTAAAGCCTCCCCGTGTTACTGTATCCCATTCCCTTCCTTTTTATACGTTACAACCCAACCAGCAGCTGCAGGCTTGTGTATGCTCTCTTCTTCCACGGCCTCAGTGTATGATAAGGATCATTTTCAGGGAGCAAATTAAGACTATGCAGTAAACGAGGCTGTTTTCAGGAAGGCTCCTGCCTCTAAATGGCTCTCAGGGTCAGGGATTTTCCAGCAAGAGATAGGGAAATGAAATCGTGTTAGGGAACTGGAGAAAAGCACTGGCACGGTCAAGGGAAACAAACAGCACACCAAAAACAGTCCTGCACCCCACGCTCTCCCAGATTTCTTATGCCATGTGTGGCAAGGCCTTTAAATTAACATTTTGACAGTCATCTTTATCATATGTCTCATTCTTTGGATGCAGAATTTGTGGTACCTGGAGCCTGAACTTAAGCAGGCTTGAGGCACTTACAGAAGGGTTTGGAGACGCAGTATGTCTGGCCGTAAAACAACATGGCTCGGAGAAGAGGCAGAGGGTTAGGAGTTAGTTAGGAGGTGTTATGCTATCACCTTTGCTCCATTGGTGGTTCACCACATAGAAGTGAGTTGCCTGAAATGATGTCAGTTTCCCCATTTGTAAAATAGAACTAGTAACAATCTTATATGTCCCAAAGGAATCATAAGGATTAATTAAATTCACATTTAATGGTCTCTAAAATACTATACTGAAAAGTATGAAAAACCCCCAGCTAGCTCTGGTTGGTTGCAGTTGTGAATGCAGTAAGGCACACTTCCAAGTTCTTAAACCATCCTCACCGCCTCTATCACTAACCAACCTATTACGTAGAGAATAAGAAATCAGATGGCAATCACAGGACAATAAAAAGCTCATTATTGCTTATTGCATTGTGTCTTGAATTGAAGAGAGCCAGGAGGGCCTTGGGAAGCTCCAAATGCCCTCAGACCTGTGTGTTAGCCCTGCTGAGCCCGGCACATCCTTAACGTGAGAGGGGAGGCACCATGCATGAGCTGATGGTGTATTTTAGAGATGACAACTTGAAAGCCCAGATAGGTAAAGATGTAAAGATACTCTGCCCTGTATCCTTCTTCAAAAGGGATGCCAGGAGTTAGGCTATTCTGGTTCTTTATATTTAAGATAGAAATTCAAACTGGTTTTTTTCCTGGTAAAAAATAAATATTCTTAGCTGTGTCGTCTTCCCCCTGCCCCAACACGTGAAAAAACAAGAAAATGTAATGGAGAAGAAGGAGTATGCTATCCTTTGATGTTCCTCTTCCCAAATTAAGGGTCTTCCCAGTACATGGCCCAAGCAGAAAATACGACTCTTTGTTAAAGTAATGCAGTACATTAGTAGCTTCCCCCAAGCCTAATGATGCCAGAACTCCTCTACTGTTTTTATTTAATTATTAATCAATTCTCCAACTATTCGTATTGCAGAAGCAAATAAAAGTCCAATTAAAATTTGGAATGCCTTGTAGAAGGTGCCTTCATACCTGCCTCTAATGTCCTTTTGTGTTATTGTCAAACATTGAATTTCCCTCTGTATAAATTTTCCTGTTGGAAACCACTGGCATCCTCCCTCCTAAACAGCCTTGTCAGAGAGTGGACTAAGGCAAATTACATTGAAGCCAAGAATATGCCTATTCTGGCTATATACTTATTTAAAGTCAAGGACATTTTAAAGAGCAGCTCCGAGCTACTGTAGAGATGCCAGCCTATGATGTTTTGTGAAGTATGTCTATGAAGTAAATAAAAATAATAATAAAAACCCCAACACATAAATAATTTTTTATCAGAAACATAACCCATCTCACAATAACCCTGAAAACTGCTGTATACCCTAGCTGTTACTCTGCAAATAAAATATAATACACTACAATTAAAAAAGCTCTAACATGCATTATCCATCCCAAGAGATTAATTATTTAAGAAATTACAAATTGATACTTTTCGCTAGGCGCTTCATACTGACACATGAATAGTCCTTTCTCCTGAGGTAAACTGAATTACTCCAATGAGCAAGAGTGGAACATTTTTATTAACAAACACCTATTCTTCTCTAATTCTCTAAAAGGTCCTTTTCTTGTCCACAAAGGCTGTCTTATGCAGCTTCCAGAACTGAAAGGATTCCTGACTGACTAGTGAGATGTTATTTTTCTTCCAGGAGAGAACGATTAATAAAATATTGCCTCAGCAATGAGAGATGATAATACATTTCTAAAATAAAATAAATACATAAAATAATATTTATTTCATGCAGTTAGAGATACCTACTGAAAGTTGTATCTCATCTTGTCTAGGATATAGGTGTTCTGTCACCTATACCATGTACCAGATCGTAATCACAACAATGAAAAATACCAGAGCTTTTCTCCCAATTTTTATGTAACATTATTCAGATCTTTGTAACTTTCTGATAGAAGAAGACCGTATGCCACAACCAAACATATACGCAAAATGTCTGAGTTATGGAGCGTGAGAGAAACATAAACATGGAGCTGTTTCACTTTTATGAATTTATGACTTGGTATCATTTGAATGTATGTTTTATGGTCGGATTTTTGAAAAAGGTCTCACATGATCTCTCATTTCGCATACACAGCTTAACAGTGTTAAATTCAAATCTGCACCCATAGTATGAGGAGAAGAAGGGTTATCTTATCAATATAGCTGGCTGTGCTTTCAGAGCATATGTTGTACTGAACATCCAAATGACATTAGCTACATCCAAGTCTAGCTATTATATAAAAAGGAAATATTAAGGGTTTAAGGTTTTTAAAAACAGAATTCCCTTCCTTAGTATTTTTTTTGTAATAAAAGACTATGTGTACACACACACACACATGAACTCTTCTTATATAAATAAGAGAATAAAGAGCTTCCATTTTCCTGTAAGAATGCCCATACTAAACCAGTTTCATTAATTTCAATAGCTGTGTTTTGAAACATTTTAATTCAATTAGGCCAAAGCTCTTATAAAAATTCTAATCAATGTTGAAAATATATGAGTTTTGTAAATTAATAAAGCAGTAATCCCACGCTCTGAAATGGAATATAATGGAAATGCTTTCCAACTGAAGAGAGGCACACACAAGAAACCATGGCCATGCCCTAGTAAGGATATAGTTTAAATCACTCATTTTTTATCAGCCTGCAGCTTGGCATGAGTTTGAACCCAGTGGCTGGAGGTGAAAGATCTCTGTACTAATTTACTGCACCACTGAAATGCCTCCTAATCCCTTCTGTGACTCCAAATTAATTTAAATCTGTCTTTGTGATTTTTTTTCTCTTGTATCCTAACATACTCAACAACAACTTTTACTAACACTAAAGAGTTTTATTCTTTCTCTTCTCCTCTGTAAGCAAAATGAATCTGAATGGATGTCAACATCAGGTGTGCTCCTGGGATAACAACAGATTTCATCCTCTGTATCCAAATCTAGTGTGGCGCAGCAGTTCACATCTGCAGTCACGCAGGTTACCAGGAGCACCTTGCCTTCAAGTCTTTATATATAGTTTGCATTTACTCCCTGTTTTCAAAACCTTTAAGAGACTTGCACAGCATTCATAGAAGACAGCCTCCCTTCCTTTAAATGTCAACCACTCCTGACAGCTCTGCCCCTCAGGAACTCTGAATCCTGAAGGATGAATCTTGTGGTCTCAGAACAGGGCTTCTTCAGTACCCAGCTTCCTCCGAACAAGCCTAACATACAACCTGTGAGCATTCACACTAAGGCGAAAAAATAAAGTGGAGCCTACTCCTTTAGGGAGAACTATCAGGGTAACTTTTCCCTAAGATGCAAACCATCTTATGTTTTTTCTTTTCTTTAAAAAAGTACATATATATCTCTATAAATATATAGGTATATATAATACATATACATGCACATATCAACATATATGTGTATATAATATATATATACACACAATGAGTTTTAATACCATAGTCTTGGGCGCTGTATGGAAATGTGGAGGAATACTTTGATTTGTGTTTCTCCCTGAGCTTTATGATGATGTCCGATGACAAGCTACCTTGTGCTCAGCTCCAATAAATCATTTTACCAGTCCAAAAAGTTCCTAATTTTGTAATTAGAAGCAGCAGAAGAAACATCCTGCAGCCTGCCATGGATTTGGAACAAATATTTCATCAGGTCTGCCTTCAGTACACCTTTTTCCCTAAACAACTACCTGTGGTCTGTTTTGATATCAGATTTTATTTCGTTGTTGTGTGGGAAGATGACTGAATTTAGTTGGGGATATCCTGGCCACGCTGAAGTCAAAAGGAACGCCTTCAAAAAGCACGCAAGCTCTTCACTTCCAGGCCATCTTGAGGCCAAATGGAACTGGAAACAGCATATGAGATGTTATTGCACAAAGGCCAGAGGCACCTGAGATGACAGTCTTCTGGATCTTCAGTTTAATCCAGTGCAGTCACTCCTCTGAGCAAGCAAACCCCGGCAGTGCTGGAGAAGGACAATTTCAGCCCAGAGGGCTGTTGCTAAACAGCTGGACCTGGAGAGAAACTGGGACACCCAGACACTGCTTGGGACCAATGCCCCTCTGCAAGGGCAGAAGGAAAGAGATTTCTTACTCACTGGAGCACCCAGTTAGTTAGCAGAAATGAAAAGACTGGTATTTGTGAGTTAAGGTAGGATGGGCTGGGTTACCAGTGATGCTCTGCTGATTTACACTGCCTGATGTCACAGGAGCTCTGTGAACTTTCAGCAACAGAAGCCCTGCCCTATTTATCTAAAAGCTTTCTGCATCTGAATTTTGTGCACACTTATCTCAGCTGCACATCCATGTGACTGTGTAAATGGGTCTAAGGCGATGTCTTTACGGGTACATTTATTAAATGTGCATGCCTTACACAAAACACATACAGCAACAGAGAGGCGATACACACGTTAAAGCTCCTCCTCTTATTAAGTCTCCCCAAAAAGTAATCAGGCCATTAGCAGTTTCAAAAAAACATAGCATATTCATCAGATTTAGAAAATTTAAAAGCTTAATAATACTATGCAGCTTCTCTTTTTTCTTACCATATCTTGAAAATCCCACCTCTCCAGATTTCATCACTTGCAGCACAAAATTATGATGACACAGTGAAGACCATCATCATCATCCTGATTTAGGTAAAAAACACGTTTATCATATCCAACAGCACATTGCTGAGGTCCTTCTGATAAAGAAAGAAATTAGGTCTTCACATAGGGAATGCAGTGCCTGTCTAATCTTTCTTCCTCTGTTGCTGTGTCAAGAGGCAGATCTTTCCAACATACAGATCCTCATTGGACTTAAAGCTATTGCAGGAAGCTTTAAAATAAGATATATGGGCCATTCTGCTCAGCTCCTCTGAAGTCTTTAGGGCCTTGTGTGCCTGCCAGATTACAATTTGCCTCTGGCAAAGAGGCCACTATTTTTGAGTCAAAACTAAAATCTGTGTATAAGAAACTAAGAACTCATTTTCTAGGTAACTATTCTGGCGATGCCTATCTTGTCAAACAAGGTCTGGACTACCAATTAGAAGTAAAATTAGGAAAAAACCCCCAACCATCGATTAATGAATTTGGGATTTCTCTTTGCTATCCATATGAGGTTGTTCAAAGAGAAGTCAACTTTAAATTCAGTCAATTAAGAACATGATTTAAAAGCAGCTTCAGGGGCCGGACCTGCCCCCAAGCCAATTTACCAATTTTGTGGCTTTGCAATCAGATTTGTGTATTTTTGTTAAAAAAAACCACCCAACCTTCCTTCTGCGTCAAAGGCACAAACAAACAAATGGTAAATCTGACTTCAACAGGCTTTGGATTCATTCTCACCATTTCCTTCAGGGAAACAGCGGAACAGTTTATAAACAAAGTACTATAAAACACAAGCAAATGAAGAAAAAAAATATTTTACTTTTTTCCAAGACAGTAAACTGCCTTGGAATAATAACAGAAATACAGCTTAAATTGCTGGTGTCCTTTATTTTTGTGTTTAGTAGTTCTGAATGTTTATGGAAGGTTTTACCTTCCTTTACCTACCTGCTCTTACTTTATAATCTCAGAATGAATTGTTTTGACTTTGAAATTTACAGGAATTTAAAAATTACTGCTTTACAAGGGCAGAAATGAGAAAATGAGGCATGCCAATTAAAATCAAGCATGTGCACATTTACACCTTTAAATAAACAAGTTCAATTCTCTTACTGGTGTTAAGGCAGTTAGGAGCAATATTTGCCTACATAATCTAGATGATTAACTGCTGCAAGTTTTTTGGAAAATATCAACTCTCTACTGTCAAAAAGACACTGGTTGTTCATCATAAGACCAATAATAAACGTTGAAGCACTAAGTACTTATTCCATGGCATGTAATCTTGCAGTGAACTTAGAAAACCAAACACAAGCTTTCCTCATCAAGGATGGCAACTATCCGTCAGAGACTGAACAATACTCTCCAGAAGCCAGAGCTACCTGGGAAATAATGAAGGTGCTATTTGAAACATTCATTTATACACAGGCCGGACCTGCAAAGGTGAGTGACTTGAGGTCAGGAATTAGCCATAGTTTCCTTAAGTTCTAAGGACAAGTTCTTGTAAACATAGATATAAAACAGAGAAAAGTTTCTTTCATCCTTCTCAGAGAGCTGCTCAAGCTATAACTGAACATCAACAAATACCTGAGTTGTTCATTCTCTGGCCAAAGGAGATCTCCAAGTTACAAAAATTAAAAAAAGGTGGAACAGACACTACATTGCTCAAGGGTCAAAAATCTGTATCCAGGCAGACTAAGCATATGCATGTCTTGACTTCATTAATTTCATGGAAAAACCGTACAAGTCAGTCCACCCTGAGAAGTGAGCCCCACAGTCACAAATTAACCCCTTCAGTGGCTATTCCACTACTCACCACTCCTTGCTAACCTTGAGTAAGTTGATCTAGCTTTACAGCTTATGAGCAACTGCTGGATACCTTGTTTGTTTCTAGCTCATAGTAGAGTTAAAATTTTTTTCCAAGCTTTTTTCAGCAAACTTTAAACAGTTTTGGACACATTCTACATAAAAACAACGAATTTTTGCAAGATGCTTCCTAATGTACATAATGCCACATCCATGTTTTGCATCCAAGGGATCAGACAAGGGACAGTTTCTCATCCAAGGCAACAGCATTTCTCTTAACTGAGACTGGCATATCTGGGCCCAGTTTCTGAACCACGCCTATGATGCCTTTTCTTTACCATCTATAAATGGTGTCAGAGAGTAGAAGAGACAATATACATCCAAGTGGATGCAATGACCATGTGGGGTGTTCTCTGTCTTGAGTTAGGATAGAATATATCAGATAAAGAGAAATGATTACGATTACAGCAGCAGAAACAACCCACATATTTATACTACCAGTGTACATTTTAATTCTGCTTTCAGTTCCTCCCAATTATCACTTTCCTTCTGAAACTTCCTGATCTTGATTTCTGTCTGAACATACTTTTTAAGGAAAGCTTGAGCATCAACAGCTCAGCCATCCATGAAAAGTGAAATAAAGTCTTGCCATAATGAAAAAAATCATTGCATCCTTGCTTTAAATAGCTCCCTAGTCAAGATGGCCACAGTTGGAGAGGCAGCATTTGGCAAGAAAATTTCTCTCAGTGGGAAGATATCTTGGCTTCTTTGAAGGAAAACTTGCTTTGATTTGGTACCTTCTTTTCAGTACATACTGAAAGTTCACGATACAAGGTCTGCTGGAGTGAAATCTTGTCACTGACTTGTTTGATTTTGTACCAAGCCCCAGTAACTAAGGAGCTATTTGGTATACGAGCCCACTTGAGTACTCTCAAACGTGCACCCCCACAAACATGGGCAAGTCAGTGTTGTGAAACGGCAGGGATACCAAAGCTTGAAGAAAGAGCTCCTACAGCTCTCAGAAGCTATTCAGAAGTACTCCTGTCACCTTCCATGATCTGACGGAGCTATAAAAGGTGAAAGAATGGCTCCACGGACGGTCAGTTACACTGAGTGCTTGCACTTTAAGTATTATCTTACCTACAACCAAATGGATTTATTTCAACATCTCAGAAAACACCTGCCCAATAATGGGTGAAGGCCTACCAATGCCCCCTCCCCTATTTTTACACGTGTGGTTTTGCTGCTATTGAAACAAAAAAGCCAAAACGCTTGTAATCAATTTCAGCTGAGTCAGATCTTGTCCACTAAATTTTGGAAACTAACCTCCTTTTAAAACCAAAGTTGTAGTACCTTGAAAGCAGAGGCTCCAAGAGAAAAGCTGATACATCTTAAACAATAGTGCCACTATCACATTTTTAACACCTTGGAGTTTGCTAAGCTTCAAACATCTCTATGCCTTTGGGCTTTGTCCTCTTGCATATCGGCTATGCAACTGTTGCATCTGAATTGATACGGAATGGTTATGCCTCTACATACAAATCCACTTACACTTCTATTTAAAGCTCCACTGCCCAGACCTCTATACATGTGCCTGCAATTCTGCTGTAGGAAGAAAACCACTGCAGAGCAACTGTAATGGTGCTGCACAGTGTCGGGATGTGAGTCGCAGAACGGGACGGGTGTCAGGAGCCAAGAGAAAACTGCCTTCCTGATGCCAATCACTTTACCTGTCAGTCTCTGAAATGAACCACTGTTTAGAAGAAATTAAGGCTTAAAAGGATGTTAACAGCCTTGTTTGTTTCTGGAAGACAAACACAGTGTAACTCCTTCTGATGTTCCTTTATTATTCCTCATGAAAGCAGTTTTACTTTCCAGACAGCAAACTTCAGAGGCAGGTTGTGCTGCCTATAAATCACAATTTTCATAGAGGAACTAAGCCCTTCTTTTAAGGGAAGCATTCCCCCTAAAAAAAAAAAAAAACATGGAAGAGGTGTGATTTGCCCTGAACTTTGAAGAATAACTCCTTTTCACCACTGGATTACTGGATGTGTCTGCCTATCTTAATCTCCTACCCTTTTTCTGTCTTTGGTCCCCTTATAGCATATCCTACCTTTTCCTCCCTTAGACCTGTCAGACAGCCAAAGAGTTGCTTTGAGGCAAAAATTCACCAAGCTGTTCTTTCCAGGGAAATATTTTTCTATTTTCCCCCATTACATTAATAGAACTAACTATATATTACACCTTAACAAGCATTCCAAATCAAAGGTGCACCCACAAATCTTTTAATAGCATAAAAACATTTGGATCCAATGGGGTATAAATCAGCAAGGTTTTTGCAATCTGGATCTCGGTACAGAAACCAAACTGCCGTGTCCAGGAGCACTTTCCTTACAATTAACTTAATGCTGGAATGGTACTGCCACACTCAACCAGCACGATGAATGTACACTAATGGTTTTTAAATGTTACAATGTATTAGTATTTGTTTCTGCAATAGCTTGCAATGAAATCCAGACCACAGTAGAAACTATTATTTTTAAAAAGCACACATTATAGCTGGGTGGGAAGGGATACAGCAGAATGTACTGCTTCCCTTTCAGCAGTATACTAAACCCAGTAACAGGCAGGCACTGGAGTTAAGCTCCATCTTAACAGGCTATCCATCAAGCCAATATCAACAGTTTGAATGGAATACACAAATGTGAAGTTCAGGACGTAAACACACATTGGTCTCATAAACAGGCACTACACAAATTCAAACATGGTCATACAAATTGGTAATTACCACCACAAAAGGCAATTTAAAATATACACCGTAGACCTTCAGTTACATAGTAACAAGATACTCAGAAACGAAGCCAATAAATGTGGCCAAAGCATAAGACCTACAACCACTGGACGCAATTTAGATGTTGCTGACGGCAAAACCAAGGACCCATCTAGTTAGAAGTGCACCTACATCTGTACCTTGGAGAACTCCAAAATGTACTTCTCCTGAAAAGGTCAATGATAATAATCTGTGGGTCTCTGAACAGAGGAGTGTCTAGAGTAGGAGCTGATGCATCAAATGCACTGGGCGCAGCTATGCGATGTCCTCTGTGGAGATAAGCCGGGGGGCAGGAGGAGACTGGGGTTGGTGAGGAGGACCTGGAGCAGCTCCAGCATCACTCAGCGTGGTTCCCTGTTTCTCTTGCATATGCATGCACGAACAGGGACAATAACCAATCTCATCTGGTGGGAAAACAAGGCCCATCGAGAACAATTGTATCACAGGTTCAGACAAAGCCTGCAGATGCAGTCTGCCACGGCAAAGGTTTACTGTCCATACTACAGCCTGTCATTGTAACTGACTGTATAGATACGGCATAGCGATAAATTAACTAAAAGACAATCAGCCATGCTGTTAGGATGCTTAATTTCAGAGACACATTATCATGGCTGTAAAATGCTTTCTGAGCATAAAGCTCAGAATTGGTCTGCGCCTTAAGGCACTTCTGCTCTGCTTGAGCCCTACCTAACTAAGACACCAAAATGTACTTTGTGACAGTCCAGATCAGTTAATATTTCTGTTCTGGTCACTCTCTGATTTTAAGGCTCATGGCACTGCATTTTCAATTCCTTTTAATGAAGAGTCAGGACTGTGATGAACTGAGAAACTGTTGGTTTTATCTTTTATAAATATTATGAGAGCAGCTGTTTGCCTGCCCAGGTTTGCTCTGAAGCCTGCTTATCTGTGTGACTGTGTTCAGAATCAAAGGAACTATAAAAGCAAATATATAAAGGAAAGGTTAAAAAAATAATGACAGCTACAGGTGCACAACTTCTGAGAAGGTAAAAATAACCATAGTTGGTTTTCTTCAAGCTACAGTACTCCCAAGATCAAGACTGTGATGGACAGAAACCTGACATCTTCGAAGGCTTGAGAAGGGAGAGGGATTTTCCTAGGCATGCCGGAAAAATCAGAGGGCATGTTAGTGAAATAGCCAACAATTTGGAAAAACTGAAAACTAGAAAACAGGAGTATGTTGTGGGCTGAACAGGCTCCTCCTTCCAACTCAAACATGAGGATTAAACTGGACCCATCTGAATTACACCAGAGAGATCACATTTAGGTAAAGGAATATATGTATTTTTATATACATTATTTTTTTGCCATTGTGAGCCTTTGGTCCAGTGTGCTTGGTAGTTTTGGAAATAAATCTCTTTTGTTCTGAAACAGTCATTTCGAGTACCTTTAATCAGCTGCTTCCAAAGGGAATGTCTGGATGGTCCCATTGCACTGGGTCTGCTGATACTATCAGGAGTCTGTAAGAAGAGTAATGTAATATAGGTCCTAATTTCAGAAATGGCACTGCAGCTACCAATTGTCTCTAATAATTAATATCTACAGCATGCCCTTGCAGATGAGGAGGCTAAAATATTAACACAGGCATTCTGTTTTACATTTATAGATTAAAGTAAAATATACATCATTAGGACTGGAAGCTATCTTGATGGGCAGTTTGGAAGTCTCTGAAGAATATAGCCTGTTAAGACTACGCCGCAGGCTAAACTATTAAAAGACTGCCATTTGCTAAAATAATTCTTTAAGTGTACACTAACTCCAGACTGCACCAGGAGAAAGTTACACACTTAGGAGAAAGTTACACACTTAGAAGAATGGAGTTTTCCGTGACTCCTGCCTAACAAAATTTTGATTGAAATCAAAGTGGCAGCACTGAGAACACAGGGTTGACATAACAAATGCCATAGCCAATTCGAACAATTATGAGCCCAAATCTGCCATCATTTACATATACATGTGATTCCAGCTGGTAAGCTCAAATTATGTATGCACAACCAACAGAGAATACTTTTTTATATATCTCCAAGTTTCACCACAAAAACTACAATGGAAATTCAAGTCAATAGCATCTAAGTAAAACTAAAGATGCTTTAAGGAATATGCTGAAAATCACCTTGCTCCATGTATTTGTCCTAAACACCGCAAGATTTTGATAATGATGTGTGGTTTTACATATAAACTTGCACTGTAAATACAAAAAGAATGCAAAATGACGCATTAAGGATGTCAAATGCAGCAACAAGTCACCATTTTTTTGTATCTATCATCTCAGCTGTTGTATTGCCGTTTGTGCTGCTCTCCTCTGTGGGCACGCAGCTTAAACTGATGACAGCAAGACTTTCCAAATGGGAGCATGACTTGTGCAAGTCTCTCCGGCATCCAAAAGAGAACAAAATCATTCTTGAATATGACTGATTCAGCCTGGAATCAGAAACAATCAAAGATGAAGATGATCACAGTGTGCTTTTCCTTCCAAGTGGGAGATGGAGGAAGTTGTGTTTACACACTTGCTTGGGCCAGCTTTGCCCACATGAGGTCTGACAGTCCAACAACAGAGCTTGAGCCGCAAGACAGCTTCTGGTGGGTCTGCCTATACCACCATAGCTCTCTACAGCCACAGAAATATCAACCACATCTGTAATGGCCACCACAACCACTGCATGATCAGCGCATAATTTTAGCAGCTCAGACAGCACGTAAAATGAGATGACAATGCCCTCCAAATGCCAGGAGTTTTCAAAGTGTAATCCCTGAATCTCGGAGAATCAATGAGTTGCATCTGAGATGTTCGCAAAGGTTAACTGAGAAAAGCAAGTCTCTTGCAACCAGGAGAGGTCTGCATCTCCATAGGAAAAAGAAAATAGGTGACCACAGATCAAATACTTTGAAAGCATCTAACTTGCTCCATTTCACAAAGTCCAGTGGGGTGAAGGCACTAAGATAAAGTGGTCCCTTGGAATTTACATGACAATAAGGTGAGGAAGTTTGTTGCTTTGCTTCACATATCATTTCTTTCACACATTCCTCTTTCTGGGAAGAGTTGATAATGCTGTCTATGGTTCATCTACAAGTGCCTTATACTAACTTAACTGAGAGAGCACAATCCTTTCAAAATGACATTTCTAAGCTCATGAAAAAGCCAGATCTAAACATTCATTTAATCTGTGGTTTAACACTTGGATGCTACTTTAAGACTCTACAATTAATTATATTCTTCCTTAATTATTCATTTTTTTTCCTTTATATACTTCTTCAGTACTATCACAATACTGTTTTGTAAAAAGACCTGTTCTTAATTTAAAAAAACCTTGTGAAAGGGGAGCTTTCTTTTACTAATAAGAACATATGGTTTAAAGCTAACTTTTCATTAAAATCATAGATGCCAACTTCAGTATTTCACCTAAAATGGATCACTGCACTACTATGTCTCCTTACGAAAAAGTATAAATCAGCCGAAAGAATGTAACACACACCTATCTGCAAAACCAAGGCATATGCGATCTGGTCCTTTCTGAGATCAGTGTGCAAGTCTAGCAAGATAAACCAGGTGCAATACAGTATTCTTCCATTTATGTTGCATCCTTCTTTTATTAGTTTTATCAAACACTGAGTGTTTCAACAACAAAGACTTGCAATACAACTGGTCTGCATTTGCTGATCGGCTTTTCTCAAGAAATGGACAAAACAAGTCATGGCCAAAAAATGACCATCCATCTCATAGGGAAAGGCTGAAGAAGAACACAGCATGTAAAATGGTAAAATAAAATGTGACCCTGACTCGCTATGCTACAGCACACCACTTGCTCTTTTGCTAGTATACCTAGAAACATATATTGAGAACAAATGGTGCATTTGACCTTACTGACAGTAGCACCGGAGGGAATCCTGTGTTGTTTCAGAGCTGGTAAACCTGTGTATATCATCACTGAAGTGCAATTTGTCCTTATTTTTCTTAAAAAACAACCACCCCACACCTCCCCAAAACCCCTACAACATTAAAAAAAAACCTATTTTTTTCATAGCACTGGTATTTTAAAACACTATGTGTTAGTACATATACACTGACACTTTCTGGAAAGGAAATAAGGACTTGCTTGACACCGTGAGGGTAAATTAAGTTTATGCATGTGTAAATACAAGCCACAAAATACTATGTTTATGGTGTGATATGATAAATGAAATCAACCTTGCATGATTCATGATGAATAAATTTACTGAACTACATTTTTTTACCTTATGGGCACACACATTAACCCATGAAAACAAAATGATTCCTTAGCACTATACCTCTTTGAAGAGAAAACTCAATAGGACCCACTCCTGTAACCAAATAATGTCTAAAGCTGCGCATGCTGGGGCAAGGGTGGGGAGGATAAACAGCAGCAAGGGGCAGATAGAGACAAGACTGAATGATTTTCACCCCTTCAAGTCAACAAGGGAGTGTTCCAGCTGACATATGCAGCCTCTGCTTGCCCTTTGTCATGTCTGTGTTTCACCTCAAAAACTGTCAGTGACTTGTCAGAATCAATCAGAAAAGCTAATGCAATTCTGCAATGATGTACAAGTTTGGACAGCATGACATCAAATTTCTGGTAGTGTGTGTCAAGTACCATATGAAAACAGATGTCCTCATTACTCCACTGCTTTGGTTCAAAAGAGTACATCTTACCTTTTTGACCCGTATCTGGCAATTGGGGGATTATAATAAAGGACAGCAAGCGATACAGCCTCTAGCCTGTACTTTTATCATATAAATCGAATTCTAACATTCCTTATCTTCTGGCAAAAGAAGTTTGCTTTATCAAGTACAGTTTTCCTACTGGATGCTGCTTTATGTTCCAAAGACTTAGAAGTCAGTGTGTCAGTGCTCCGCAGACCTGAGACAACCCACCATCTTGCTTAACGCAATGAGGGTTTCTGGAGCTTGAGTCATTAACTGCTACAGCTTGACCAGAAAAGGCAAAGCCCATTACTGGGCAGTTGTGCAGCTCCTGGATGGAGCCCAAGCTCTGAGCACGATGAGGGACCTGTGATGCAGCCTCACCAGGGTGTTACATACATCCCAGTCCTTTCCTACAGCCAAAGTGCTTGCTCCTAACACATTCCGTGGTTCTCATGTGCCATAGCTGCAGGTGACGCATGGAAAAGGACCTATGGCTGCAAATTTATCCAAAATACAGGCAGTATTCTAATTGAACATTTTATTTCATTATCTTAAATGATGAACAGCACTCTTCCAACAACCTTCCCTTTCTTTAAACCAGGACAAACAAAACCAAACTAGAGCCTTCTCTAGCTACACCTCTCATTGATGCTGTCACCAAAGCTCTACTGACACTACGTAAGAGAAGACAGAATGTTTTTTAAGAAAGTAGTAAGTCAGGGTGCCAGCAGACTCTAACTGCCCTGAACCCTTTTGCCTGACGTGTAACTGCTGAAACTGGTGAAATCCCCAGATGAACTAGTCTATCCAAGGCAAAGCACAGATAACCATCCTTCAGGGCATCCTTGTGGGAACAACAGGCAGATTCTCTAATTCCATCAGTAGAGGAATTAAGGGAACTTTATAACCTGAGGTGTCTTAGCAGGTAAAAGAAGCTTGATAGAAAAACGATTTAAATGTAAAAAGAATGAATTCCTATCACATGTAATTAGAGGGAGAGGAATAATTTTATCTCATGAGAAAAATGCAAGCACACCTCCCTGTGCCAGGTAATACCCAGGAACAGACTCATAATTATACGCCACAGGAAGGAGCACTGCTCTCCCTGCTCGGTGAATTTGAGTCTTCCCAGAGAATTCCCTTCGTGCTAACAGGGAACGGCAAAGTGAACCTCTGAACTGCTTTGTTTGCTGGTTGTGACTCTCCCTCTCTCACTGGGCACTTCGGGGCGTACAGCCTGCTGCTATTTAGGATGTCTCTACCGCCACAAGCCCTCTCTGGGAAAGAGTTGGCAGTGAAGCTTCTGTGCAAGGACGGGCATTGGCAAGGGATTGAATCTCATCTGCAAGAGCTCACATTACATATTCCCCAGCAAAGAGATTTGCTTGCACAAAGCCACTTGGCATAACATAATACAATAATACAATACAATAATATCCAGAGTTTTGTATCACTCTTCCTGTTCAAATCTCTAAGCATGTTACAAAAGAGAGGGAGGAACCAGTAAGAAGGTCTGGTTCATGGAAATATATGATCCCTGCTTTAATAACAGGTTACGCTATTACCAGTTCCTAGAACACAGTGTTCTTCAACAGCAATGGAGACAAATGTAATAAGGATAGAAGTGTCATCAGTTGGAGTAAGATGGAATCAAGCCTTTGAATCCTTTCAGTTAGTGGCTTATCTACTGAGAGAGCCAAAAGAGATCCTGCAGAGTACAAGTGACGGTTACGTTCTTTGTGACTTGGACTGAGGCTGCAATTAGCGCACTTGTTCTCACAAGCGCCTGAGCAACTCATCTTGGGTGCTAAACAACTTTGGTCGACACTAAATTAGCCTGACCTTTAATTTGCCACGGAATTGGCTTCATCTGCATCCACTCTTCACAGAGATTTTAGTAGCTGGCTTTGCTCCAAGTATTTCAAAGCTTCTTACTCTAAGTTCAGCTTTTCCAGCTACCCGCATCCCAACAGAGTCATACACACATTTTATCCCATTACAACATCTAACACACTTTGAGTTAAAGCATGGTTTGCAAGAGTATGGTAATATCAGCATATTTAGCACATGAAAGATAGGAGACCTTTATGGCTATGAAGACTAGGGTGGGCATATTGTGTTGCAGGAGTAGCTACTGTATTGCATGTACAATAAAGGGCTTCTATACTTCATCCAAAGTCAGTCCTTAGACACATACTGGTGCACAGTTTAGAGGCACCATAGCTACAGTCCAGGATTCTTTGGTATATGCTAAATGCATCCATCTGACCTCCCACACCTTGTACATTTTTCCTCTTGCTGTGCTACCTCTTCTCACAAGCCCAACTTGTTCTATACGATGGACAAAATGCAGGTCTTTGAATGAAGAAAATAAAAAGTATTTTCATCCCCATCAAATGCATGAGTGAAGAATGATCAACAGTGTTCAGTGCAGTGCCAGTTAATAAAGCAACTGTACCAAATATTAAGGCTAAATAGAGATTTTTTTCAGGCATAATAAGCATGCATCAAGAAGATTTGCCCACTCTCCCCATGTACTATATATGAGGTAATGTTGCTTTGATTACCACTGCAGATTAAAAGCTCATCATTACAGGAGAGGAGTTTTTTGGCAGTCAATCTGAAAATGACCTCTTATTCCATATAGAAGCCACACCTTTCTCTCCTCTCCTTCCTGAAACACATGCCAACAACATGGAGTATTAGAACCCAAGCAACATGCCTACCAAAATAAACTACTTCACAGTACACAAAAACTTGCCGTTGTTTTGGTTGGGAGGGACCTTTTGAGATCGTATAGTCCAAACCACCTGCTCAAGCAGGGTCATTTACAACTGGTTTTCCAGGACCAGATATTGATAGATGGGTGACTCCATAACCCGTCTGAGCAACCTGTTCCAATGTTTGGCCACCCTCACAGTAAAAAAGTGTTTTGTTGTGTTCAGATGTAAGAAATAACAGAGGACAGACCACATATGACAAATATTAGACATGCCACTTCATGCGCCACTGAAAGATGTTCTCATATCTAGATGTTGAAGAGTAAGAGCCTCAGAAGATTAGAAGGGACAGACCTTAAGTGACCTTCATGCAAGTAGACAACAGACATTCCCAGAGAAACCTCTCTCCTGTTTCCCTGCAACCTTATCCTCTTCCTCCTGCCATCCATCCCAAGGGTACCCACACCTGCACTCCCTGCATTTTCCCAGCTGGTCAGGGTTCTTCACCCTCTCTCTTTCACTCTCGCCCCAAGAATCGGGAAACTCCAGGATACAAGATGCATCCCTAAGGCCAAATATCTTCCACTGTATCTGCATGACACCTCCAAAGTGAGGCAGCCATTAGCTGCCACACTCCAAGTATTGTTGCTCAGACAAAACCAGTTATAACACAAATATTTAACAGATTTTCTCCTTAAACTTGAAATGAATGACATTTCTTCAGTAAATATGCAGAATATTTTAATTGAATTGGTATTTGCTCTTCTGTTCACTGAGATCTCTTCAGACCAAGCGACAAACACATCTGGCTCTAGGACTGCTCTATCTGCAAAATAAATCTCATTTCTCATTGAAAAAAATAAAAAACCTAGGTTAAGATTCTGATTTCTTACTATACTGAATATGAATCTTTTTATGGTTCTTTTGCACCTGTGACTTTCAGTGCTGTCACAAAAATATTTTACTAATTTCCTCAAACATTAGTACAGGCTTCCAGTTGATAAAATTGTTCTTTCTGATATTTGCTTTGTAAAAATGTGATCAAGGACAGCACAATTTAACTTCGGCAAACATCAAATTTTTATGATAAATCAACAGGGCAGCAGATACATGTATTATGAAGTTAATGGTCTGTCAAGATATTAACAATGTTGATTCCTGAAGAGAAGTCTAGAATTTAAAAGACAAAACTGCGTTTATCAGATAGGACAGATTGCTGCTTGTCTGACTGACTTAGTCTGTGTGACAGAGCTACGAGCTGCCTTTGGGTTCACAAGTCCTTCAAAACCGAAGATTCATGGTAATAGAAAGCTTTTCAGCATAAAGCACCCAACAATCAGAGTTAAAGTTTTATTTATTGGCTCTGACCATCTACTTCTGTTATCAACCATAAGGGCCCATACACTTCATCAACTCCCAACAATAGCCGCAAGCTTGGACAATCTGTCTTGTGTCTTCATTGGGTAAAACTTCAATGGAGCAGCATCGATTAAAGAACAGCCCACGCATAAAATGGAAACTCATTAAAATAAACTTTTTCAAAGGGGGAAGAAACTTCAGTTCCAATTGAATTGAACTGTTTTTATTTCGGAGATGAAAGCTCCATTACCCAGCTATACATTCATGTGCTCTTGGCTTAAGTGCTTTTTATTTGACTTAAACTTTTGGTTTCTTCCCATGTCTTTTTGGAGGCTTGAGAAACATAATAGGAATTCAGCGTTTATTGAGCTTGATTGGAACACAGTATCTGTGAACCTCATCATAATACCTCCTGGACCTTTATGTTTATCGTCTCACTGTGGCCTCTTTTGTGGCTTTTCCTGGCCTTTCCTACAGGAACAATTCTCTCCTTTCACACGTATTTGCAGAGACGTTTTTAATGCTTTAAACATTTTAAAATGAGCAGCCACAAAATAATGAAGAAATAAAAACAACGCAGGTGTAGTCATTTACATTATAGATGGAAGACGGCATAAGCTGCTGATGTCAAGACAGCTTTTCTAAAGTGTTTATATGAAAACTGACTTGCAGCTTACTGCCTGAAAACCTCACCTTGAACTTATTATGAGGGCAATAATAATATGAAAAAATACAGATGGTAACCTGTGCTATCTGGAAACTTCAGTTTAAACAGAGCAAGCTTAATACATGGTAGATTACTCATTTATATCAAAGCTAAGTAATAATATCCCAAATGCTTTGATTTTAGATGACTGAACACTAAATGAAATGAACTATATTCTCAGTTACTTACATATACTGAATGTCAAGAGAAATTTGTTTAATGCTGCGAAGCTATACAGAAATATTCACTGACTGTGCCGCCGAACACCCTGCACTGCAGAAAATGAGCCCACAAATGCTTTACAAAATTTCATCACACTATGTGCTTTTGTCTTCATATATACTTCTACGAATCATAAAGTAATCCAACTCTATTACAAATACATGCAAATATTTCTTAAAGCTCTCTTCTTAAATAATAACACACGACTTGCATAAAAATTAACATACAGAAGACAAATATATGTTTGCTTTTCAAATTCACCACCAATATTTTTTTCACCTAAATCAAAAAAAAAAAATCAAATCACCTTCGATTTCAGCTAGACACAGAAGCACACAACAGAACTCAGTTCCTCAAGTTTACATATGGCCACACAAAGGCTGAGAAAACACAAAGGTCTATTAACAATCATTTCCCTAGAACACAAAAAATGTACTTCATGCAGCACATTATTTAAAAACAAACAATGTGTGGGAATCAGACAGATTTAAGACCTGCATTATTCTAAATTTTTGCATAAAGACTCAGCGTTGATTATAAATTAGTTTTTCTTATCAATGTGTTCATTCTCACACATTTAATTCCTGAGGCTGATAGACATTAGTCTAACACTTAGACAAGACAAGGAAAGTCTGAATGCTCAAGAGAAAGCCATGCAAATCTGGGAGTCTGGGACTCCCAAATCTGATCATAATCTTACAATTTCTATATTGCATTTGTCCTTACAGTTCACAGCCTAGTGAGGCAAACCCCAATTAGCTTTCATCTTGGTACTACAGACAACATCAGTGAAGATATACCTAGGCTGCCCCCCAAGTTTCTATGCTGACCACCATGCTGCCACAGCTTCCCTACCCTTCATTCCTCTCACTCTAGCTAGATTAGAAGAGGTACAGTTATGGCAGCCTGCACTTCGTTTGCTGTCTAGTGATGCTGATCACTTAAGATATGCTTAAGCAGACCAGAAAGTCCATTTTTCCCTTCTCTGCCTCAGTTTCACTAGCTGTAAATCTAGCCTGATCCATGGAGATACCGCACTAATCGGTTAGTGCTTGTACTTAATGTAGTCAAAGCACTATATAAAGATCAGTTTTCAAAAGCATTTCTTTTAAGGGATTCTATAGCTGTTTTCCACTCTGAAAGCATTTTTAAACCCTGTAAAATGTCTCAGCATTAGCAAAACTTATTTCCTGTATTTCTCATTCAAAATCTCAAGGTAAAAAGTCATTTGAGATAACAACCCCACATTACTCAAGCCACCAGAATCTGCTGGCAGGGTCTTTCTGCGCAGAAAGTCACCCTAGAGTCACCCTAGAGTAGGGTGGGATCCCAAGAAATGTGGGATCAAGTACAGACATGTTAGACTGCTGTGCTACTTAACATTTTTTCATGCAAAATTCAAAAGGCAATTTAGAATAAAAAAGATGTACATCAAATATAGAAATGTGTCATTGGCATCAAATCCAATTATAAAATAGGTAAATTAAACATATGTGAAAAATACAGCATTATTACTAGTGTGATGAATATTTTCACAGTATTTCTTGATGGACTTCACAGTTCAAACACACTTATGTCCAAAGTTAAACACACAAACCATAGCAAAAGTCTATAAAAGTGAGCTATGCTTCTACATTGCTGTTCCTAGAGTTTATGTTCGGTATAACTCACAGGGATTGCTACTCCTCATCAGACATTCTCAAGCCAACTGGAGAGCTTTTAAGAATAAAGTAGAATAAGAATGAAGCAGGACACAGAATTCTTGCTTACACTGTCTTCACAGGCCATTTAATTATCTTACATGGTGGTTGCAATCTGCTTACATTTTACAAAGAGAATATTAGATATATTCAGGTTCAAAAGTGCCTTTTATAGCCCGAAATTGACTGATATAGTTTAAAAAATAAAATATGGATACATCAAATTATTATAGTTTAACTTAAGACTATTCTTTTTTTCCTTTTTTCACAAAATACAAACTTGCACTACACTCCCCCCCCCCCCCAAAAAAAAAAAAAAAAAAGGAAAACTTTGCTTATACTACTATTGTAACTGCTGGCATGGAGCTCTATCCCAATTAGACCTTAAAGAAATGTACTGTCCTATTATCTGAGTGTGTTTTTGGAAATGGCAATCAAAGAAATATTCTAACATGAACAAGTGTTTCTAAGTGCTAATTATTCATGGTATCACTTGCTGATTGGTGCCTGCGGCCATGAAAATTTATTTCTAGGCTGTATTTACAGTAAGACCAAAAGTGCTTAGTGGCAAGTAGCTTAATCAAATTTAAGAACAGCAGACAGATAACATAGGAGATTTTTTTTTTTGTTGCTTTAATCCTCTCACTTGGTTTTGAAACATAAGGCCCTGTTCACTTCATTTAAGTCTCACAATGACTGGAAGCCTGATCAATCTGTCTTGTGTCTTCTTAGGGTGAAACTGCAATTGAGTGGAAGCAACAGATGAACAAAGCCCACATTCAAATCTGTAGCTCATTAAAATAACGTTAAAATAGGGTAAAATCGCAATTGTAAGTGAATTGTAGTTGGCTTCTTTCAGCTACATACATTTGATTAATAAACCATACATTCATTAGCCATGAACCGCTGGTCTTTAAAGTAAATTTAAATGAACGACCCTGCTTTTTTGATCTTCAGACAGTTTTGAAAACATTTATGAAATAAAGCTTAAAAAAATAGGTCAAGGGCTGTTTCCTACAAGCCAAAGAGCTAATGGGATACGATCCGTCAAATCCCATAATCAATTCACATTCTGATACAGAAACTTAGAAAGCTGCAAGTTTACAAGAGACATATTGTAAAACAGCTTTTACAGGGGGGAAGAAAAAGAAGTATTGTTAATTTGCTTTAAACTCACAAGCAGTCCAATGTTTCCAAGAACATATTTAAAAAAAATACTGTAAGAAGGCAACCTTAATTAAGGTTACGGCAACTGAAATGACAAGAGAGCATAGGGCTGGAAGAAACCCAAGTCATGAAGTTGAGTAGCCTGCAGGTATTCATCCCATATCATCCTGTTCAGAAACCTAAACAAGGATGTTTCTACCTCGAAACATGGGTGCAAGTTAATCTAGCTCAGACAGGCATTTTTACATTGACTTTCCCTCAAGATCGTCACTGGTATTAACCAGAGCTGCTGAGATAGGAGGTTTCTGCTGGCAGACAGGAGGTTGCAGCCTCTCTGCCACCATCAGCAAAGCCTCAGGCCATGTAATGACCCCTCACAGAGAGATGCAGGGTAGTACCGGTGCCAGTACTTCATATTTGGACCCCTCCCCACCTTTCAGCTTTGATTCTTAATCTTGAAAAACACTCAGCACTGTTGTAATTAAGTGGGCAACTCACTGTGACAGGGTTGGAAACACAGTGGAAGAAAGTCCCTTAAGCAAGTTGACCCTCTATGAGCAGAGCCAGGTCCCTGTAAGAGTTATTCCTTCTTGTGCAGCTCTTCTGCAGATCAAAGTGAGTGCAAGCGCACAGCCCCTATGAGCTGGACAGAACTTTGCAGCGGGGACCTCTGCACCAGGGACCTCTGCACAGCAGGGATGCTCTCAAGGTGGAATGGGACAGTTAGGCTTCTCTCTTTTTGGCCACCTTGTTTTATTTTCCAGAAGATCTCTTCTTTGTGCTTTCCAGAGAGAAGATAACAAAATGAAAGACAGAGCTTTGTCCCATGAACAGAAACCATTGTTGGAGGACAGAAAGAATTACCAGGAATTGCTACTACAGAACTTTAGTTTATTCTAGGGACAGTTCACTATTCCTGGGAATTAATCAGTGGTTTCCCCTTCCTTCCCACCAGGATAATCCCAACTGTCTGCCATTGTTCTTTCATGAATTCACCATGGAGAAGACAGACTGGAGGTCATGGCGACAGCTGGAATAAGCCGTTGCTTGTCCCATCCCTAACACAAAATCAACAGGCCATGCTTTTAAAGAAGGTGAGCAAGAAAATAATTCCTAACCCAAATTCAACACTCAGCCCAACACCTGAGTCAGCCAACCACCAAATCTGTTTGCTATTTGCCTGTCTCCCCAACATCGCTGGGGTATCACTCTACACTCCTCACAGACTCTGTTGATTACTTCTTCTACATTTTGGGGGCTTTCTCCGAAGCTGTAACATGAAACAATTTAAGTCAAGATTAATTTCCCTTAAATGAAAGCAATAAGTAAGGATCCTAATTGCCCTGCATATCCTATACAGCTGATGGGAAGTATCATCCTAGCACCAATTCAGGTGCTCAAGGGCTGAATTCCTCTGTAGAAACAGCTATTCATTTTACCCCCCTTGACTGCAGAGGGACAACTACAGTCTTCACTTAAACAGGTCAGCTGCATGAATATAGGACAGGTGAATGTATCTTACACTTTACTTACCAGAATTTCACATTTTATTTAAAGATTAATATGCACCACGATAGTTTTAGGTTGGTAGAGAGTGGCACGCCAACAGTTTCCAGCCTGTATCAAAGAAGACAGTAAGTACCCTGCTTTTGGCTGCATGTGTGGGATTTTGCTGCAGATTAAATTTAGGTACCTGAATGCAGGTATCTAAAAATGGTCTATCTATGCTTCCTGCCCCCCACCCCCACCCCCCGCCCGCAACCAGTACAGTCAATGGAGCTCAAACTGATTTATTTCCCCTGGTTAAGTAACCAAGCAGGGCTCAACTCAACTGTCTCAAGACAGGGGTCTATGTAGTACTGTGAGATGCTCCATGGTACTTATTCCACATTCACACAGAGCTGGCAGGTCTGACATTGCCACGGAGGGAGAATTACATCCTTCTGGACCCACAGCTGGAGGCCACGCAGGACAGACATCTCTATTTAGGAGAATGAATGGTGCCCTTTATGTCTTCATTACAGCACTAGTACAAATGATTTCCACAAAACCATGAGCAGCATCTCAGGAGAGGTGAGTAGGGAGACAACAAAAACAGCACAAAATCACACTTGAACTCCTCTGAATGCCCATCTGCACTCGCTGGAGGCTCAAAGGGTTAAACACACCGAGGTACAAATACCACTGCACTCAAATAAGGGGTCTGTGCATGCATCCCACCAAGCCCCAGGTAGGGATCATGCTGAAAACTGGACATCACATATAGACTATCTGGCAGAAGAGCACTCCCACTTCCTCATGTGGCAGCACTGAATTTATCCTTTAATAAAGCAATCACTTTGACTTGTTTTTGGACAATGTCTAAACAATGTCAACACCCATCTTAGCAAAAGTTACTGCTACTGTGGCAACCATTTTTAAATCTCCCTTAATATATGCCATAACATGGTGATTCCCCTAAAGGTAAATTATCCAGTCTGATCAAAAAGTGTATCTCAGTTCAGCTGGGCATGAGGAGTCTTAAGTTAAACTCTTTTAATCTTTTTCCTCTAGTGGCAATATAAACCAACCCGATCAACCCTTAGTGAAATTTCTCATAAAATTAAGGAAAAAGTAAATTTTACTGCAAAGTCTTTTTGAAAGAGGCTAAACAAAACTCGGTTGTTTTTTTTTTTTAAATTATGCCAAATATTTATTTTACTATAACAGCCATCCATCCATCCATTGGTAATCACTATATTTGAACCATCACTGTGCTATGTGACACAGCATTTTCCATCAATATTTCATATTCTATTTCTTGTGTGTTTTTTAAAATTTTTTTTCTTTAAAATAGAAGTGGAGGTAAATATCCATCAGTTAAAAACAAAGTGATAGTAGCAGCAGTTTTTTGACCTAAAATGCTTAAGATTCTGGAACTAAATTGACATTTATAACCTTTCATATTTATTTCATGCATAAACTCTGTTAATTTAGCCTCATTACTATCATTAAACTTTGATTCACTCATTGCTGGAATGAGAGAGTTAACATGTCATTTAAGAAGAAAGCTTTTACTTCAAGTTGAAGGTTGAGTACACATTCCTCATTTAATACTGATTACTATTATGCATGCATATCGAGGACTGAATGTGCAGTATTTGTCTGCAGTGAGTACTGAATATCACATTTGTTCAATAAATCTATACACAAAAGTTTCTATGTCTTTAGAAATGCCACATCACCCACTTTCCCAAATATAAAATTCACATAGGAACAGAAAGGTCAGTGACTCCTCCTAATAGAACAGGAGAAAGCTACCTGAGAGCCACTCTCACTTGAGGAAAACACAAATTACTTCCATATTTGCTGGCGACCAGCTCGTTTTAAGGGCTGACCCCACTCAGACACACAAGAGCTACAGCAGTGCAGCCACTCAGAAGATGCTTTCACTGGTTTGGAATTAAACCATGGACAGCTGAAGATATAAAATAAAGAATGCAATATCAAATCAAACCTAAAGCAAATAATAGTAGGGGGGAGGTATTTTCTGAGATGACTAGGATACGTGACTTGATAAGCATCTAAAGCAGGACTGGATGAGCATGCCAGGACAAAGATTGCTACAGGATCCCTAATAACCATAAGCAGCCTCCATTTTTAAAACTGATTTGCAAGAAAGCAGGATAATTTTTCTCTCAGTATGAATGGGTCTATATCTGTTGGCTTACACTTGGAAACCTGGAAAGACACCTTCCAGGACTAACAAGTTGCTGATTAAAAACCATTCAGAAACAGAAATTCTGCATGCTAAATTGCTGCATAAAACTCCTTCTTGTGACATAAAACGTCCATAAAATACAACTGAACTTCATTTCCAAACACTGAAAAAGATTAAAATTCAAGAATAGTCTACTTTGAAAAGATCTCTGTGCTGATTTTTGTTGAAATAAATATACTCTTCAAACAGATTCGGAGTTGCACAGTATGGTTATATCCATGTCTTTCTAATGGCAATACTGTAGAAAAGCAGTCCTAGGGTACTACACACCTTTAGAGATACTGAGGTTTTGAAACAATTTTTGAAAAGAGACAGCTAGACATTAAATCTTTCTTTTCTAGGAGAACCACTATTTTAGGTTTAAAACTAAAACAACAAAATCAGTAATTCTTAATCTATCTGGAACTCAGCAGAGCATCTCCAGCTGTCACAACGACTTCAAATGGAGAACTGGGACTGGCTGCAGAAGCCAGTGGTTTACACAGAAAAAAGGATGATCCATATGGGAAGGAGGTTACTAGTGAAGTACTTTAAGGACTGGCTTCAAGACTAGTTAGGTTTAATACTTTCACCAACAAAATATTAAATGTAAGGATGCTAATGAGAACATGAAGTCGGGACGCACTGGCAACAAAAAGAAGGACCAGAAATCACAAGAAATGTGGGACACCAGTAATAGAAGATCTGGTAGCCTCAGCTGAGAGGTCACGTGCTTCAAGACACAGACAAGAATTTCTGCTGGGTGCTGGGGTTCCACAACTGAAAACACAGAGGAAGCCAAGGACCAAGAGCTATTCATTTCTTCTAGTAATGAGATGCAGAAACACAATAGTACTGTCAATCCAAATATTGTTAACAGAAATATTTCTATCACCCCCAAAAAATCTCAGATGAAACCTCACCTGGAATTTTAAAGAAAATTTAGTGGACAATTAAAAAAAAAAAAAAGAAAGAAAGAAAGATGAATTTATATGGTACAGGAGTGAGACCAGTTCTTCGGACAAGGAGATATACTTATGTCACATAGTAAAATTAAGGTTTCCCAAAAATACATGGGGAAGGAGCAGAAGGTGAATACAGCAGATTTATTTAAGCTAGTACAAAACTGTGGGCACAAAAGTCTGGGTGCAAATTACCTATAAGCTCATTAGGGGTTGAGATGAGAAGCCTAATTTTTTTTTTAGCTTTTCCCCTCTTCCTCTCTCTGTTCTCTCAAACAGAAGAAAGATGCTTGGGACTTTCTTTGTCCCAACAAAACTTGTCCGTGTTCTTATAAAGATGAAATTCCTATTCAAGCACTTAACTTCACAAGTCAAACCCTTTAGAGAAAGACATAAGACCACAAAGCCAATCTTCCCCATTTTCTGAAACTTGCAGTAAAATGACAGTTTGCCACAGGAAGACTGGAAATCAAATCTCTGTAAGAGAAGTCCTTCCACGTCACAAATTAGGCTTGATAAATTAGATGCCTTGTCATACAAGTCTCGAATTCATGTGCCAAACTGGGGGTAGCAGGCAGGCCTGCCTTCCCACCGTGGTGAAAACCTGTCTCTGCCTGAAGTCCATGGGTGATGTGAGGATTCTTAGCAATCTGACAGCTAAAAACGTGACCCACCTTCAAAAAAGAAGCATATGGCTTCCAGCACCCAATTCTGACAACATTTTGTCCTTATTCCAATTTTGTGCCAAATTCTCTAACTCTACTACATTTTCGCCTAACATATTATTCACCTTGTGAAAGGATGTTAATCAGTATCATTGTCAAAATGCTTCTTTGGGAAGAAAATTTTTGCTAGGAAAAGGAAACTGCTTAAAAAAAAATCTTTTTAGAGGATTGTAACAACATGCCTTAAAACAAAAAAATATGGAAAGAAAAAAGATGGATTCAGATGTATGCATTTTTATACTAAGATGACTAAAATCCTAAAGGAAACAAAGCAAAACAGGCTTTATTTCTGTGTGCCCACCCCAAAGAAACATTATTTATGTCAGACTATCATTTCCCTGTCTCCATTAGGATTTAAAGATCTGAGTCTTCCATCACTCTAAAAAAGAAACTCCCATTTTTTTTTCCTAATAAAAAACCAGCTAAATAATGTTAATACACAGATACGCAGCATTAATAGTTCTGCATTATTGTTTCCATCTACCTCTTTTACAACCCCTGTCCAGATCGGGAAATGCACAGCAGACATGGGGACACTGGGTTGACCAAAGTATAGTCTAATTCAGCCTGAGGCCATAGGCAAATGATTCCCTCAAATAACTGCAGCATAAAACCACAGCCCTACACCTATACCCAAGTGCATCTCCACAACTTTTCTGATGAAAACTGGTCATGGGAAAAAGTTACAGTGCAATACACTACTGATGTATTATTTTTCCAAGGCACTGATTTCTGTCTATCTACGTATTTATACTGGTCTTCTTCAGGACTATAACCAAACACTGAAATTCTGTAGCTTGTTTGCCTAATTCCATTTGAAGTAAAGCCAATCTAAGAATTGCACTTGGTTAAATCTCTGTATTTAACTAAACGATAATTTCACGCCACCAATATTTGGGGAAACTGAATAGCGTTGGAAGTAGCCACGGGAATCAATCACTGAAGGCATATAAAAAAAGAAGTGTAATAAAAGCCTACATCCAGAAAGCTGTGTGAGAGCAAACAAAAGATTGAAAGAAGAAGGAAGCTGCTAATGCTTGGGAGTGGCCAGGGCTCTTTCAGGATGGGAATGGGTCCTATCAGGATTTTGTGCAGTGCACTGCACACAGCTGAAAGCCTCCTTGAGCAGATGACTTTGGCCTCCACAACACGAGATGAGACAAACACAACCCCGAGTCTGACGCGAAGGGTGAAGCTTTGAGCAGACTTTCACAGACACCACAGAGAACTACCTGAGAGTGAACAAAGATTTCCAGGATTCCTCCACCCCACCCCTTCCAGGAGGTGAAGATAGCAGGTGTCTTGGTTCCTCATCCTCCCTGAACTTCGCTGGTGATGCAGCATCTCCCCCTCTCTCCTGCTTAGAGGTTTGGTCCTCTGGCAACCAGCGAGTAGGTGTCTGATACTTTTTTTTTTAAACTTTATGGCAAGGATTGCACTTTGTTAATACTGCCAGACATATATGATAGCTGTCAAGCTGGTGAGTTATTTTAACACTTGGAGAGCTGGCTCTGAAACAGTCAGGTAGCAAACTGCTAATGAAAAAGATAAGCAAATGAGTCAAATCAAGCATGCTACACTGTCTGTCTTAATGTTACTTGGTATGTCTGGAATGAAAAACAAGTCTTTCTACTGGCCAAATTCATTTTTATAACACCCAAGTGCCTTCCTGTAATTCATTAACTAACCTGACTCGCATCTCTCCCCTGGGGCTCACTCTCATCACCAGGCAGAGAATTACAGGTACAGTGTTTTGTAAGTACTTGGGGGTTTATTCCTCCTACCTATCTCCAGTTTTTCTCTGTGGAGTTTTCTTGCCGACTGCCCAGAGTTTTTCACATAGATGGATCTACAGGCACTCAGAAGGGCAGAAGTTTCTGAAGAATATAATTCTTTATTATTTAGTAGAAGGAAATGCTTAGAAGAGTTGTATACACTGTATGTGCTTGAAAATGAACCATTTTTTAATGCAGAATTTGCTTCTCACTCAAGAAAGTGGCCATTACTTGCAGCTAGTAGGATTTGTTGCTCATCTGCTTTACCATAGTCTTTTTCTCTGAACAACTGCATGATACAAGCGAAGATTTAAGCTAAAAAAGTCTATAAAAGCAGGCCCAATCAGAGAGCAACTAGTACCCGAGCATGACCTTATTCAAGGAAATGAAGTAGCATATTTTTTTTTCATGTGAAAGAGTTATTAGTCAATTGACAACTCATTCTGCTGCAGCAACTGGACATTTATATGTGCGATGGAGCATTCAGAAGACTAAAATAATTTAGACAAGAAGGAAGCCCAAGAAGGAAGCATACATATATCCTGCTAAGAAAATGACTCCTAAACAAGTTAAGAATGGCACAAGGGCAAAAGGACAATGTCACTATTTTTACTTACATTTTTCACTAAAAACAGAGGCTGATACTGGTTCAATAGTAGTTTAAGTTAGGGTGGGGTGTCCCTTCATAAAATTAGGCAAGCAGCCTGAAAAGAGAATACATTTGAAAAGCTACTCCAAAGCTGTGAAAGGAAACGTGTTGCAGCTGGTGCAGGTGATCATCTTTTCATCCAGACTGCCATCCTGTTCTTGTTTGCTTTCCTCCTACATGCATAGATACGTCATTGTTAATTTTAAAAAGACATATCCTTGAATGTATTCCTTGTGCAGATTCTTTACTACTATTCTTTCCATCCGTGAATCATGAAGAGATAGAAAAAAAGATTCTTACAGAAAGAAATAGATATTAAGCTTTATGTGACTGTGATGCTTTTGAAAGACAGTAGTCCCCTAACACAGTTGTTGACAATTACAATATATTTGCTAAAGCGTAATTATAACTTGATTGTAAGTTTAGATTTTGTAATATCACAAATAAACAAAAAAGATTATCTATGTGTTGTAATTGGCTGATCATACAAATACTTATTAAATATAAACACATATGCTTTTGTAGATTTGTTAGAAAGATTCGTTAATTGCTTAATGAAAGATGTCTTTCAGATACTAATTCCTTCATTTAGTTCGACAGATTAAATTTTATATGAGGAGATATTAGCATGCATGCAATGAAGTGACAAGGACAACTAAAAAGCTTAAAATGTTAATGGATGAAGTGCAGCTTTCTCAGTTACTCTAAACTAAAAGCTATAATCTTCATTACATGCACTAAAGATCATCTTTTCCCCTGCTTTCTGCAGAGATAAGACAGCTATATTTAACACAGAAACGAACACCACAATATGTTTCGATTCAGCTGCTATATTTTCATCATCATAAATAAATTATGAAAACTTTAAACAGTGCATGAATGATTCCGCATAGAAAACAAAACAAAAATGTAATTAATTTTTATAGAAGAGAAAATTGATAGTTGACATCCAAGCAATCCAATCGCTCCTATATTTCATTGCAGTAGCTTTAGGTAATTGTCTTCTTGATAAACTCTCTTCGCAACGTGCTTGCAGAAAAAAAACCCAAACAATTGGCTTTAATTACGAAGGCACTACAGGGTTAATGTCAACTATTGCTGTAAAAAGCAAATTACTAGCAATACCAACAGTCCAGAGCCTTCCTTTTTGCTGTAGACTGGAGTTCAATCTGGCATCATCTTTTCTCTTTCCCCAGTAGGGTGCAGGGAGCCCTCTAGCTTCCATGTGGGTTTCCTACTGTGGTACATATTGGCCAGCATACAGCTGCTCTAAACAACTATTTGCATCTACAATGCGGTCATCCCACCACCTTCTTTTCAGATCAATATGATTGGGACAAACAATAGTTTGATTTTGATTGCTCTATAGTACGCTTGGGTAGAGCCTCTGAATGCAAGTGAATAGCTCAGAAACAATGGGCTGGTTCATCATCCAAGCGTCCCTTTTCAAACAGCTGCCTCTGCCACACTCACCCTGACAAACGTCCAGAAAAACAGATGGTTTCAGCATTCATGGGCAGTTTAGTGAAAGCCCTAGAGTCAACTATTCAAGACATTTTATCATCTAGCTGATAATAGAGCATTGCTCGGAGATAAAAATTAAAAATACATTTAAAAACTCTATTAATTCGCACCCACGTACAGCTCCCCTCGCACACAAGCAAAACAACTTCCCCATGCCCTGTAACACCGCAAAGTGCAAGCGCTAAAGGAAGCTTCACTCTTAATCCCTTCTGTGGGATAGCCGCATTGCTATGAAAAATGACAATCAGCGGGTAATCACACAGACCACATATACTGCAATACCCACAAACAAAAGCAATGAATTAGTAATTGAATGGGAAGTTTAACTTTGAGCTGCCTGGGGTTTGCTGTGAATTAAACCTTTTTTTTCCTTCTTTTTTTTTTTTTTTTTTTGGTTTGTGTGTATGTGTGTATCTAAAAGACAGAGACATTTTTTGCTTGGTTTTTTTCAGGTGAACACAAATGCTTTTGAGGCATTGTATTGGGAAAGGCACAGAATGGGTCTTGATACAGATTCTGCTCACACCTACAGACAATCGCATCATTTCCACCCAAGTCACAAGTATTAGCAGCCTCCAAGGCAGAGAAGCTGCAGTACTACAAAGCCAAGGGTCTCTGCTCCCTTGAACACGGCTGTGCCACACCTTGGTCTGGAAGGATGTGAAGGACAGGCTGAAGTGCAGCCATGACCATGGCTCCTCAGCTCCACTGGCCACAAAGCCTGACCTAGGGATGACGAATGAGCAGTATTATCCTTCTGGGATGTCTGGGCAGTATTATCCTTCACAGGATGCAAGACTATTTCCACTTGCTCCACAAATCCTTACAACTTTGGGGAAGCTTAAACTCCCTCAAACCACACTGGAAAGTCTAACTCTTCTTGAGGCAGGATAGGAGAATTTGGCTTCTAGGAAAAAAAGGAGTTATATTTATTATTCCTCACTTAACAGCTTACAAAGATTCATTATCTACTGATCTATTAATATTTTGTCGGTGACCATATGAACTTTCCGCAGCCAAGCTAAATGCCATACCTGGCACTGCATTAGTCCACTGAGCTGAGCTGCTCCACAGTTAATCTGGACGTGCTTACTCTAACTCTGCCTCTCAGCGGAGCACACGGGACTGAATCCTGCAAATGCTGGGAACTTTTTGGTAGGTATATGTAAGCATGTGTCATACAGCTCTAAAGAAAAGCAGAGAAGCAGAAAGCAAGGGCCAGAAATCATTTTTGCCAATACCTCAATGTCTAAATGACACAATTCAGCAGATGTATCTTGGAACTGAAAAATAAACATAAAAAAGGAAGAAAGAAAAATCTGACCGTATACTGTAAATGTGGACTTACTTCCTTCTTAAAAATTTTTACTTTCTAAAAACATTGTTCTTACTCTATTGCAATGCAATTCAGGAAAAAAATATTCTGGATCCAATCAGAAATATCCAGTGAAGAAAACTTTACAGAAGGAAACCTCTGAGTGTTGAAGGATGGTACCAACTTGTCAAAATGATGATACTTAAATCCATGTGGCCACACACAAAAATAATCATCATGTATAAAGTAGTTTTTCTCCACACTACTAATGATGACAGTTTTGAACACTGGCTTACTCTATTTCCCCAATAAACTCATTTTCCTTACTGCTGTATTTGCACAGAGAGACCCTCTGAAGCCACTCCAAGTATCTGCTGCTTCTTTCAGATCTTTTCCAATGCTTCTGCTACAACATCTCTAAAGATGCCTCTGCTGTGACATCAACTAATTGTGACTGAGATGAGTATGTTATTCCGATAGCCAATATTACAGTTAGGACTACAAAAATACAGGACTCTCGGAGACCCCAGGAGACTGTCTAGACCCTCCTGCTGCATAAAAGGGGTAGGGAGAATAAATATTCTAGGCAAACCTAGCTCCTTCAACCTTTCCTTTTAAATCATGCTTTTAAAATTCTTCATTTCCTCATGATTTCTTTTGGAAACTCTCCAATTTATCTACATCTTTCTTTATATGCAGTCCCCAAAACTGGATTCAATACTCCAGCTGAGGCCTCACCAGCACCATATGGTGCAAAATAATTACTTCCCATGTCTTACACATGACACTCCTGTTAAAGAATCCCAGAAAAAGAGGTGCTTTATTTGCAATAGCATGTCCTTTGTGAGTTATATTTCACTTGTGATCTCCTAAAACCCCAGACACTTTTCTGTCTTCCAATTACCTCTGCCTTTTGTCTTTGTGCATTTACCGTATCTTTTCCAGGGCAGTATTTTGCACTTCTTTACTGAATTTCACCTGGCTGATTTTTATATAGATCCTTCTGAACCGATTCATTCCTCCAAAGTGTTGCAAACCTCCCCCCCATCCGTTGTCCCTGTGAAAAAAGAAAGTGTATTTTCTCATTAGCATTTTGAATGATGGATTAGAGAGCACAACTTTCCGTGAAAGAGACTGGCGAGTGATGCTAGGTGAGCTGCCCCTACTGTAGCTGGAAAAAGTACCATCGATAACTTCTCTTTGAGAACACTTTTTTCAACTGCTTTGCAGCCACTTATGGCAATTTCATCTAGGCCATATTTTTCAAGCTTGCTTATAAGAATGTCATGTTGGACAGTGTCAAAAGCCTCACTTAAGTCAAGATAGATCACATCTCCTACTTCTCTGTTATCCACTAGGCCAGTTGCCCCATCAAAGAAGGAAATGAGATTGGTTTGACACAATTTGTACTTGACAAATTCATGCTGGCTGTTTTTTATCACCTGATTATTGTCTAGGTGCTTACGAATTGTTCTAACATCTCTCTAGGGGATCAAAGCAGGGCCAAACTGGACTTGGCAACTGGAAAAAGGAGTACCCAGGGAATTAACGACAAGTCCTAAGCCTGACTTTCTTCAGCCCTGCCACGCTGCTTCTGTTTACATCAAACATAGCTTTAAGATCGAACCAACAAAACCTGGACATCTTCTACGGCAGGACCATCTTGCAGTTAACCACTGTAGCTGCACCACATCAATACAGTGCAAGAATCATTTAGAAACTCTAAAGCTAATTCCTGTCCCAGAAGCTGCAGGGCTAATATCCTACTCCCACTTTGTCCAATGAGGACAGGGCTTCGGTCTTGCATCTTGGGGCGAATTATCTCCGACTTCTGCTGCTCAGTTGTTCAGAGCTGGCTTTACGTCTCCTAATGACACGTTATTGCAGTTTGCAGACACATAGTTTTCTAGCACATTTAAAATGTTAACCACTCATTTACATTAATGGCAGTCTTCACACAGCTTGTAACAGCCTTTGAACCAGGCTTCAGGACACAAAATTTATCATCTTTGTTTGCTTTCATACCCTCTCTCCCAGAAAGGTCCTGACCTTGTTTGACACTTTGGGTGGTACTGCAACAACAATAATAAATATGACGGGAAAGTCGTAAATCCCACCTCAGTTCACAGAATGAGAAGTTGTTGGGAAATCACGAGATTTTTAGCCAGAATGGAAAAAAAAAGGGAAAAAATAAAAAAGCAGCAATCTGGGAGCATTCTGTTGCCAAAAAAAAAAAAAAAAAAAAAAAAGCAAGCCCTTTCCCTCTATGTTTTGCTTCCAGTTTAATGTTTCCCTGGTCAGCCTTCCTGGTTCTTTTTATTTTGCTACTGTTCAAGTGAGCTCTTCCTCAGGCACAAGTTTTTATGCAAGAGACAAACAAGAGATTCTTTTCTTCCTCCTTTCTATCGCTTCTTCTCCGGCTTCCCTTTACTTCTTTTCCTTTTTATGCCTCTCAGTCTCCAACATATTCATCCTCCCCCCCAGACTCATCTCTCATCCTTTGTCATGCATTTTTTTCTGTCCTACTGCATAGGACATATAGAACTATTTCTTAGTTCCCTTTAAGTCTTCTTAACCATACAGGTTTTTATATAGGTATTGAACTAAGTGTTGAACATCATCTTGCAGTCACACCTGGGTTACCTCAATCCACCTTCCCATACTGTAGTTTCCATTCACATCTCCTACAACACATCTCACCCTTCGCATCAGGGATGTTAGAGAGCATCAAAGAGAAATAGCACAAGAAAGGCCATGGAAATAGTCATTTCAGCACCTCTGAGGACAAGCGAGTGTAGATGAAGACTGAGCACGAGAATCCACAGCACAGAATGCAGCTTCACCAGAAAGAAACAGTCCTGAGGGACAGCTCACACTTGACTGGGGTCACGGCTGTTCCTCAGCTTTATTTAGATGATTGGTTTTGCAACTGCTGGAGACCCTAGGTGGTCCACATACCATTTCTAAGGAGGCTATGGTAGACAGCTAACGTATGCTACATGGCAGCCTACATGCACCAGGGTTCTAAGTCTTAAAAAAAAACCAGATAAGCTAAAACAGTAGTTCTGATTTTTTTAAGGTGGTACTGAACACATTCAGTAAGACCTTGTTCCAGTACTCCTTGATGAAAATCTTTCACCTACTATCGAGCAGGCCATTCCAGTTGATCTCTGTTTCCTCTATGGACATCTGTTTGTCTTGTTTTTAAGATTTAATTTCTTGAAGGAGAAATTATTTCCAGCTTTTACCATGCTCAGCACTAACGTAATAATAAATAGGTCTGCATTTATAAGTGACACAAATAACATAATTAGATTCTCTAATCTCTGTTTACTTTGTGAAAATAGAATTTGTGTAAAAAATTCGCATGAGAATTTGTGTTAAAAAGTATCACTTTGTTTAAAGTTCGTTTCATTGTTACTCTGCAGAAATGGATTTTGCCCTGCTTTTGTGACAGCCTTGCAGTCCAACACAGGAGACAGAAGTCATTAAAGAGGAAAATATAACAGTAGAATTACAGAAACTAGCAAGATAACATAGAAATAGAAACATTTCCTGAAACCACTAGGTCTTTTTTATGAAATGACTAGGTTTCAAGTTGATGTTGTCAGTGCAAGCAATCTTGGAAATTCACACTACAGCAGTTTCACTATCTCAAGTCAAAGGTAGAGAGTTTAAAGGAAAAGGTACTTTTTGAAAGCTTATGCATTAAAATTTTGAAAGTTATTTGTTGGCTTGGTGAGGGTTATAGCATTATTGACAGAAATACCTTTTTTTTTTATTAAGACCCATATGGCTACAAATATTTTGCTGCAGTGTCACCATCATAACAGAACAATACATGATAAAGTTTTAGATTTTCTATCCAGCCTAAGTGCTGTGAAACCATCACCTAAAAGTATTAAGCAGTAAGTTCATTTTTTATACTTAGCATTTCACAAGAAACATAACACTAGATCATTCAGGGGTTAAGTGCAAGATTAGAATAAAGTATACCCTGTAAATTTTGTATATGATATAGGCTGCATATGGACAGTTCTTCCATCTGCCTAGATGAGTACAACAAAGATACAAGTAGATAAAACTGCAGTTAATTTAGTAACATGTACCCACATGATAGCAAGTCCAATTTTGATTGAAATCATTTGAAGGTTCTAACATTTGCATCTCTTCAATCAGCTTTCATTTCTTACAGAGATTCATCATCTCAGTATCTAGCTGGATTGCGCGAAAATATGGACCTCCATTAATTTCTAGAACGAAAAATGGAAACTAATCCCAGAGACCATCTGGAAGGCATGAGTAGCATAAAAATTCAGCTGCTTGCCTGTAAGGTCGCATCACTTCAAAAAGAACAAAAGTCATCGCACAAACTTGGTTTCATTTTCGGTTACAAGTGCAATTCAAGGACCTCTGTCCCTCAGTCACACATGTCTAAGCCATGGTTGTAATGAAGGCAATGCGGGACTCAAACTAAGAAGTCCAAAGCCTATGAAGTTCGAGCTGATGGCCAATATCTTTCAGAGCATTCACTTCTTCTAGCTGGAATAGTTCTGAAATATAATGAAGACTTTCTCTTGATGGATACAGAGAGAACAAAGTGAATGCAAACTGCATATTTTGGGACAAATCTTCAAACCATTTTTCATCCTAATTAAAGTTGTCTATGTGAACATCAACCTTGCCAGAAAAAAATGGAACTGTCAAGTCATAGAAAGAAATGGTAAATGACATAACCCTTGTCTCATGCTACTGCTACTTACCTGGGTAGCTTCACTGTAGGAAGTTTGATCATACACATAAATAAGAGTTCATATATGCATATGCACACTTACACAAAAATTTCTAGTCTTTAACAGCATCAACTGTGTGTTTTTATCTTTCATTCTCTTTAAGAATAAATCTCATTATAAGACTTTAAAAGTTGCATACCGTAACAATATTAGAGATGTGTTTATATTCATGTGTTTCCTGAAAAGACTCTGTCTACATTTTGTTTCAGGGCTAAAATGTATTTGGGGAAGAATAGGCTCATTCAGAACAAATGCTTCTTTAAATCCGCTTTAATTTTTTCTGTTGAGTTAATCAGATATGACACTGACTTTATCCTGTATTCAGAACCTGTTAGGTATTCTGTCCAGCTGAAATACAAACACTGTTTCAATTACAGAGGAAGGCAGGTAGAAATTAAAAGAGGCATTGCTCCTTTAGGTTTAAAGTCGCTTGGCTAGTCAGATCTTCAAGAAGAATCTCTGTTACCAAGCTGAAGATTTAAACAATCGTGACTTTCAAGAGTGTGTTTCCACCCCATTAGTGATATAGTAGTTCACATCAGAAAGAACTACTGCATTTTACAGAATTCAGCAGAGGAATGATTCTTCTCTAGTACTCAGTAGTGGCAATATTTCAGGTTTTTTATGCCATGGTTTTTACAATCTAAACACAGAAATTAAATGCCTGTAGTCATAACTCATATCCTCCAATTGCTTTAAAATGGACATTTAGCTCCTCAAAGGGGTTGACAATGTCTTTTTAAATTATAACTGCTGATTTATATCACTGTAATATGACAAACTAGACTTACGCTACTCAAATCTGAAGATAGAACAAATATTCTTTGCACACAGTAGTGGGCAAAGGTTCTTCAGAAATAAAATATGCCTGCCCTCTACTGACCATCTAAGAAACTCTTTTTTTTAAAACAATATTTGCACCAGTAAAATTTTTAATAAAATTTTAAATTTAATTTCCTTCCTCATTTGAATTTGAACTGTCTCATAATGTCATGTCTCCAAATTAGATTTCCAGTCTTCATGTACTTGCTGCATCCCTCCAGAAAGCTCAAAGCCTGTCCGTTTGCACAACATGTTATATTTATCCAAGTCTTTTTTTTTTTTTTTTAATTCACTGGTCTCCTGAGAAAATCAGGGAGAGAGAATGGAGTAGCCCAGAGTTTAAAATCTGACTGTCTGCCCAGAATTGTTAATGTAAAAGACTCCTTTTTTGCAGCAGCAGCTGTTACAAATCAAGAAGCAATTGTACTTTGGACATTCACATTGAATGAGTTTTATCCTCAGGAGAGCTTAGAAAAATAGAAAAGTGTTTCCAAAGTTCACTGGATACCAAATTTCCAGGATATTTTTAATGCAGTTTGAAATGCTGTGTACATGTGCTATCAGAATGACCAGTTTTTAAGAGTAACAAGAAAAACAAAGTCCTGGCCAGATTGTATGTGGTCAGTTCTGGCAGAAGACACACAAGGACACATCTGGATTAGCCATCTCCTTTTGAGTTGCAATTTGTCTAATTTGTTTTAGACTTACTTAAAATGAGATGAACCATGCTTTAGAAGTGCTCCCTTCCCCCAAACATACATGCAGTCAGATGAACCTCCAGGAAGGTACTCTGCATTAATATTTATGCTAACCCCAAGCAAACATAACCCACGCTGAGGAATAACAGGAACAAAGGAAATGCTCCTCTCCTAGCAAATCCAAGGACACAAGCTGCTTCAAAGCACAAGAAGGAAGAGTTCAGTCCAACGAGGATTCTACCCTTGGACTCTGGGGATGAATGGCATTCCAGATAATGATCTTACCACCATTTCTTTTGGGCTAGGTAGGACCAGTACTGCCTCCAGAACAAGCCGGTGCTAACTGCTGCTGTTTTCAAAAGCTTTCAGAACTTGCCTGCGCACAGTCCATATGAACAAGTTAGGCTATGAACATCAAACGGACCAATTATTCCTGACCAGTTCTCCATGCGGGCACTCAAGGATAAGAAAGCATCCAGAGCGAAAGTTAACCACCTGATCACACAAACAGGACCTCAGTGTCAGGCTCTCCAACCCTGATACTGATTTTAGCAGTGATTTCAGTAAGAACTGACCAACTTGTAAGTGCTATTAAAAGCCAAAGACATAACATATAATTAATCCATTGCTCTTGCCATTGAAAACCCATAGTTATTCACTAGGTGTAGTCCTGTACTAATGCAGGACTAATATACTATGCTTTATTTTCTGTATTAATGCTATGACTTTCTATATTCACCAGCAAGTGGATCCATTCCAGTCCATATTTTCCTCAGGCTTTGGAAGTGAGCTGGTATCTTCAGAAACTGTAGAATGGATATAGGCAAAAAATTCTGAACAGGCTTATGAATAGCACTGGGGTAGATTAGTGGAGATTTTGAACAAAAAATTTAATTGTGGAAATAATTTTCTTTTCTTATGTATTACCCAAACTGTGCTATGTAAATAACCTCAGAAGAAGAAAAGCATCAGAAGTTGTATGTTTTAATAAGCCATGTGGATAGCTTGCCCTTTTCTGAATATATCTCTATATGGTATACAAAGATACCGAGAATATGTGGAGAGATGTATTTCCGCCAATAAGAATAATAAATAGCTACATCTTTACGGAGACATGCAATAATGGTGCTTCTGCTACTGCTGCTAGACAGCTGCCTAATGCTTGTCTGCTACTGAGAACCAAACACGGTTTGCAAACAGCAACTTTCTAGGGGTGAATAAAAAGAAAAATCTCTGGAATTGAGTATTTTTAAAATGGAATCACCTGCTCATGAATGAAGTTTGAAAAGCAAAAGCTTTTACAATCAACTCTCCACCTATCTGGCCATTTGAATAGTCTCCCATCATTGCAATTTATAGAGCCCTGTTCTGAAAAATTCCTCTACCGGGAAGCTGAGGCTCTGCTCTGGAAGTCCACAGGCAGAAACACCAGCATCATGTAGCCGCAGGAAACTAGACCCTGTAGAAATGAAGGTGGAAAGGAGAAGATAGATACACCAACCATTCTTATATCAGCCATTTAAAGATGAACTTTCAGTATAAAAAACTATAATGACAGTAGTGACCTAGTGGACTTATTAATATGAATTAATAAATATGAATTATTAAAAATGAACAATATAGATTATATTCATGTTGATTGCCACCAGTTCCTAAGACCAATAGTTCATGACTGAAGATAAGTTTGAAATAATAGTAAAGGTTATGCTGACCAAGTACTGATCATTGACAAAGTGCACATTATCCTTCTCACACAAACGCAGAAGGATTATGCATCCATGTGGAGACAACAGGCAGTAATTAATCCTCACAGTATTTACAGCAAAATTTCCTCTGGGAATTTTTCATCACTCTTTCCTTAAGAACAGCCAGGGGCAAAAAAGGTTATCATTTGTTCTACCTTACACTAAACTTAATCACAACCTTTTGGAAAACCTAACTACAGCAAAACTGAAAAACTGAGTCCAGAGACATCTTCACTATCTATTTCTCTCCTATCAACTTTGCTATAGATACCATCACAACAGAGACAGATGCACAGTATCAAGAAAAGCAGCTCTGAGCGCTGCCGCTGCCAGACTATTGAGCCTCACAATGTACATAAAAAGTGTTACCCCTGAGGCAAATAAACAGCAAACACAGTCCTCCAAGAACTACGACACAGTATTGGAAGTTTTATGCTATATTTAAATCTTGTCCTCATTTTAATACGGAAATATTGGTACTGCGAGAGGAAATTACTCTTCCTACTAATTTAAAACAGGCTGTTGATTTTCGCAGTAGGACTGTTAAGCGCCTTTTTGAGCTTCCCCTAATCTACACAGCCTTGGACAGGCAGGAGGTATCTTTGGAGACAGAGGCTGGGCAGAGCAGAAAGATGCAGCTCTCTTGCAGACACCAGAGAAGTTTGCATTCCCTTGTCTTGGAGATGATGTCCTCTTTCACCCTAGCACTGAGACAAGAGTCCCTAGGCTCTCGCACGGTGAGGAAATATGGGGTGTTGCAAGTGGAGGTCCTAGGGAAGAGTTAGGTATTGCCAACAGACACTACCTCCTAACCAGATAGAAAATTAAAGAAGGAAAACTAATCTGTGCTCCGCAATTTTTTGTTCAGCACTTCCCAGATAAAAAAAATAAAGTTGCTTCTTCAAAAAGATCTTTAGCACTTTCTTTCTTCCTGCATGCCAAGACACAAGACTAATTGTAATCCCCTGTCTTTAAAAAAGAAAAATCTATCATGGTAGCTTTCACTTAATGTTATATGTTTTAGTTCTGATCTTCAACTTCTTCCTCTTTTCTTCTTCATTTCAGCTTTCTGAAACCATCTGCTTTCTGTTAAGATGAATTCTTAAAAGCCTGTGAGCTGCTCACATGAAGCGAGTAAAAGTTGGATTTTCTAAAAGAGGCAGAGATTTGCAATGTAAACAACCTATATGCAGCTTATATCTTCATTCAGGTTTATAGCAAGTGGGTGGATACATTGCATAACTACACTTCAGAAGGGGTAATTAGGTGCTGAAATATGCATTTGCTTGTGTAGTGAACCAACTGCACTAATCCATACAAGCATGCATATTTTTGTGCACATAACTGTTGTTTCTTTACCTTCGGAAAACGTGACCTCTTATAAGAATGAATATTCAAGGTTATAAGAGCTTACAAATCCTTTTCACCACTGCCTATAACTTCTGAGCTTTGCTGTCTCTAGCTACTCTTCACCACTTATGAGAGTGTAGAGCCCCATTGAAAATATTTACAGTGTGGTTAGCCAAGGTTGATAAGGTTTATGAACTGCTTCATAAATATTAAAAAATAATAGTAACACAGCAAACTGTCTGATTTGCTTTCTTTAGGTACGTTATATGCCAAATGAGCAAGCTGCAGCCCAGAAGTAGCCTAGCTGAGGCTACACGTTAGCAGCGCGTGCTGTAATGCAGCTCCTGAGATGCTTTACAGGTAGGTTAGTGCCACGGAGCTGTGGGGAGCATCACACGGCCTCATTAGCTCCTACTTGCTTAGACAGTGTTTCTGTTCCCACTGTGTTGTTTCTTCTTGATTGCAAATTAATTGAGATGGTCTGCAGGTTACAATATTAAGACAGCAAACGAGTAAATGTTCAGTTGCGGTGGCCAGTGCCCATTATCCAGTCCAACGCATGGGAGATGCCCTTGCCACAGGATCAGACACAGTTCCCATGCCATCTAACTCTGGCTGCACAGCCCAGCCCCATGCCACACCAGAACCCAGTAACTCTCTTTAACAGCATCTTTAAAGTCTGTATCTGTGCCTCAGTCCCCTTAGCAGCAGGGTATGGCCAATAATGTTCTCTAGCCCCAAATTACTGTAATGACAGGATCCTCAGAAAGAAGGTGAAAGATGATTGTATAACATTACGAAGTACTGCTTTATTCTTTTTTGAAGTAGATGGAAGTATAGGTCATTTCAGCCTTTAATCACAACCATGTCGTTTGCTCTGGCATATTGGACTAGTTCAGCCTAAAGTTAGTGATGAAGAATATTTTTAGGCAACGGAACCCCACCAAGAAATAATTTTTAGGCCTTTTGCTTTTAAATACAGACAGCTACTTCTGTCTTCCTGAAAGGAGTTTCAGGCAAAATTCAGAAGTTTCAGGCAAAGGGCAAGTTCATTGGAACCATAGGGTTAGACAGGACCTGTAGGTCTGATCTTGGTTTGGGGAAGAAGAGGTACAAGAAGGACGGCTGCATTTTCAAAATTTGAATTAGTAGATTATTATATAATCAAATACATACATGAAAAAATGTGTCCTGTTTCACCAATGATGAGCACAAGCAAGTCTGATTCTGGGAAGAGCCCAGCTGTGTGCGGCAGCTATAAAGGGATACCACAGGCATGGTAAATACAGCTGTCCAGAAGAGAACTCCAAATCCTAAAAGGTGATATAATCTAACGGGTTCTCGGTCTTGACCCCATTTAGTTCTGCATTAAACATACAAAACCAAACGAACATACAGCACCTGAGTCATTAAAATACCTGTGATGTGATGTACCTCTGGAGACTCTCAAGAGGTTAAGAGTTCAATCACGAGGCAAAGCGCTCCTCACCAAACTAATCGGTCACCTTAAAAACACTGAATTAGGTACATAGTTGAGTTTCAAAGAAAAAAATTGGGAGGCAGGGGAGGAGGGTTGTTCATAAATCTGCCCTCTGATGAGGATATTCTATTACAAAATCATTTGTAAGTATGTTAACCTGTAAAAACAAATTGCTGATGGGTTCATGGGTTAAAAGAGATTGTTACGGAGAACCATTAAGAAGGAAAGAGAAGGAAAGGGAAACAATGGTGAAAGCATAAACTGGAAGTTAGGACTCTATTATTTTCCATCACATCAACAGCATTCATGCTAGGATACAGACAGCAATTTATGACGGTATTTACACTTTACTCCCTGTTTTATGAATTTTACTTTGCATCCCTTTTTCCCTCTTCACACTGTGCAAAAAAAACCTTTCATTTTTTTTTGCTCACATATACATTTTTTCATGTTTTTAGTTATAAATACACATCCTATCTCTTTGGGAATGTAATGGATGACTGGAGAATTAGGGAGATTGTAACACCAGAGGTCTGAGTCTGAGCAATGTGCAAAAAAGATTTTTAACCACGCTTCTGCATGTTACTTTTCATTCAGGCCCAGTTCATTCATTCATTCTATATATCAGATTATAACAATCAGACCAGACACTATCTTTTGGCCTATGTCTTGTATAACTGAGGTCTTTGACCTGGAATATTCAAGAATTCCTGTAAGGCAATTTTTGACTACACATAAATAGGTCGAAGCCCTAACAAATATTTGATGGGAGGGGAAGCGAGGATGACTTAAGGACTTGAAATCTGTAAACAGTGAATACAGAAGGAGAATGCTGCAATATGCACTTGAGTTTTAAGGTGAGTCTAAAAAACACCAACCCAGGAACACCAGACCTGACACTAAGGAGACTCTCAGGTAAAACAGGAGCACTGTAAGGAAACACATTAAGGAACACAAGCAGGATGAAAGAGCCCGGTGACATGAAAATGATCCCATTGAATCAACTAGCACAATTTTTAGGTCCTAACTCAGAGTCGAGGCTTTTCTCCTAAATATTTCTCCCATGACAAAGACACAAATGAACAGAGAAGTGGCAGGCAGCTAAAGACACGGGTTGTGTAGGCAATTCTAGCGTGTAAGTTTGTTATTTACAGTGTATATTGCTAACCCCATCGCAAAGGCCACTTTTTCTACAGCTTATAATGTCTCTCTTCTATTTGCTTTGTAGCATCCTTGTGATGTTTTCTGAAGAAACACCCACAGTTTGCCCGGAGCAGGCCACTTGACCAGTCACCCTGCCAATAGAAAACACTTCATTTTCTGTTTTTTGGTGTTTGGTGCAAACAGACAGAAACAAGAAACAAGCTCAACATAAAGTAAGAAAAACCCAGCATAAACATCATAATACTTAACATTGTCTTTTTTTTTTTTTTTTTTTTTTTTTTTTCTGGGCACACACGGTCGTTTCCCAAGCATGTACAGATAGCTGTCTGCACTAAACATGAACATCCTCTGACCAAGCACTATATTCCATCTTCTCTGCGAGTGGAGAAGAGAGATGGAGAGATGCCATTCCTCGTGGCGTGGTTCCAACACCAGAGCAGCTATCAGTGATATATATTGAAAGGAAGAAGGTGAATCATTTCTTGCTATGAAAAGAACTGCTACTTTGCCATGAATTCCTTTGTTAAAACAAAATTTCTTTAGTTTCAACCTTTTTTAACAAGCAAAATGTTCTAAGCTGGTATTTTAGAATTTGCATAAAAGGAGACCTCTTGGACACACTTCATCATTTCAAAATATACACTTTACACCTAGGAAAATGTATCAAAGCCACAAATGCTTTGGTCAAGAAGTTTCACCCCTCTTGAATTGACTGATGATATCATATGTTCTAGGAATATTTTTATCATCTGGCATGTTGCTCGGCACCATATGGCACAGCACACTGACAAGAGAGAAAGGACTAGCTTTAAATATTATATATATATAGGTAGATAAAAATAAATGTTACACTTCTATAGAAGTATAAAGACACTATTGCACATTTCTGTAATTCTTATTACAGTAGGGGCTCATTGTGGAAGGTATGTTTTTTGTCCTCACACTAAAATACAGAAGTAAGAACTACAGAAGTAAAGCGTAGAATAGTTTCAAAAAAAGAAATGCAACCCCTCAAAGAGAGCTTGAACTGAATGCAACACTTATTTTCTCACTTAGTAATGCTTCTTTTTCCAAAACTTGTAATTATTGTAATAATGACATATTAACCCCTTCTCTTGGAATTAATTTCCTGCAGTTAATTCAGTTAGACATATTTTATAGTCACTTATAATTTTTATATAGAGCAATAGCTCCAGTTCTGTCAGTACTGGAAGGGATGAAGTCTGCTGATTTTTCCAAGAAAACTTTTTAAGGCAAGCTCATGTCATTTGGCATTAATATACATATATATTACCTCTTTGTTTTTCATCATTATTTGAGGTAAAATGACATTATGAATTGTACGAAATACTGTACTGAATTTTTATTTAGGCAGAGATAGTATTTTTTTCTATTTGGCAAAGGAAATGTGAACTTTTGAATTTTTTTAGGTGAGGTCACTAACTAGGCAAGATGGAACATTTAGCCTGGAAGTGTTCACCATTTTATTGAAAATCCTCTTTTCCTCTGTGAAATCTTCTTGATAGTTCTTAGTTCAAACTCAAATACACCAAGATCTCCTATTATCCTCTGACGTGATGATAGACCAGAATGTGAAAATGCATCTAGAGAAACAGAAAGTTTAAACATTTTCTATACTAATACAAAAGCAACCAAACCTCCATGACCTCCTTTTCATCATCTGCTACTGCACTTTTTCCCTTCCTAATTCACCATTTTAGGAACAGGATACTAAACCGAACACAAATCTTCTCAAGCCTATGAGGACATCTGTCCATTCCCTGTGCCTTCACCACACAAACATTTGTCTGTGTTAGGGCTTTTCCGAAGTACTTTTGGACAATCCAAGCCTGTAGGAAGCCTGACTCCAACGACTGAAGTGTTCATCTTCCTCCCACCTTCAGATCCTCTCCCTTCACCCAGGCTCATGCACAAAAGTCTACCCCACCTCCACGAGATGCTTGTGCGTACGGGACAGTATTTTTCAACTTTGCTACTGTTCAAATCTTTATTAACCCATCCGTGCCTACAGATAATTGGTGCTAGCCCATCCCACAAGCTGCACTGCACTCTCCTCCTGCCTGTCTGTCCTGGCACTGGCAGGCTCCCCATCCTTCCACCCAGTCTTGCTGTTCTCAGTAGGAAAAACTTTTCCCAGATCCAGACCTTGGAAACAGTCTTTCACTCTCTTCCTCACCAAATCTCCATGTAATTTAAAATCTTAAATGAAATTACTGAGTTTGCCTTGTAATTGTTCCTATTATAGAATATTTGGCATTAGCACAGTACAGTATGAAGACAGCACAGAAAAAAAAAAACCTGTTAGTTATCTATTTTGGCTATTTTTACAATGTCACCTACTCCTTAGAGTTGGAAGTTCAAAAGAGCTTGAAATAAATGGTTAAATGACATACATTAATACAGCGTCAATAGTAAAGCAGTCTCATTTGCAAGAACTACAGCTGCCCTTACTCCAGCCATTTAAGATCAACGAGGCTGCAGGGCAGTGCAAAGCACAGGAACTGCAGGGCTCACAAGTTCCAACAATCAGGAGGGCTAAAGCATCTGAGAGCTCCCGAAGGCTGTCTCTTTGCTTGCTTCGTGCCCTGGCCGCCCAGCTGGGTTCCCAAGCCTCAGCTCTTCGCCCTGGACCCTGGATCAGAAGCACGGAGGGGTGGAGGCTTATGGCTGTGTATGGTTTGCAGACCCCATGGCCCAACAACACTACAGCACTGCCCAGTTTCCTTCTAGTTTCATAGCTACAGCTCTGCACTCAAGGGGTTTGGGGATGAAGGAGTGATAAGAGCGAAACTGTGCATCATTATTAAAGCTCTTCTCACACCTTAGGGATGCACTCATCCTCATGCACCTATCCAGTAGATGAAATAAAATTATTTTGCTGTGAGGAGCTTCGCTTTGGGTGCCAGACAGACAATCAGAAAACATCATTAGAGTTGTCACCTCTTATCAGCACTAGAGATACCCTGTTCAAGACAGAGTAACTATGCAGATGTACATAAAAGAAATACATCTTTGGGCTGGAAGCTGCTATTGCAGTAATCAGTAATCACGTCCTGGATTATTTCCAATGTGGACAGTTCCAAAGTCAACAGCTTTAAAGAACACAGTTTCCAAACGCTACAGGAAAACCTAGTAATTGTAAGTTGGGAGGTAAAAAACAGGAAAAGAAAATGCGAATGTGATTTAAAATTCTTCAAGACGACTTAGATTTCTATTAGCTGAAGTACCAAAGTTTGGAAAGCTATACAACTTGGGTCAGTAAAGAACTGAAGGCAATGTTTACTAATAAAAACTAAGGACAGAAAGGCATACCCTATGGATGTACAGCAGAAAAAATAGTCTTACCTTAAGGATTATGATTTCCACCCTTTACTTCTAATGGGTATTCTCTTTTGCTTCTAATAATCCTCTGTAACAACCTCGCTTAACCCCCCCAATCTGTAGGCAGTTAGTTTGTTACAAATGAGTAAGGGCAATTTGGGGCCCTCACAGGGAAAAATTCAAAACATGGTAATGTGGTTGGTAGGACTAAAGATGACAGGAGGGAACAAGCATGTTAGAAACAGTGGAAATCATAAAAAGAAGGAAAACTTAACTTTGTAGGAAAGCATATTGTCTTGGAAATACAAGCAAGGATATTAGTAATCAGCCTGCAGGGGCTTGAATTCCAGCTGTCAGACACAAATAGGGTTTTAGCCCAAAAACCTCTTACAAAGACACCACCTCTAAAGAGGGAAGGGAATCAACCACGACGCAGTTAAATGAAGAAGCTTGCAAAAACTCAGTTAAGTCTTAAGTGAAAAAATTGAGCTTTATCAGGCTTTCATCTTAGAGAAGAAACACATAGCAACCACCAGTGATGAGGAAACGACAAACCCTGGTTATAAATGTGGTATTTTAAACACAAGGATAAGGAAAAAAAGGAACTGGCTACCAGGAAAGTCAGGGGGCTGGTCTGGAAGATGCATACTTTCCAAAGACATGTTGGCGTGGCATCGTCAAGTGAAATGCTAAAGCCCGCTTCAAGCATAGGGTCAGAGTAGATGCTCTCACAGGCTCTTAGATTTATAATCAAAGAGATGATAAAATCAAACAGATCGTGCTCAGAACAGGCCTAAGCATAACGACGCAGCACAGAAATGTCTTCCCAACAACAGCAATTAGGAAACAATAGCCCTCAATTCAATACCATTAATTCTCAAATTACTTTGCCCCGAGTCCCTCTCCCTGCTGTGGAGCCCACCATTTTTTCAGTTCTCCCTCACTCATAAATCCCATTATCTTTCAAATATTTGCTCCTGATCATTTTTTCACCTAGCTCCAGGGACATCCAAGTCCCTGCAGTTTGGTTAAGTACGGAGGAGAGGTGGTTTCACAGGCAGTTACGACGCTGAAGTCTCTGAATGGGTTCTAGCCACCATCCAGGGTTTGCATTAAAGGAAACCAAGCATTTCAATATACAGCTTAGCAACACAGTATCAAAACTGACTCCCAAATCAAAGTCTCAAGTGTTTATTTACAGAGCAGTGGAAAAGAAGCCAAGTTATCCACAATACCGTCTTAACTTCAGCATTTAGGGAAGGATCTGGTACACAGCAAGTGTATCTCAGTAGGCTTAGCAGGCTTGAAAATTGGGCCTCATTAAAATAAGAATTAGACTTCTCTAATGACTGCTTTTTCTTAAACACTTTCTGTAAATATTAACATCCAGAAGTAATGTCCAGAATAAAACCTCACCTCTACTTCTAGAATATTTGTAAAGCTGCCAATATAATTTTTCTATGAAAGGACAATTCTATTCATTTTTAATTTTTCAATCTTGGGAAGACCTCAGTCTAGACATTAGTGCGTGAGAAGCCTGTTCTCTAATTTTTACAACTTACCTTAGCACAGTTAAGTAATGCTGGTGTGCATACAGCTACATCTTCTATCAATTAGTTTCTAAAGTGGTGGAGGAAGGCTAATGAATTGCAGAGTTACACAGAAAAATAAAGTGAGATTACTTAATTCAGTATTATGGGTGCGCAAACTTCAGTTTTATTTTACACCAGAAACTTCTGTGCATCCGATATAGCCAAATGTCAGTAATACCCAGGCTGAACGGGAAGAACTGAGCCTACCAGAGAACCCAATCCGTGAGAGGTGGAGCTCCACCAACTCCCTGCAGCGACCAGCGATGCAAACGGTCAGGATTTCAATAATAATGGCAGGATTTCTCCTGTTAAAATCACTGGCAAAACCTCATTTTGATAGATAAGAGGAACATCATCAGGCTCAAGGAATTTTATTTATAAAAACTATGTAAAAAATTACATGAAAACCAGAATAAAAATTTTTAGTGGATCTAAGCAGTTGTTCAAGTAAGCAGAAAATCTAGCTGTTCACTGAAATGAAGGACAGATGCATGGTAGCTAAAACTCCATGAAATACTCTGCAAATCTATGGGTATATATTAGCAACAGAATAAAACACTCCCCTCCAACTTCTGACAAAACTGAAAACATGGAAACAAAGATGTTAGTTAAACAACCCCCTTCTGGAAGAATGCTAATTAACTTTTATAGGTTACATTTTCTTGATATACCGAAATCAAAATGACACAGCCATTTGTTTTCCCTGGCAAAGTCATGCACATCACTGATTATTCAGGTTTTGAAAACTGTGTATAATACATACTACCACCTACACAACAGCACAACGCTGACATTTCAGTACGGAACATGTTGAAGCAGTATTTCTGTGCTGGAAAAAAGAACAACTAACAAAGACATTTCCTAGAAGGTATCCATCGAAGAGAAGAGAATAATGTATAAAACATGGGCCTTTTCTTGAGAGCCTGAGGTTACGGATGCCTTTTACACCACATCGTGTTCCCAATGTAACAAATCTGGCAGAAGCACCAGATTGAAAAATGGAAACCAATTTTGTTTTATTTTGTGGAGCAAAAAAGACTTATCAACTTCTTGCAGTATTTTTTGTGAGGCAAAGTACATTTAGGGGAGTTACAAATTGCCTGAATGTCTTTGTTCCATATTCTTTCTTACTTTAAAAATTTCTTAATTATTGCAGTCACCACTTTTAATAAGCCAAGATAAAATGACTGTATTCTTAATACTACATCAACCATCTTCTGTTACTCCTGCTTATGAGAGAGCCTTTACTTTTCATCCATGAGAAAATCCAAGTGATCCTACCTAATCGTACATGAGTTCCACTCAGACAACTTTCTAATTGCTCAGAAAAAATGGACAGAGCCTCCTTATATAATAGGATGCTCCCTGCTGAGCAAGGCAGGTGCTCCCTGCTCGGCAGGAGCCAGATACACAGGGCACCATCCGAATCCCTGCTGCAAATGGGTGACTTGAGTGAAGTCACCGAAGTCCATCAGTCCAAAAACGGTGCAAAGGGCATAAAAACCAGGCTGGATTCTCACAGCACTAGCTGGCACTAGCACGAGGGTGAAGAACTAGCTGAGCTTTCTAGGGAGAGGTGTATGCCAGGTGCTCTCACAAAGCAGAGAAACACGGTAGATGACCCAGACCAGGAATCCCAAGTCTGGACTAACTCCTCACTAAACTCTTGACTAATCAGCCTGTAAAAAGAGGTTAACATTTCTGACAACACTATATGACTGCAATAATAAATTGAATTTTTCCGTGAACTTTAGCAGTGAAGCCTCAGCATTTTTATTTCAGTGGGGTCTTGTTGAAATAACAGTGATTTGAGCCCCAGTGTGTCTCCATCGCTGCAGGCACAGAGTGAAGACAACCTACTGGTGCCAAGCAGCAGCACACTTGACCACAGATGACGATTTAGAGATCATCAATACAGCACACAGATAGCAGAGGCTTCCAGCACTGCCATAGCTGCAGCAGCACAGACACACCGGGGAGTTAAACCACAGATCTAAAGAAAGCCAAGTACAGTAGAGTTTGGTACCCCTAACACTTTTTTTGTTGGTTTTTTTTTTAAAAAGGAAAGGGAAAAATGCAAGCTCAGAGGGTCATATGTGAACTCAGAAAATAAATTAATTTCAACACATGAATAAGAAAATTCACTTTATAGGAGTTGGGCTTTGCTTCCAGTTTCACCCAAAGAACTCCAAGTGCCTGAATTGATGATAAATGGTAACTGACACTAAAGAAAACAGCAACCAATATATATCAGTTTTAAGGAAAAAAAGATATCTTTTTCTCTTAAAAGTTATTGTCATAAAGCTGTAGGCTGACAAGACCTATGTATTGGTATTATTTAAAAGATATGTATCACGAAACATTTATCAATTTAGCTAAGTTTAATTTTTGACACCAAACAGTACAACTAAATGTATATAACACTTACATCAAAATAAGCACCTAAAATAGTATCTTTGGGAGTTAAACCAGCGTTAAAAGAAAATTACTTATTTACAAGCATCTGTAATGTATCAGTTGTGGTTCATTAGTATGCTAAGATTGCAGGCACATTTGAATCTGGTAGTAGTCAAAGGATGGATGGAGTTTTCAGTCTACTGTTCTCTTCTTATGAGCTCTCGTTGTTTCCCAAAGTTTTACAACCTATTATACCCCAATTAAACTACCTACCCTACACCTTTTCCATCATACACCCAGGAGTTATCTTCCCATTTGCTTACAGTCCTCATTAATTTAGGAAAAATTGCCTAGCTAAAAAAGGAACGATTTTAAAGTTGAAGTAGAAGCTGCCAATTCAGGATTGAACATCAGGATTAGGAGAAGTGATACTCCGGATGGCAAGGAAAAAAAAACAGAGAAGAGGACTTACACGCTTCATGATTGCAATGGCATGAATATGATAGCTGATGAGACAAATGTCCTTTCTTTTGGAAAAAAAAAAAAAAAATTAAGCTCAGTGTGGCTCTGTCTGCGGGGTAGGACAAGGATCACTTCCCAGGTACTGGGTCCTGTCACACATCCTGAGCGTATGCTGGGATTTCCCCCACCCTCCCTTCCTTCTCCCCTCACAGCTGGTTTCTGTGGGAAGGAACACATGCACATTTCACAACAGAAAAAGCCCATTATTTTCACTACCCGCAACACTTTGTTTTTTCATACTAGAAGGAACTATCTTGTACTAAAGTGACCAAAAGAAATTCTTAAAAATTCAGTGATAACAAACTGCAGCCAGCTCTGTGCAGCTGAAGGCTACCAGAAGAGCTTCTCACAGGACAACTCGCTCACAAACTCAGGATGGATTTTGTTAAAGAAGTACTATCTCAGTTTCCAGATGCCCAAACCAAACAAAAAATACTGTAATGTCACAAAAATCTTTGTGGCTCAAAAGGCACTTGGACCCTTTTAACAACTACGTGATTAGTTTTGTCATCACAATTACAGAAAATTCACACCCTATGTGGTCCACAGCTGGAAGGCAGAAGTCCTTGACTGTGTTCTGCCTCTTACTGCTTGCAAATGAAAAAAGCTCTAAAGCTTCAGCCTTCTCAACCACTGAAACAGAGTACTTTTGCTTTGTATAATTCAATAGAAATATACTTCCTCATCTTTTTTTATGAAAGGAGAATAAGCTTCAGATTGCTTTTAAAAGGTTAGCATCCCAGTGGAAAACACTGTATCAGACTCGTCAGCAGATGTGATTAAGCACAAGCATGCCAGTTTATGGAAAGAAAAAAAAAGGGTGGGTTTAGCAGAGGACAGTGAGTGTGCCAACTCTGGTTAGCCACATGCAGCTGCTAGCATTACAGACCCAGAAAGAAGTCTGAGAGACAAGTCACTGCTTCACAGTGTTAGGAACATGAAAAAAAAGCTTGCTTCATGATCAGGGCCATGTGGCCATTATACTTTCACTCAATCCATACAATTCAAATATATGTAATATTGCATATGAAAGGAAACCTAGAATCAGGCCCAGCCTTTTAAGCTGTCAACCAGTATGTGTATTCCGATGGAAGTGAAAGTTCTATTTTTAAATAACCTCAGTTACCAACAAGAAGTGGTCTCATCCTCCACGAACTTTTAGGCGATTAAAATTGCATTCCAGATACTGAATTGTAAACTCTTCAAGAATCGATAAATAAAGGCATTTTAACTGTATCAAAACTGAGCTTTGAAATTCTGTTCAAAGTATAAAATTAGTACCGCATCCCCCCCCCCCCCCCAGGAATTAGTAGCACTAAGGCAACGAAATACTACTGTATACTCTGTATCATACCATCAAACCAGAAATTCACATTTGCCTTGGCAAGAAAGTGCTGATCTGTCAAAAACCTTGAACTTCTGCTCAACTTAGAAGCTCAGGTCCCACTGAAGTCAGAAGGTATTCAAAGGCTTAAAAGGAAGGCATTGCTTCAGCAATTCACTGAATCACAACATAAGGGAAATCTTACGAACCCTAACTAAACTTTCAAGTATTATCCTTTACATGGTGAGGTAAGTCACCATGTAAGGATGGTGAGATGGTGAAGGCAAAGTCCAGCAGAAGCAAAGGACTCATGCATGGTCAGGCTGCACGTCTTTAGCATCAAGATTCACACTCCTTGCCGTATGGCCTGGTCTGCCCTACTCGTTGGTAAATGCCATGTGAGCAAACACGCCTCCAACAGACACACTAAGCTGGTTCCTCGACCAGAAAGAGCTACCACGGCAATCCCCCCTGCCCCCCAAGCACTGCTGCTACTGCCCGAGGGCTTCTGCAGGCACAGCTGTGTTGGTGAGAAGCAGGACGAATCACAACCCCGTCTAATGCGGCCAGGTCGGCAAAACTTTTTTGGTGCTTAAAATGTCACTGAGAAATTTGGTGACTGTGACTCTCCCAAAAGCGCCCTTAACTACTGTGTATTTTCATCCTGCAGAGTAAAAATACAAACCTCCCTCTGCAACAAAATCCAAAGGTGCTTCTTGGTAGAAGCAGGACCACAAACCAGAGCTCTGTTCCCTTTTCAAAAGCCCAAAGCATCAGGATTTGCTGTAATTTTGAACAGTTTTTCTTATGCAAAAGTATTTCAGTTGTCACTGATATGTTATGAATCACAAAAACGCTAAATCTACACACACAACTTAGAGAAGAGATTATTTCATTTGGCTGTATGCTAAAGCTGCAGCCACTGCAGAAGCTCTATGGTGTGAGCAAATACCTAAGGTAAAATCCTGGGCTTGCTGAAGTTAAATGGAAAACCTCAACTGTCTAAAGTAAGGCCAAAAAGTCATGTTGAACACTGCAATAATACAAAGTCCGGTAAGGGTCTGTTATCACTCATTAACTGCTTTAACATGAGATTAGGAGAATTCGAGGCCTAAAGGTTAGAAAACGCCAGCTGTAGCAGATATTTTATAGGGAGGAAGATAAGCACAGCAAAAAACAAAAGGGACTTGAGATAAAGAAAGAAAATGCTAGACTGAATGAAAGAGAAACTGCCAGAAAAATCAAGGAAGACTTAAATGCACTAATTTTTTACTCTGTCTAAAACTGTTGAAAATCCGTTTGATCAGCCAGTCAAGAAGATTACACTGGTGTCAGGGCAATGACAGAATTATATAAATGAAGAGAATAGTGATGGCTGCAATCCCTTCCCTGGGTGAAGGAAGGCATCCTGCAGAAGGCAGGTGTTGCAGGAAAGGCAAGAAGCTTTCAAGCCACTCTTGAGCAAGTTGAAAATAAGAGGGGACTACAGTGTAGCGCAAAGGGAAAGTTTCAAGCTAGACAAAAAAAAATCCCAATATATCTTGATTTAATATGAACCTAGTAAAATTCATAAAGAGCAATAATTAGAAATTCAATGATTCAGTAAACTCCATTAGGATTCAATATAAATTTTCTTCGAAAGCCAGAACACAGGCCTACCTGGGACTCATGGAGGCTGTCCACTCCTAGGTACGTTTGACTAATAGCTGCCATCTCATTCTTGGAGCTTGAAATTCAGTCAGTCATATTTTCTTAGGAAGTTCATAAAACTTAATATCATCCTCATGCTGAAAATAATGATATGATCCTGGGGAAAGGTGAGTGCATAGGTTGATGATCAATATACTGAACAAGACCTGGGGAAGAAGATGGATACAAATGGATAACTGAAGGAGCTACCACGAGCCTTTTGGAAGGACAAAGTGTTGAAGTCCCTGCCCCTTAGGTCTGCAGAAGCAGCAGGCTCCCAGCATGAGCTGAGCTGTACAGAAGTGATGATAAGAGGATGAAGTGGGATGGGAAGAGATCAGCTGCAACCACAGGACAGGGCAGGAGGTAGGATGAAATTTCTCTTCCTGCTGCATGTTACCCATCGTAATTTACTCTTTCATTCTCCCTGCTACTGACTGGAGATGCACTCCATCACAACCTGCTTTCGGGTTTCATCCCATCAATTGAGAAATAAATCCCACACAAGGAGAACAGAGGGGAAATAAAGGGCAATTAGAGGCACTGGACGTTAAGGAGTCACTCACATCTGCTGACAGCTATGTTGAGGATCCAGGTGGAATTGCCAGGTGACTTACCAACAAAAGCGCTTCATTTTTTTATTGTCATTTTGTCTACGGAAAATCCCCTTACAGGTTCCAGTATGATAAAAGCAATTAGCAAAACCCACTCAAATGAAACAAAGAAGGGTCTCATTAGCCTAGCTTACCCCCTGAGCAGAGCAATGGGAATTCACGAGGACAGCTCCTATACAGCACAGTGAATTTTGTGAACAGTGAAAAAAGCAAACTGAGAAATCAGAAAAAAAAGCATTCTAATACCTAGCGGAAAAAAGGGATGATACAAAATATAAAGCCTGCTGAAAGACCAGAAAGTGATAAATACAGACTTTACCCTGTACTGACATAAATCTAGCATTACCCACCAGACAAATTCTGCAGTCAGGTTATAATGATTATCAGCAGAATTGCAGTAGGGCCCAAGGACCTTATTTATATTACGGAATCCAGCTGTCCTGGTTGCTTTCCATTTATAGAGCAGTTTTGAGAAATTTAGCATGCAAAGTCATGTTTACTGAGGCCTCTTTGACGAGCTCAACCTTGGAAAATGAAAGAGATGTCCATATTCTGTACTGACTTGCAGTAAAATTCATAGTTTGGCTGACAATTAACTGATTTGAACCTTCCACAGTCTTGAGAAATTAACTGACTGCCATGAGCAGGAAAGACTTTCCATTACCTTGCTGCCTTTAAGGAGATGATTTGATATTTGCCACAAAAAGTAAAAAGAAGCATCTGAAACAGCAGGGCTGAATCTGTAGTTATATCTGATCAGTGTGCCTGGGACTAAATAGGATACCAGAGGCACGAATGGTCACGGGTGGTAACAGCAGGGATTTTGTCATCCAGAGCCTTGGGTCCTGCCCACTGGGAAAAGCTATGGGGGATGGCAATGTCCTGCACACGTGGGAAACCTAGGGTAGCCTTCACTTTAAAAGCCACCATCATCATAGCACACACCGGGATTTCTATCTTCCTGCCACCTCCAACATTGCAGTCCTTCACCAAAAACTGAGCCCCATGTGAATTCTTTAATTCAACGGCTGAGGGATCAAAAGCATATCTCTATTGGACATTCCTAACACCACCAATTACCTACAAAGTTACAACTATAAGCATACCGTGTGGTTTTTTTTCCACATGGTCTGATGACAGAAACCATCTGACATTCCAAATCAGCACATTATATTTGTGCTGAAAACAATTACAAGAGAAATCTTCCTGGGCTTTCATTTTGATGAAATGAACCTTATCACTACAGTTTAAGTTGCTTTATCCCTCACGTTTCTATTGTATACAGCGCATTTGAGTGTCTGGAACTGTTGAACGACAAGTTGGAGGCATGAAATCACACACATACCTGGCTCTTAAACAATAGTCTCAGAGGTACTATTATAAAAAGATACACTGAAATGGTGTGCAAAACAAACCAAACAAGATTTTTTTAATGTCTAAGCAAAAAAATGAAGCATTAGTTCATCTGGTCCCATCTGAATTATCTCTGGTTTTTATAGCCTTGGTTAAAAAAACTGGCTGCTCTTCTCCTTTTTCCCAAAAGCATGCAGGCATGCAATGCAGAGACTACAGAGCAGCAGCAGGCAGTATACATACATCGGTCCACACAAATGTTCTTGGCATGGAGAGAAATGATAGACAGCAAGTTGCTTCACTCCACACTAACTTGCCATCAAGGCACAATTAAAGATGTGTCAGATGAGCTTGCCAGCACCTTTAAGCAGGTATTTATTTGCAACAGCAGTATTCCATGCTTCGAACGGGAGATGTCCTCATTTGTTAGTTTTGGATGCCATCTTAGGCTATCTTTCATCACTTTTAACTAAATCTTTTCAATGTTTAAAAGGACACACGCATCCACTTACGAGACTGAATTCACCCCCCTTTCTTAAAGTGAAGACAGAATGGTAAGAACAACCTATGGGATAAGCACTGGACTACTCATCACTCAAAGGAAAAAGTAAACCAAAGGCAGGACATCCTTCTGTGCACAATTGTGCTGAAGCACAATTTAACATAGCTGACGCAGGAGACACTGCAATGGCCTAGGCTACGCAGGAGATAAGACTGGATGGGTCACAACAACTGTGCTTTATTGGACATCTGTTCCTGAGGGCAACACATGAAGGTATGTCTTGTTTTTGCAAATGAGATCACGAAGCCAGGAAGCCTGAACTTTCTTTTGAGCCCAACAGATCTCAGCATTGTCTATTTTAGCTTCTTGCCACCGCAGAGCCAATAGGAGCAGTATGCACAGTTTTATTTTAGTCTTCATAACAACAGGTTTTTAAGGCTCTAGATTTATTATCGATGATGTGGTTCTATCTGAGGAAGTCCACAGGTTATGAAAAAAATCCCTGGTTCTCATAATGTGGTAATATCAAGTAAGATCTAGGAGCGTTTTCACTACACAGGATGCAAGAAACTAAACAGCTTACAGAAAAAAAAAAAAATCTGACTCATTCACATATGCAAGATTCCTTTGAAGCTTAATTAGCATTTTTGTATCTTAAAGCAGCAGTGCCAGAAATTCAACTGTCTGTTCAACCACAAACCAGACATTGCGCAAGCAGCTGTTTCCCAAGCCACTGAACACTGCCATACATGGGGAAATTCTCCTGTCCTGCTGTGAACAATTCTGTGCCACTCCTTATCAGCAACAGATAGTTTAACCTGGCTCTAAAGGATATTATGTGCAAGCTGCTAGGACACAAAGTTCAAATTTCCCTCATTTGGTCCTCAGAAGGAGCCTAGGCTCTGAACCCGGCTTGTTGCACTTCAGGGGCTGGACATGAATCTCCATCGGTCACATATGCTCTGCTGGCAACTGTTGTTACTGAAAAGCCCAAACATCCTTGGTGTACTGTCATGCATTGTAAGCTTAATTTCATCATCAGATACACACGTCTAAGTCCTGCTTCTGTTGAATCAGAATCTTTCAGGCATGCATTTAGGGTTAAAAAGAGCACCACGTACAAGCCTGTCCTCCCAGTACTTTCATTTTTCCTCCCTGTTTTGCCCAAATATCAATTCTGCAGGTTCATCGTGTTTTACAGTTGGTTCTTGGATGACTCCTGAACTGAGAGACATTTTCACTTCTCGTACAGCCACACAGCTGCTCTTTTTTAAACGGGAATCGCACACGAGCATTGCAGTGCGTGCTCTGGCAACATGCCTCGCCCTCAGCTGTAGGGCTTGGAAATTTGCTATTTAAGCAAAACAGTTACCATGCTGAAAACTAACCTAGACATCTGAAAATCTTTAAAAAAATTTGAAAAAATCCCATCCAACAAAATAACAGAAGTTTTCAAAAGGAGTAAGGAAGAAACACATAGTCCACTGGAAACGTTTTACAAATACTGGTACCTACTGAAACAACAGCAAGCCTTCCAGAGAGGCTTCTTCTGTCTTAATGAAGTGTAAGTCTGAGACGGGTGAATATCACAGATCAATTCCTGAACAACTGAAGGAAAAAAATTATACCTTGTCATCAATCCACTATTTGAGCTATTTTCAGAGAAGCTTCCCAAATGTGACTCCCAAAGCTTTTCATGCTGAAAAACCAGCTGGAGAGAATTAGGATGGCTATGATCTATCACACACCAGAAGCTCTGAAGAGGAGCTATTGTAACCTAAAAAAACATGCCAGCACTGAAGAGGAAAACATGGAGCAGTACTTCCCAGCTAGGGAAGCGATGACCAAACGCTACAGCAGCATCAGCTGAGTGGACCAGCAGTGGAAGTCACTCAAATTCTCTCCGAAGAGATACCAGCAACTGTCCTTCCTTCGGTAAGCATTCTGCTTTTGTTAACCAGATTAAATGAGAGTATCTGAAAATACTTTGATTTTCCTTGGGGTCCTGTTAGAAAGTTGGAGACCACCCCTCTGAAGCCTTCAAAGACTACAGTATTATACCATGACAAAAGGGAAAATCCACCCTTCTGCTGGCATGCATACAAAGGGAAAGAAAGAGTACAAAAAGACTGAAATACTGACTTCTCAGGAACTTCATTTTAATCACCAATTCTCCATCAATTCTCTCTACTGTGCTTTAACAGCAGTAGTTTGTCTTGTTGACGAATATACAGGTTCCTTTTGGCTTTGTTTTTTGTTTTTTTTAAAGTAACTACTGCCAGAGCTAATAATTGCAGAACTTCTGCATTCTCACACAGTGTTGAAATGAGACCGTTATTTTCTTCTAAATACTATGTCACTTAAAAAAGTAATGAAAATGTGGCAATTTTCTATGATCATTTTTTCAACATATCATTCAAAAATTTCACATTTTGTTCAATCTTTTTAGGTGAGGCAAGCGACATAAGAATTTGTAATGACCACTCAGGAAAAATTTGGGGAAGGGCTTTCTGAGAACCAAGGATCTGGGGTGAGGGTGGGATTGAGGTGAGCCAGCCACTAAGCTGTTTGCTGATTTTTCTGGGGATCCACAAGAAATCAAATAGGCAACCACACTTAGCAGTGCTGCACTCTGCCTTAGCCATCAGTCACGGATTGACTCATATAAACAAGAACTCCATGGGTGCAGAGCGAGGCTGTCAGCAAGCAACAAGAGTAGCTTGTGACAAACATGCACAGGCTCTCCGACAGGTCCCTGGGATGCCATGGGCCAGGAAGGAGATGCTTCTTCAACTTCCCGCTATGGACATGAGCCTGCAACATGTAGTGTTGCAATCTGGGTTTTCACTGCAGCGTCAGAAAGGGACAGCTGTGTGACAGACCGGACGCTCTCCTAACATCCCATTTTAGCTTCATTTTGCTCGTCTGTTCTTCCTTCACGTGCCTCCACAGGGCCTGAGCAGGCCACACTGTCAGGACACCATGCAATACTCTCCCAATTTAACAGGGACGCATCCGTTGCATTCAGCTAGAACCTCCTACCGTCAGTCAGGCCTGCAGTATGAAGGAGAACATTTTTTTAAGAACATTAGAATATTGCTTAGGAAACTACAAGATTAAATCACGAGAAGAACAACCATAGCATTTTTCTGCTGATTTGAATTACGAATAGAAAGTACGAGCAGTTAAGAGGAAACAAGATATGTTCTATACGAGAGCCAAGATTTTTTTTCCTGACATGTGCCAAACAAGGAGAAGAAACAGAAGAATCTGGCACCATTAAAAACAGTTTGTGGAGAAAGGAACTGAATATCTACAGCCAAGCTCCATGTGGTTTGTAAAGAGGAAACTTTTGTTTTATGGGACTCTCAGTCAGCCAAAATTCTCCCAGACGGCGTGCAAATGGATATTAGCCTAAAAACCTACACGCATCTTGTAGAAGGATCAGTAAATGGTGGGGAAAAAAAAGGAACACTACTGAAGTTTTAAATCAGAATTCAAAATCTGCCTCATGGTTGAAAAAGTTAGTTTACCAGACAGCTACAATGTCATATATGGTAAGTGTGTTGGAAAGGAAAGGCAGCAAGTTAAAGCACAAAACTAGAAGTCAGGAAAATGAGTTCCAACCCTGGCTCTACTACCAAGTAGCTCTATAAAACTTGGATAAAAGAGAAAAAGACTGCCAACTTAACTGTGAGATTTTCCTTAACTTCGTATAGTGTATTAACATTGCACTTATGCTGTTTCTTTTAGCTTCTCTATTTCCCCCACTCCCTGGCATTACGATGCACTAAGTTAAGTGACTAGATGGAGTACTGAGAACAGTTATACTACTATACTAAAACAAGCTCTGACTAACTTCTTAATCAAAATACTTGACTGAAAAAAACCCCGAACAATTTTATATGGGAGCATAATTCTCCTAATTGAGCAGAACACTAAAGCAGCTGACATCATCCACCAGCTTAGCTGAATATTGTGAAAAACTGTGGCACTTCTGGCTTAAAGCAGTAACTAGAACTTGTACTTCAGCATACAGGAGAAAGGCAATGGGCAGGCAACAGTTCCTCAGCACACGTTGAGTGGTTATACCATGGGAGAATTTTCTTCATCTTCTCTGGCAACCATCAGAGTGCCCTGTGAAGCATGCGGCTGCATTATCTGTACACGACGAGGAGACCACATTGACCTCCAATTTACAGCGGGGGAACTGAGGTGGAGTCTGCAGGCAAGACTGCAAGCTCAGGAAGCACACAGGTGCCTGCATCCCACTGAAGTCACTCCTGGCTGGGGGAGTTGGAGGCCCAGGTAGCTCTGTGGGTCAGGACTCCAGTCTGTCCTGCGGTCGCCTGACAATGTAGCTCTCTAGTTGTATCACCAGCGATTAAAACACGTTTAGGTGGCAAATTTTGCCATCGTGCTTAAAGGAGAAGTAGTTAATATCTCCTGTAAGAGGATACTGGGATTAAGATTTGCCCCTTCGTGCCTTCCTTCACACCAGCCTTTATATGTAACGTTTCAGCTAAGACCTGCCAACTAGCGTGCTTTCCTCCTCTAAATAAAGTAGTAAGCATGAATCTCATTTTTGAAGCAGTCTGCATTTGCTTGGGTTTTCCTCATTCGTACCTTTAGGACTATCAACTTGGAGGAGGGGCAGAAGGGTTAATCGTTCATACTTTCTGTAAGCTATGTGCATTTGTGTACAGTGCTGTAGATGGATGCTCCATGCTTCATGTTGCACTGAAATAAAAAAAAAAAAGAGCTGAAAGTAATTCCCTTTAATTCTTGGCCTTTAATTTTATTTCCTCCAAAGAACAATGAACAGAAGAAAGCAAAAGCAAGCATTTCAAGGGGGAAAAAAAAAGAAATAAAAAGATTACAGGCATTTTTCACAAAAAAATGGAAGGAAAAACCACTGTAAAAGTAAAAACCATTGGTTTTTTGTGAGAAACCTGAAGCCAGCAGTTCTTATTGGCACTAAAAATATCTCCACACCACACACACACACATTTACCAGTATGGCATCTACTGATGGGTTCTGGATGCAATCAAGACCAGACCAGGTACAAACTAAAGCTCAACAACCCCCGACAAAGCAGGTCAAGAAAACTGGGAGGGAAGGGAAACTGTTGCTAGGTGGCAGTGTACCTTAAGCAAAGAATACTGTAAATCATGAGTTCGTTATCTGCTAAAAGTGGTGTCATCTTCAGTGTCATCTTCAAAGCCTTGGTAGGAAGCAGAACCCAAGATGTACATGATACACGGACTACGTATCAGAAGGATGAGAAGCAGCGCTGAAAAGAAATAAGAAAAACTTGTCTTGAGACACGCTATTGTGCAAGACCCACAATGTAACAGCTCTCCAGGTCTATTAGGGCTGTAAGAGAACCCAGAAGCCATCTTGAGAAGGCTATGGTTTCGCTTACTTTGTTTTATTCGACCTTCACTAAGCTCTTACCAGAAGAAGCAAGCAGAGAACTAAGCTTCCACCATATCTTGGCACAGCAGTGAACAGTTGACAGAAAACCCAAGTGTGGTGGTGAGAAAGAAAGGTTTCTTAAGGCTACTAAAAAACCAGAACTGTTACTTTTCTGCTGTAAACAGTTTCAGTCTTCAGTCCTAATCTTTTCAGAGTGGAGTAAAAGTGGACAATGACATTAAACAAAAGGAGGTCATGAAAACGCACGCAATCCCTAGAACTCCAACCAAAAGGATGGAGAAAAAGGCCTCTGTAGAAAGCCAACGTAAGAAGGGAGAGGCTAGATTTTTCTGGTATCCTTCTATCTGTCCTTCCTGATGTTCCCTCCAACAGAAAACTACCTTAACATATTGCCTAAATTAGCAGAAGTGGTAAAAAAGACAGGCTGATGACATCTTGTGAACTACAATTCGCTTGGTAAGAGAGCTGTTAGCAAGCTCACAGCTTGTCACAGAGAAGGATAAGATGTTCTTGAAGGCAAAGACGAAATCTATATTCTTTTCAACAATATCTATCTGGGTTCAAGAGAGCAATTTTTTGGAAAAGTATCTTAGATGAATGCAATTGCATAGGTTGGAGGTATTTTAGAGGATAGAGTAAAAGAGAAAAATAAAGGACACTTTGCTCCAACAAGCCTCTAAATCCATAACTCAGGCCATAGCAAAATCCTTTCTGAGAAATTTATCAAGTAATTCTTCTTATGTTGACTTTAATCTACAATTATACTGTTTAATTTTTTTTTATACCATGTTCTGACACATTAGAAACTGGTCAGAAATAATGTATTAGAACGTAAGTGCCCGTATAACCCAGAATGGGAATTCCTATACTGCTATACAGTAAAGCCCACACAGGTTACACATGCTGTATCTTGTATCATTCCTCGCAAGCAATCTTGACTGTGAAGCCCATTCATAATAATTAAAATGCCAACCTATAGAGCTGCAGAGGGAATAATTTTTACAAACTCCTTCATCGGTGTAGCTCACATAGGACGTGTGTTAACTTTCCAAGCAGACATAAACCTCTCATGACTATTTCCAGGTTGGGTCTGTATCTTCTTTATCTGACAAACCTTGGGATGCAAACCTCAAGACTGCAGGATCCAATTTCAATGGATAAATACGGACGCAACAATCTTTGTTCCACTTCTCTCCACTGTTCCCTTCCCCAAAGCCAGTGGTTTGAATTTATGGTCAGCCTGAGCCTCTTCCTCTGCCTGGTAATTTGCAGTGTCTGCCCCGCAAGGAGGGAGGCAGAGAGCGTCCCAGCCTTGTCCCCAGTCTCTCGGTTACAATTTGTGATCGTCTTCAGTCATGAACATGCAATAAACACTAGCAGCCAAAAGTAAACATCAATTTGAGCAAGAAAAAATGGAATAATACCACACCTATAGAAGCCAAGCCCTGCTGATGTCGAGGGCCCTTCCCTGACTTGGGCAGCATTGCTGCTGGGACACGAGCAGGAGTTGGCTTCACCTGCCATCTCGCCTCCTGCTCTGTGAGACTGTGCACGGCTCGTGGAAAAACAGTTTGAAAACAAAATAAACATAAAGCTGGGGCTGACTCAGTCATTCTATGAAGGCAAAAGAGAGTAATCTGCACAATCTCCAGGCTATGAAGTCATCAGGTTTTGCCATAGCAGAAATACTTTCACGTGGTGGCACAAAGGAAGCGCTCTCTGGAGAAAATACATTCCCCAGCAAACAGCCTAGATAGGCTTTTCTTCATTAACCAGTAAGAGGGAGATCTTTCTGCAGCATACAGAAGGCAACGAGCCTCATTTGACATTGAAGTTTAACTCAAAATAAAATTTTCTGTGATTAAGGAAACTTTTGTTCTACTTCTGTTTCTTCACCATCTGTGATACGAAACCTGGCAAAGACTCCAATTAGTTTCCTTTGTGTTATTACTGCCACCAGCACTCAAATGATAAACATTTATAAAAAAGGAAATTCCTCTTCCTTTCTTTGCTGTCTCCAAAGAGTAGATGTAAATACTTTAATAAGAAAACCCGTACTGAACTCAACCTGAAACCTGGTAACACCGGACTACCCTAACTGCACTGCAGAAAAAGGCAACGGCAGATTAAGGCAATACACCACCTCTTCTGACAAAATCTTTTCTCCGGTAATGAGCACTCAGCCCGAGAGGAAATGAAGCACACGCACCTCAGACCAAGAAAGGCGAAATCCTGCAATATCTACTTAAGGAGTATCAGGGATGGATTTGGGGAGTTTTCTTCTCTGGGACATACAAACCCTCGTTATGCTCCTGGACACATAACTCTCAGAGCCACGTAGGTGGTTGTGCTTCGCCTCAGTCAAGCAGGACAGAGGCATTATCGGGTAAAACAAACTTACCGAACTCTGAAGAACAAGTTAACACTTAGCAGCATATAGTTACTTACTTAAACTCTTCATTTATATATATGCACATTTGACTACTGTTGGTATCCTAGATGGAACCCACACGTAGATGTTAAGATGTTAAATTTGATTATCTTGGTACCTTAAGCACAACAATCCCCTTATACAGACTCTGCACACTGGTACAAGCATACCAAGATTAGGGCAACACATTAATTTCTATGAAAACGCATGCATAGGTGAAGTAGTGACATGTTTTCTTGCATAGGCAAGCTCTACAAAACTAGAATTGTTTGCGTTTCTGTCCAAATGGGTGTGATCCATGACCAGGAGTACAACCTTGACTTTGGCATTTATTCACGCAGTAACTTGCCAACAGCCACTATGTCAACATGTTCCCAAATGGTTTTTGTGGATTCCTGAGGAGGGTAGCCCCCCCTGCTGCTGGGTTTGTTAGATTCAAATAAGAGAGAGGGAAAGAAGACATCTGACATGTGGAGGACACATGGGGATGGATAAACAGATAAGGGTCAGAGAAGCAAGGGGAGATCACAAACTTGCACCAAATCTGAAGAGCATGAACTAGGCCTTATCCCCATTTTTTAATCCACTGCACCCTTAACATGGCTTTTCTTCCTGCAGATCAGAAATGGCTGCTGAAGGTAGCCAGGCTGTTGCCAGGCATCTCTCAAAAGCATGCACAATTTCTTTTCTTCCTTTATGCTAAAAAAAATAAACAATAATTGCACGTTTTACTGGAGCAGGATAGCACTTCTACACCAGCAACTTATGCTGAGGACTGTACTACACAGAGGTTGATGGGGTTTTCCACTTTTTATTTCCAGTTGCTTGCATGCTGGTGCTTTGTAAACTTCTTTGAGAAGCACCACAGGATTAAAAGAAGTAGTTTATTTATCAAACAGCAGTTTGGTTTTTTGGGGAAGACAGTATGCCTTCTTGCTGAGGCCTCCTGTATAGTATCATTCTGTTGTGGCACAAATGTCCATATAGACTCTAAAGAGCTGACTTAAAAAGCTCTACAGCCACGAGGGTTATGAAAATAACTCAAAATGGGTTCTTTGATCCTTTTTGCCTGTCACTGACATCTGGCCGAAAACTTTAGAAAAAGCTTTGCCTGTTTCCATTTTCAAAAATTCAGCCCATTACAATTCTACTAGAATTTCTACTAATCACAGGCACAATTTTATAGCATGGCTGAGCCAGTACAACAGCTTCTAGCCCTCAAATGACACACAATCCCATTTGGCCTGACCATGTCCTCACTGCTCCCCTTTGTTTTCTGTGCTGACCTCCTTTAGGGAGCTAAAGTTGCAGGAAACAAAACCTATCAAAAAAAAGTAAGTAGTTTTTTGCAGGTTTAACTCCCAGAACCAGCTCACAGGGGGTCAGATAAGCAACAGGGAGGAGGAGGAGGAGGAGTGACCAGTCGTGCAGCTGCTATCCACTCAGTAAGCCGAGCTGAAACATGAAGCTGCATCCTAAGCTACTCTGTCAAGTAGTTTGTGTTATGGGATGACCCCACTTGAACATTGGAATGGATGTCTTCCACTTCAGGGATGGATTGGGCTCTCTCACTCAAATCACATTAATAATGGTTCCAAAACAGACATCATGGGAAATAATCCACCTCTGTTTACAGTCAGTGACCAGACACCTTCTGCGATCAAAACAAGAATTTTCACTGTTTTTCTCTGTTACTTGATTCATTTTATACACGGTCCCAAAGTTAGGGTTATTGGTCTAAAAACTGCCAGACTGACTTTCTGACTCTTTTCTAGAGGCTAGTACTGCAATTTCTTTTTTGTATTTGCATGTCTACACCTTCCAAAAATAATTTTCAATGATTAGGAAAAGTAACTGCTTACTATTTAGAATTAAATTTAATATTTGCTATGCATTTCATCATGCAATTTAAAAAAATAAGCAAACAGTACAGTACATACTGATCCCTCCCCTTCTTCACTCCTCCTCCATCAAGCCTTTACACACGCCTATCCATCAGCTGCGCAACAGCCACTGAAGAGCATCAAGTGTTGGCAACACAAGTCAAAAATACCCAGGAAAAGGTTAGCATATAAAGAAACAGGTATTGTTCAGACAGAAAGAATAGTTCCAGACAGTTCTTTCCCCCCAAAAAAACCTGCAACTTCTACTTAAAGTGTCCCAAAACTTGCATGTACCTCCTGTGAAGTTTTAGATCGTATAGTTGAAAGAAACTAAAGGCAACACCGTGAGAGACACTAAAAAAAAGTCACCGAAAGGTCCATGACCCGAGTCCAGGGGCTTTGCCAACACCGCTGCCAGCTACCCATCACGCAGAAAGCGGCAGCGGAGGGCCGATGTTGCAACCCAGCAGCGTTTGTCCACTTCGCCTCCGCAGATCAGGTCAGTGCACCTTGGACTCCACGGGAAGGCTGCCAAGTCCCGCACGGGGTCTCTTTTGCTACACCCGGCGCACAAGTGATGCCCAGGTTTTTAGCAGACCTGAGGGTGACTTACATTCACGTGCCAGCGGCCAGGCTACGGGCTTCGTGCACCCTTGTTTCGGAGCACGGGCTTCCACGCAGCCCCGCACGCCGAGAGCAGCCGCCCCGGGCGCTCCCAGCACCCACGTGCGAGCGGCGGCCCCCACCCGCCGGCCAGCAGAGGAGCCGCCGCCGCCGCCCGCGGCCCCGCACCGCCCCGGCTCTCCCTCGCCTCCGGCCGCCGCGCCGCAGCCGAGCGGAGCGGAGCGGCGCCGGAGCCCCGCCGAGCATCGGCCGCCCGGGGCGCCGCGGCCCCCGCGCTCGCCCCAGCCGCAACAAGGGGCCGCGGGCCGCCATCCCCGGGTCCCCACCGCCCCCGGCCCGGCGGGGAGGCGGCGGCGGCGGGCGCTGATAGGGCTTCCCGGCGCGGAGGGGCTGGGCGGAGGGAAGCGCGGCCCAATGCGCGGCTCGGCGGCGCGGCTCCCGCCTCGCAGCCCCGCTCCCCCAGCGCGGCCGTGAAGGAATGCGGCGGCCGCCCCCCGCCCCACCGCCCCGGTACCTTTTCCTCCTGCAGAGCACGCACACGGCCCAGAGGAGCAGGGCGGCGGCGGCCGCCCCGCCGTAGGTGCCGAGCTGCAGCGCGTCGGGGCCCATGCCGGCAGAGCCCGCCTCGGTGGCCGCTGGTGCCTCACCGCCGGCGGGGAGGAAAGTTTCCCCCGACCTCCCGCTCCCTGCAGGAGAGGCGCCCGACCGGCCGGCCCTCCCCGCCCACCCCGAGCCCAGGGGGCTGGGTTTGGCTGCTCGGAGCCGGACTTGGCGAGAGGGCCCGGTGCGACCCGGCCGGCTCCTCCCCGGGGAGCGCTCGGCGCGGGGAGGGTCGCGCCCGCCCGCCCCCGCGGCCTCCCGGCGGCGGAGGGGAAGCCCCGGCCTTCGGCTTGCGGGGAAAGGTTCCGATGCGGCGGCAAGGTCCCAGGACGGAGACCGGGGAGGGGGGCCCCGGCGTCACCCCCACCGCGCCGGAAAGCGGCCCCCGCCCTCCGATCCCCTTCAGCCCTCCCCGCACCCCGGGAGGGGCTCGGTGTCCCCGCAGACCCGGCCTCGGGTGGCGAGGCGGCGGTGGCAGGTCCCCAGGGCGAGCAGTGCTAGGCTTGGGCAGGTAGCGGCTCTGGCAGCCCTTTGACCTTACTTGGTTTTGGTACAAACACCCGATGTGTGTTCACTGCTTAAGAGCAAGACGACACCCTGCCAGCTTCATAAAACTTAACCTGAGGTAGGATAAATGAGATACGAATAGTGAAGCTTGGCTCTTGACGTTGTGCTGCATGAGAAGAAGCCGGGTCCAGTCTTCCCAGTACTCCTACCATGCCAGCCCCTCTGGCATGTTACAGAGAAGGACAAGAGAACGCTTGGCAAGGAAGCTGGTGAAGGGTCTGGAGCACAAGTCTTGTGAGGAGCGGCTGAGGGAGCTGGGGCTGTTTAGCCTGTAGAAAAGGAGGCTGAGGGGAGACCTTATCGCTCTCTACAACTACCTGAAAGGAGGTTGCAGCGAGGTGGGGGTCGGTCTCTTCTCCCAAGTAACAAGCGATAGGATGAGAGGAAACGGCCTCAAGCTGCGCCAGGGGAGGTTTAGGTTGGATATTAGGCAAAACTTCTTCACCAAAAGGGCAGTCAGGCACTGGAACAAGCTGCCCAGGGAAGTGGTTGAGTCTCCATCCCTGGAGGTATTTAAAAGACAGGTAGACATGGTGCTGGAGGACATGGTTTAGTGGTGGACTTGGCAGCACCAGGTTAATGGTTGGACTTGATGATCTTAAAGGTCTTTTCCAACCTAAATGATTCTAAGAGGAGGAGGTGAGACACCAAAAACTGAGGCAATGGAGAGGTGCCCAGCTTGAGGAAGCGGGATGGGGTGAAGTGGGGCAGAGGTCCAGGGAGTTTGGTACTGTGTGGCAGGGCAGGGGGCTAACAAAATACCAGGGCAGCAGCAGTACCTTATAGCTCCGCTGCCGTTTGGTGCAAGGCGCACTCAGAAACATTGCTGTGATGTAAGATACCATTCAATGCAATTTCACGCTGAAAGATGGAGTAAAATGCTCCAGTTTCTGGAATTGTGGTTTCGTTGAATGCTGACAGACAGAAGTTCACGTACCCTACTCATTCTCAGCTGCATGCAGTATTGCAAATTATGTTTTTCACAATATTTGGTGGTTTATGTATTCCTTTCATCTTGGAAACAATTTGTACAACACTCAGTTTTCTGAACTGACCTGCTGTAAGTTTTCTCTGAATTGTAGAGACCCAAATATATCTTAGCAGATAAAAAAGCCAGTTAGCTAAAAACCTTCCTGACTTCAGCAGATCTCATCATTTTTAGAGGCCTGACTCACATCTGAGGGTTTGCAGTTGGCAGCGCCGTGTCTTCTTCCTCAAACATTCCTGTTGATTTCAGTGAAATACTCAAAAATGCCATTGTATTAATCAGAGAAAATCTAATTAATGTGCCTCACATTCAAATGTCTCAGAATTGGGTCACTACTGCTTAAAACCCTCAGCTGTCCCTGCTGAGATCAAAAAATCAGATACCCTTGTTGTGCAATACGATGCACAGAGGGGAACCATAAGAGAAACTAACGTTTTACTGGTAGTTCTGTAGGGCTTTTTGCAGGGAGCTATTTGAAATCCCCAGCCTGGGAATCCCAAGGGGTTTCTTAGCTACTAGTCCTGTTAATTCTTGGAAAAGGAGTAATTTAGGACTGAAAAGCATTGCACTGTAAGACATCACAGAGTGTAAAATATTACTCATTTTACAAGTGACCTCTGGTGTGAAAGTTTAGTGTTTCACTTCAATATAGTGAGAAATAACTGTCCACATACAATTAAATAGCTATGGCAGCTAGAGCAAGCCCTCACCCAGATTGAAAACATCAAAACATCAAGAAGATCACTGTAGTTCTGGCAGAGGGTGTGAAGAGGGTTACAACATTTCTTAGTTTGCACTTTTCATATTTGCTGAAAGTTACTGTCTCAGATCAATTGCAGATGAACAAAAACCCCTACGCCACACACCAAAAAGCACCACCCCACAAGCAAGACTGTTATTTTAAAATACAGGGAACACAACCTGAAAGGTCCTAAGTACCCAAAGAGTGCTGTGTACTCTTCTGTGTCAACACTTTGTCCTGGTTTCAGCTGGGATAAAGTTAATTTTCTTCCTAGTAGCTGGTATGGTGCTGTGTTGTGGATTTAATATGAGAATAATGTTGATAACACACTGATGTTTTAGTTGTTGCTCAGTAGTGTTTATACTAGCTAAGGACTTTTCAGCTTCCCATGCTCTGCCAGGTGCACAAGAAGCTGGGAGGGAGCACAGCCAGGACAGCTGACCCAGACTGGCCAAAGGGCTATGCCATACCGTATGACGTCATGGCCGGTATGTAAACTGGGGGGAGTTGGCTGGGGGGCAGCGATCGCTGCTCGGGGATGGGCTGGGCATCGATCTGCGGGTAGTGAGCAATTGCATTGTGCATTACTTGTATATTCTTTTATCATTATTATTATTATTATTATTATTATTATTATTATTATTATTATTATTATCATCCTTCCTTTTCTGTCCTATTAAACTGTCTTTATCTCAACCTGCGGATTTTACTTTTTTTCCCGATTCTCTCCCCCATCCCACTGGGGGAGGGGAGGGTGAGCAAGCGGCTGTGTGGTGCTTAGTTGCTGACTGGGGTTAAACCACAACACCCTTTAAAAAGCCCAAGAGGATGGATCAATTCTCCTCAACTAGTAAAGGAATCTCAAAGAGTTAGAAGCCCAAACCTGTTGAAGTTTGATGTCTTATATATAGTATGAACTGCCTTGATGCAAATCCAGCTGGATGGTATTTGCACATAATGTACACAGTTAAAACTATAATAGATATCTGTACCTATTGGCCTCTCAGCTAACTGGGGAAAGAAGGTGAGGCTGAACAGTCCCCTTTAACATAGCTGTAGCAGAAAAGAGGAAATTTTTTTCATTTTCGGGAGGTGAAAGCCTAGTTTTATAGTGATATTGTCTCATGTTGAAAAATGACTCTTAAGAATTGGAGGGATTTTCAGTTTCAAGCTATTGTGAGATCTTTATGGAGCTCTCACTGTGGCATGGCCATAAGTGAGGAGAAAGAATGCAAATGCTGTTATATTTGGAAAAGGATAATGTTACTCTCCAGCTGGATACAACTGTGTCCAGTTGTTATCCTTACTGGTGGGGTGTAATTGCTGTTGTTCCATAACAGTAGTATTGGCTCCTTGGCAGATTTCTTCAAGTGCAGTTTGTATGCCTAGAAAGCTGCTAGAAACAACTGCAGGCTGGAGAGGGGTGAAGTCATTTGCAGATATATACTGGGTCGGGGGGGAGGGATGGAGAATTCATAAGATAAACTTGAGGGCTTTTCAGTTGGAAGGCACCGAAGATTTCAGAGAGGTTCCTCATACCGTGGTAGTAAGCCTAGATAGATAGATAGATAGATAGATAGATAGATAGATAGATAGATAGATGCTCAGTTACATTTCTCCTGTTTAAATTGTGAACATTCTGTACATATGCTACAGTTCAAGATGCATACTGTGTGTATGTTTCATACTGCCAATGTTGTAAGATGATATAGATCATATTTTTTTGTCTTATGAAAATGCAGAAGACTCAAAATAAACTTCGAACAGTATATACTGCAATCTGTACTGTATGTTACACATCACAGTGTGATTTTGCTATATGCAGCACATGGACAAATGCCTGCTCTACTGGGTAGCTTTCATGTGCACAAGGATTTAAACTCCCAGGCTCAGACAAGAGAAGATTCTCCATCACTGAAACGCCAGTGAGATATGTGTTATAAGCGACGGCAGGAACAAGGCTTATTTTTCCACTCGCCCAGCGCTACTCATTCTAAGGCTATTTTCAACAACTTATAGCTTTGCTCTGCTCTAACTGTTGCAGTTGCAATACTGGAAGTCCATTCTTGCCTTCAGTTTAAATACGCATGAAGTATTTCAACCGAAACAATCTATGTATTTTTGTGAACAATGCTAAGGAAAAATACCCGTGGTAACATTTTTAGTGATTTTGAGAAACAGCAGTGGCATCAGACTTTGAAATGGGGTCAACAAATTAACCTCTGTGTCAAAGATAATCTGTCCAAATTTATTTAGGTTATAAGCCCCAAAAGAAGAGAGGTTTTGTATACTCTAGTGACCCGCTGGACCTTTGGAGCTTAATTCCATGAAGATGCCACTGGAACTGGGTCTGCTTCCAGCTCTTAGCTCAGCAGCTGTTTTCTCTGGAAGTGAAGCTCTGAGCTAATAGAGATCAGGCTGAATTCAGGGCAACGAAACTAAAAGCCTTTTTGTTCACTGCTCTCCGTCTCCCTTCCTGCTGGAATACAGGCAAAGGGAAGTGCAGTGATTTAAGTGTAGGACAAAAAGGCTACAGACCTCTCAAATCTCACTCACTAGATTCAAGACTAATACATTTGATTCTCACTTTGTGTTCTCTCCTTTCAGAACAGATCAATCTGCATTTAATGCTTTTGTAACGCAGCCTCTCTCCTGTGACCTCCTGTGTCAATCATGGCCGATCAGCCTGAGCTCTGAACAAGACCCCACGCTGAGAGGGGCGAGAAGTCCCACTCCTCTGCCCCTGCACTTCAAATGTCATGGTCCCACTTCCCACTATCATGTGGACTGATGTGCCAAAAACATACCTGTTACATGCACCAACACATGGCCTTGTATCATGTCAGGGAAAAAAAGAAGCTGAGAGGTCTACAGGGGCAGGGGTGGTGGGGTTGGCTGGTAGAGATGGGGAACTGAATAGGCAAAGAGATCATGAATGGGAGCCAGGGAGGAAAATAGAAAAGAGGATTAGGAACAGATGAGTGGAAACAGCAGATGAATGAGCAAGATGAAATCTGGGAACCAAAGGAAAGGAGAGAGGAGGAGGAGAGTAAGAATAGGAAAGATTTTGAGGAGGAGTGTGACAGAACTGACACCGCCTCAGTGTAGAGATTAAGAGGTGGAATTGTGATATGACAATAGGTGACAAGAGGTGAAATCCAAGAAGAGAGGTGGAACTGGAAATGAGTGGGAATGACAGTAAGGGAGAGGAGAAGCCAAGAGGACTGAGGTCAAAATCACTGAGATGGTTCCTACAGTTGGCGGGCTGGGTCTCAGTGGGAAAGAAGAAAAGGATTTGGGTCAAAAATTGACACTGGGAAAGCATAAAAGCATTGGGCAAGAGGATCAAGGGAAGAAGAGATCAACAGAAGAGGCTACATCTTGGCTGTAGTTTTACTTTGTCTAAGATGGTACAACTGCAAAGAGCCTCAAAAGACATGGTCACGTTTCTCTTTACTGCCATCTGTGCCACAAGTCATGCAATCCTGTCATTTCCCTTCTGTTATATCTAGGAATCACGTGGTCACAGTGAGAACCAGTTACTTCCTAATCTGGCAGAAAACCCAGTCACCAAAGGAGAAGAAGGACTAGCATGCCACCAGATAAGCCATTGATTCAACTCATCCTGACGCCATACAGTTATTAGCTTGTGCAAGGAAATGGGCTGGCAGTCTAAGATGTGGACTATGGGAAAATGAGACACCCTGTTCTGGGAGTTAAATGAAAGGGAGCTGTGCTACAGCGTAAAGGTTTTCAGCCCTGGTGATGCTCAGAGAAATGCTACTATGCTGCCACGTGGAAGAATTTTCACATTTTCACTCTGACTTTTTAATGAGGAAATTTTAATATATACATATCTATAAGGAAGTAGTTTAGGAATGAGCTTTACAGATAAATCTAGATTATGTAAACAAAGAGGGTGGAGAGCTCCTGTTTCATGTTGTAGCTGGAAACTTGGTGAGGCAGAAAGGTGACTGCAAGGCTGTCCTGGCTAAGTTAAATAAAGACTCTCCTTGAGAGTTATATTCCATCCCTTTCTGTGGTAAGTCCTATACCATCATACTGCTCACAGGCTGATTATCTGATAGTTCCTCATTTTCTGCAAGCTCAACTTGAGAGCTTGGGTCTGATTTGCCAAAGTGCTAAGCCCATCAAAAGAGATATACCTCTATAGATATCTAGATGTAAAAAACAGTGGTGTATTCAGGACTTGCCTTTTGAACACGTAAAGCACTATCAGCATGAAAAAAAACCAGCATTTAGCTTCCCTACTGATGAGTATCTGTGAAAATATTAACTCTGGCATACGCTAAACAAAGTTTATATTTGCAATATAGTAAGGTACTCGGCTGTATGCCCTGAGTAATATTACAAAATTTTGAAGAATGCTGTATTCCCTGAACAGGATTATATAGACAGAATTTGGCAAAGTCCTGATGAAAAATAAATGGAACTGTGTCATACTTACCTTCATTAAAGGCCTACAAATCTGGGATTTCCTAGCTTTCTAATAGGTGACTTTGTAACATTCAAAATGTACTTTTTACTTTTCATTGCTGTAATTCAGTTTTCTTTGCCTTGGGAATAGTGCAGTCTTTGCTAGCAACAAATATTTGGGGCAACTAAAAAAATGTTTGTACTACTATAAAAACAAATATCAGGTATTAACTCATTAACTGGCAGGTGTACATATATAAACAACATCTGGACAGTTTTCATTTCTCTGGAGTAGTGAACACAGCTATAGCACAAATTGGAAGAGAAGTGAGGAAGAGGAGAGGAGAGGAGAGGAGAGGAGAGGAGAGGAGAGGAGAGGAGAGGAGAGGAGAGGAGAGGAGAGGAGAGGAGAGGAGAGGAGAGGAGAGGAGGGGAGGGGAGGGGAGGGGAGGGGAGGGGAGGGGAGGGGAGGGGAGAGGAGAGGAGACAAGGATGGGATGGGAAGGGAATGTAAAAAATTCAGCTCTCAGTCCTGTCCATTATAAGGATGCATCAGCAATAGGGTGAAATATCCTGATTTGCAACAGAAACAGTTCAAGAGAAACCCTTAAGAGTACACAGTTACCCAAGTGAAAAGAATGAATGATTGAAGATTGCAGATGAAAAATCCTAAAACTATTAGCAAGTGTATTATTAATGGACTGTGATGTAAGGATATTATATGACCCAAATGGTTAGATAGTAGAAGCAGTGAAAGGGAGACAGTAAAATCCAGACAGGTTTGTCATCAAGGATGATAATACTACTGGCTTCAGTGCAACTGGGAATCCACCCACAGACATTTCTGAAACCCCGCATAAGGAACTGCAGGAAATATACAGTCACAAACAAAAGAAAGTCGCTGGCTGGGGTATCGTCCAAAAATGATTAAGCATTTATGTCAGGAATGCTAACCGCTGCAAAACAGGACAAATACATATGGCATATACATTAAAAAAATCATACAAAATGTTTAAAAAGGAGACTAGACCTCCTAAACTGTAGTAAAATCAGTAATACACTCAACAACTTGCGAGCTGTCTTGGCAAGAGCGGACAAGGTGGAGCAGTGCTGAACAGATCAAAGTGCAGAAGAAAATTTTTAAAGAGCAATGCTAAGAGTTACTGTGTAGGTGGAAGTTAATTAGCAATAAGACACAGGGTAATTATCAGCTAAAATCACATTTTATGTCAAAAACTGGAGATATATGCAAGTTCCAAATGCATGCTTGTGTGTTCACATTCACACTGAAAAGAAATGCAGTTAAATAAGGATTCAAGGAGGAAAAACTCATATAGACCCAAAATGTGGCTTGAATAACGACTCAGTCACAGATTTCTAAATCCTGATATCTTAGACTAGACCTGACAGTGATTCCTAAGGTGCTAACTATACTCCTGCACAATCAGCTTTTCTTTCTTATTAGCCACTTCTGGACCACAGTTTATCAGAACATGAGTGCTATGGATCTTTTAAACCATGCCTTTAAATGTGATAAATTTGCGTTCTTTGGGTTTTGTTAACTTAGTGCATCACTTGTTCATCTGATATTACTTTGTATTAGTGGTCTTGCTGACTAATCATGTCATGATTAAGATATTATTTGAAGGATTTGGGTTTATATTTTATTATACTTAATAATTTGAATTAAGCCTAACTGTGAAAAGCAGAAAGCAAACATTGTAGCACAGTAAATTTGAACAGTGTATGGAAACTCCAAAAATTGGCTTAGCAGCCAGTTGTTCAGAGTTAATGTGCGATCAGTTAAGTCAAAGGGACTCGAGATTGCTTAGCATTTTTTATGACTGGCTTTTAAAAAAACAAATCAGGTGTACTTCAAGATTACTTGTATGCTGCTTCTTTCTTTTCCATTAATCTCTGGGTTTATTACCTTTATTGTTTCTTCTCCTTGGGAATCTCTTGATTTGAAGCCAGTACAAAAGTGTTTTGAATCTCAAAGTGTAGGGTTTTGACAGCAGTGCACCAGTGGATTAAAATCTGGAGCTGTTCTCTTCCACCTATCTGTGACCCTCACTGACTGATGCTCCCACTCTTGAGGTGAAGACATCTGATCTGCCCAGGAATCAGCTCCTGATCCATCAGTTTTCAATTGCCTGTATTACAGTAAATCAAACCTGAATTAGTCTTTTGTCATTTAATAAGTGACACTCAGCTTGTTCAAGGGGGCATGTACGTTCTTGCCCCAGAGACATCATGGCAAGACACTAAGGGCCCATCATTATGTCAGTCAGCTGATTTTAATCTTGTGCTGAAAATCTGTCAAAGCCTGAAGCGGGCCTGTAAAGCTATTGGGGTTGCTAAATGCGTGCCTCACTGTGCATGGGGCACACCTATGTTTTGATTAAAGGAATTGGGCAGTGGGTGGGGCAGAGTCTATACTTTGGACTCCATCCTAAATAGATACTTTTGCTCCATTAAATCTTCTGTGGGTGGATAGAGACTAAGCTCAGGCAGGTCTAAAATCAGACCTGAGAAGTTACTTTATTTCTCCCTAAAGTAAAGAGTGGAGCAAGCATGGATCCTTTAAAAGGGGAAGTGGGAAATATGCATGCAGCCAGCATATGACCATGGTTACCTTCCAGGTTTGTCACAGGCTAAGTTGAAACTGAGGCCTTGTGCACTTTATAATATTAGAAGGCACTGGAGTTCCCCTCTACGCATTAACTCAGGTTGGCCTGCAAAGGTGGTCAATGTATGAGAAGGGAGGTGATACTTTCCTGGGTGTCATTTCCACAGGCAGAACTGATGCTGCTAAGAAGATGTAGGAATAGAAGGAGGAATAGAAAAGTAGATGCAGCCCTATGAATTCAAGCACTGGGCTTTCAAAACAGGAGAGAACATGTTGCAATTCATAAGCAAAAATACTGAGTTGGCTCCAAGAGGTAAAACAGTTAGGATTTGTTCCTTAGCACACACACACTTGTAAATGAGATGGTAAAAGCAGCACAGCATTTTGGTCACCTACTTGCTGACTACACAAGCTCTTAAAAAAACGCCACACATCAGCAGGTAATGCAGTCTATGGGTCATCATGGTAAGTAGCTGATGAAGGGAAGGCAGCAGTAGATGGAGGCATTTATACCCTCTTGGATCTCTAAAGCCACTCAGAAACACCCTTTCAGTGGCTCATTTGTGCATGGACACTCGTGCTATAACTGAAATTAAGCAGTGGAGTTTGAGCTGATTATAGTGTTGAAATGATGGAAAGAACACTTTAAAGTTATTCTCACTGGTTATCACTACGTATCTTCTGCTCTGGTAACACAGACTTTCTAAAATCAGTTAGAAATGGCTGCCCGTAGAAAGCCTTGTCTTTGAAAAGCATTTTGGTTTAAAAAGTATTCTCTATAAGCATGCTTCTGGCCCAGTACTCAAGGTCTGGTTAAAAACTGCAAAGGGTGTAGTGTTGTGCCTGTGCGGGGAATGCATTTGAATTTGTGGGCTTGTCCACATTTTAATTCAAATTCAAATGATTGCTTCATAGTTTGAGTTATACTCTACAAATGCTGGAGAACCTAAAATAATATATTATCAGATGCAGATGTCAGTGGTTTAACCAAAGCAGCAGACTCTCCTGGTCATATCACACAAGAGCATGCAAATGTAGGCCAAGATGGAGTTTAGAAACACCAATCAAACAAATGGCTACTGCAAATGTAAGCATGTGAGAACACATCAAGAAAGGAAGTCTTTAAAAAAGGAAAATAATTGTTTACCTTGAAAAACATTCATCATCCTGTGATTTTTGTCCTTCCAGGAGGAAAAATTGGTGGTGGGTGGAATTGGACATTTCCTTGACGCAACACCATTTCTCTACAGACAGCAAAGGCCTGATTTCCAGCTTGGACTAAAATGGTGTGTTTCCTTTGTTTGTCTTTCCAAGCCTTTCTCTAGCCATTACTTTTTTCTTCTACCAGGTCCACTGCTTCCTGCTTTTGCTCTCTGTTTGATGTTTCCAACTGTTTCTCTTTTGCACATCACAGGTGTCTTCTGCTTCCAGAAATGCACAGGTATTTCCACCTAACGGTACCCTCCTGCCCAGTTTCCCCAGTTTCAGTTTCTGGGTGAGCTGTGGCTTCATTTCACTCCCCTTACTCCAGATAGAAGCATCACTGCTCCTACGTTTGTAGGAGAACTTGTGAAGGTCAGTAACCAGTTGCATCAGCTTCTAGGATGTGTCATCCTAACATCCATTATATTCTTATATTATATTCACAAGCACTAAATGGTGATGTATGTATTTAACAGGCCCCTGTAAATTTCAAACTTGCATATATTCAGCATATAAATTATCATATTTCCTTCCTTATTTTGGAAAAGGCGCCATTTAATTGAAAAACAAGACTTTCCTATTGCTTTTTGTGATACCTTATAGAATTCTCTATCATCTCAGACACAATTTTTTATTACGCGGCATAGGCTGGTTGAAAACATAACCATAGCATGATCATTTTATGTTGAATTCGGTATTCATTTCTGTTACACCTAATTACATTTCTGTGATACTAGATTGGAGTTATCCCTAGAATTCCATGCATTTTTTCCTAGGTAAATTACAACAAACATTTTAAAAAGTAAAAGAAATACCTAATTAGTGGTACCAAATTCCTGAGAAATTTTGTGCTTCTTGACCTTCTCTCAAAATTAAAGTTTACTTCTATTTGCATTTAGATTTCTAACCCAGTGCTTGGACTTTAGAGGAGAATAAAAACTAGTTTGCTTTTATTTAACTTTTTATATCAGGTTACTTGCTTAAGTATCCCTACCAATCATTTCGTTCTATAAAACTTTAAGTTAGATTTTTCATTCTATATATTTTACAAAAAAGTTGGTCTTCATCCAGCATATCACTTAAGCACATGCTTAGCTTTAAAAGCCTGAACGATCTCTTTGAACTCAAATTGAGAGACTACTTAAGAAGTTCAATGACATAGTGAGGAGCACCTGCTGGAAATTTTGCGCTGTAACAGATACTATTTCAGCTCTGAAAACAAAATCAAGGACTTGAGCCTGTAAGTCTTTCACATTTAGAACTCTTACCAAAGTCAGAGGAAATCTTCATGAAGCAGAAAAGTGTAATAGTGTAATTATTCATCTGCTGGAAGATGGCATATTATTCTATCACCTATTAAAATAAAATTGATACCTTTACAAGTTTCTGTCTCAACAACTTTGAAAGCAGTAAAATATGTGCAGGAATTGTTAAGTATTTTTTTCTTTTGCGAATCTTAAAATTTTGTCCTTAATGGTTTACAGAAAGTCAAATATTAGGGAAATATTTTCTCCATTACAATGGTATCCATCTTCCCACAGAGTGTTTTTCTAAGCAAAAGCTCAGGGAATTATATTAGTGACAAACTACTAAATAAAATTAAAATGTTGCAATTCACTTTTATTTTAAAAAGAATTTTAACTGAGAGTAGAACAAAGCATTTTGCATTGTTATTGGCAAGTGAGCTGCTTGTCTTCTGGCACGATCTGGAGAAAAGAAACTCTCAGAAAATGTGAATAATTCTAGTACCTCTCACTCATTCACTGTTTTACAGTTAATGTTAGTTATTGCAAATATGAAAATAAGGAATTGTATTTAAAGTGTTTGCAAAATAACTTCTCCCTTTCCTGGTTAATATTTCTGCTCTAAATGACAGCAAATGGAGTGAAGCAACAATCAGGTCATACATGATCTGATACCAGTGAGTGTGTCTCTTGTGCCTACAATACAGCTATGCCAAGTTACATCAACTGGGGATATGACCCAGAGCTCTGAAAAGCAGGTATCATCATACTGGCCATCACAAGAGGCCTGCTTTTTTTTTCTAGACAGTAGTTCGCATCAAAGGCAGTAGCATAAGCTACAAGGTCCTTGCAGAAGTTGGTTAGAGAATGATTTGTGTAAAGGATAAGTCTCCTTTGAATTCTGAGGGAAGTTTTACTTCTGCTTGGAACAATGAGAAGGTGTAGTCCTTCCCAAACACCCGATTTTACTGTAATATTTAGTATTGTAACTATGGACATAGTTGTTATTACCCTATTAATATCTACCCCCATATGCATTTGTAGATCTTGTTCATGTATAATACCTGATGATTATTTTTAGAAATGTCTGATCCTTCTAAATACTTGTCCCTTAGCCTTCATCTTGAAAAGTTTTGTACTCATATTTAGCTTTAAGCATGTGAGTCCAAAGTGCACCTGTATTCTGGCTCCAACATCCCGGCACAGAGCTGCTCCAGCCTGGGGGCTGGGTGCCTCAGCTCCACCTTAAATCTTTGGGTCTGGTCCATTTGACATGTTCTAAGTGTTGTGCTTTTGAAAGGTGCCAGGTCAGTGGCCCTCAAGGCTGAAGTCTTCTATATATTCACAAAATGGCAACAACAGGGGCGATAGCAATGCAAGATTTATAATGCATCTTAGCAAGCAGTGCTGCACAGAAGTAACCATGCAGAAGTAACACGAAGCACCCTGAGAAGGTGCTTCAACCATTAGGTCATTCAGCTTGATCCAAAGAGTCAAGAGCCTCAATTCTTCAGCTAGACTGAGCAGTGTACTAATTTATTTGATGTTATACCTCCATAAACAGCTGCCTAGCCCAGATAGCACTTATTTTGACTGAAAGGTAATAGAGGTTTAACAAAACGTGGCACTAGATTTCCGACTACCCAAAACAATCAAAACAAGTCAAATGTCTTTCCAAAGCCGAGCCTCCGCTGTACTCCTCCCTTGCTGAAAGGCTCTCAGTGCTGGAACTTGGCAGTCAGCAGGTTATTGCACTGAGAGAGAATTTCAAATTCAAAGATGATCCAGATCTTAAAATGTCAACAAAACACCTGCTCTTCCAGTGTCAGGAGGCCACTGATGAACCACAAATGCCATTTTTAATTATGTACAGATTACTATATGGGAAGTTTAAATCACCTATGTCAAATTTTTGGTGTAAGCTTATAAAACAGTGGGTGCTTAGTCTGCCAAAGCACGCAGAAAACCTGCCTTTTAAAATAAGTTACTGGTAATGCTCAGCAGCAACAGACCCAGCGGTTCCTTGCTGTCCTTCCTGTGACAAGCAGGGTATTCATCCCCAACACCTCTGTGGTTTCTGTCAGTCTCTCTTTTTGATGTACGGCATTTTGAAAAGTAATAACTAACACTAGATCAAATGTAGATAGTTGATTGCCTCTGACAATCTCTTCTGGTATTGCTTGCAAGTTGGAAATGCTTGTGGACACAGGATTATTAATCAAGTGCTGCATTCAGAAGACAGACTTTAGTGCCAATGGGCAGACAGAACCTGTGTCCCCTTAGGTTCTACATGACTTTTTTTGATCAAGTTTATCTGATACTTAAATGGTTCTTACAGACTTTGCTGGGTCTGTGCATTATACTGTTTTATTGAAAGCGAATTTGTGGCTTGGGAGGCTCAGGCTGGTCATTAGGAAACAATTTGTCACCAGGAAAGTAATGCAGCAATTGAAGAGATTACCCAGAGAAATCAGGGTTTAGCCCACCCTTGGAGATTTTCAGCAGCTGGCTGGAAAAAGTCACACCTGACCTGATCTGGAGTTGATGATAGTCCTGTTTTAAGTGAGAGGCTGCACTAAAAAACATCTATAAATTTCTTCCAACCAACATGACATATTTGCCCTTCTTGCTGCATTCTTAGGATTACTAACATTAACATTCTGCTTTGAAAAAGAAAATCAATTTTTAAACGCGGCTATTTAAACTAAACAAAAGCTTTTTTCAGTAATGACTAACAAAAAAGGAGAATGAATATAGATTTTAATGCTGGTATATTAAAATTAAAATATACATGGCCTCAGAGAGCTACAATGGGAATGTCTCCCTCCTCACCAGCCCACAGAGGTTTGCGCATATGGTAGCCCACTTTGCATTGCTCAGAAACTTTATCACAACATTTGCAAAAAGTGATTTGTGTTTTGGGATGGTAATTCATTTTTTAGAAACTTTCTTTTTATTGACTGCTAGAGATGGGCTGAAGCCAGTTGTGTCTGAAATGAAACCAAAAGCCTCATGAGCAGATGGCCTAGCATGTTCAGCAAAAGTGCTATCTGGAAATGTGATGTATTCTTCACTAATGAAGAACCTCGAGGACTATCCTCTCTGTTTATCATCAGCCTTTGGATGTGTACCATTTCCTTGTTCTCACAGGCACTGCTGCAAATGAGAAATAACAGGTAGGAATAGCACTAAGATTTGAAAGTCACACCATATTTATATTTTTGTACCATATTAATAACATTAGATTTGTTTTTTTTTTTTTCCTAATATCTAGCAGCACAAATACTTCTAAGGGTTAGCTTGTCCCTATATATAGGAACTAGAATATGTCTGTATCTGTAAATTGAAATGAACATTTGATATCACTTTCAGTTTCCTTAGCATAGGCTACCTCATCTGATTTTCCTCCCAATTTATTCACTGTAGGGGTGGGGAGGAAGAAAAGGAGGCACGGTTCCTACACGCTTTCAGCCAGTTTCAAGGTTACAGCTACCTTCTCCATCCACCACTTTCCTCTGGTTCATGTCATGTTTGCCTGGCTTCCACTGCCAGACTCTCAGTGTGCCTCCTGTCACATCATTACCTGCCATTTCAACATAGCCTATTATGTTCAAGATTAGGACTCTTAGACATGTTTTAATGTGCAAATATGAATATGTAGGTGTCTACATGTAAGGCACGTGGTTAAACTCCCATTACAGTCAATGGAGACAGTTACCCTCAAATGGACAGGCATTACCATTAAAAGAAGCCTAAGCTTAAGGTATCCTAAGGTGCAGCTGAACCCCACCCCAGAGCTCTGGGCTCCACACAGCATAGCTCTTCAGTGAGCACCAAGGGGAGCTGGACACCTAAGGCACATGTAAACACCTACAAAAGAAGCCTAAGCTTAAGGTATCCTAATGTGCAGCTGAACCCCACCCTGGCTGATTGCCAGCAGTACACTCTTTCTCCTCAAAATTCTCACTCAGTTTTTTTCCTCTCTCCGTTTCTGTTGTTTTTCTGCCCCCCCCCCCTTACTCCTACATGTCTTGTTTAATTCCTTGTTTTGTCATCTCATCTCATCATTTGTTCTGTAACAATATATTCTAAATCTGCTCTTTAATGACAAACTTTGTTCATACCTGGTTTAGCTGCTGCTCTGATAGCATGGCTTCCTCCTCCTGACATTAAGTTTGACACAAATCATTTATCCTCTCACCTCAGTTTCATATTTAACATACAAACGTATTTGTTTGTTTGTTTTTCTGAGGGAGGGAGATTCATCATTAAATTTGGGTTCTGTTAAAGAAAAGGGAATTTATCGTGACTGGTTAGTGTTTTAGCTACCCATTTCTGAAAAAACACTGCCTACAGCCTTGTTAACATGCCTGATCCTCAGGCACACTAATTTTTAAAAGCCTTTAAAATCAATGGGAGCTGTGGAAGCTTAATCCATCTCCTGATTTCTCTGCAAGTTTTTCTCCACAGTGGTTTGTGACTGTGTCTATATGACATTGTGCACAGCAACAATGAAGGAACCAAAGTGTAGAGCATGTGTGCAATGCACAAATTATGATGATAACACTGAAGAACCCTCAGGTTCCCCCAAATGTATCTCTCTGAGCAAATATGAGAAGACTAGCTCACATACAACAAAACTATGGGCTATATTCTGAGCTTCATTGTGCTGGTTTAAATCTGGAGTGATTTCATTTGCTTTACTTCAGCCTAACTGAATCAGGATCTGTCTGTATAATCAATACAGTAGGCATATTGACCTAAACCTTCTGGAAATAAATAAATACTGGCAGGAACAGTCCTCTCACAGGGAAACAGACAAAAACACCTGACTTTAAACAGACTCTTAAAAAACACATCTCTTATGAAATCTCTGGGGAGCAGGAGTTCTTTCAGTCTCCCGGGGCATAGCAAGCAAAGCAAGGTAAGTTATCTTGACACCAAGTCCTCGAGCAGCAGATCTTTTGGGGAATGAACAAAGTGCTCTGTAGAGCCAGCCTGGCTTATCATCAGAGTCATCTGTATCCTTGAAAAGTACAGCTGGGGTTAGGGAAGCTGCAGAGAACACTTCTGTTACACTGACGTGCTTCTCCAAGCAAAGGAATCATGATGACTTCAGTTTCAGGGTAAGTATTTTTAGTGTTCCTTCCTCCTGAGGGTGTTTTCTATCACAACCCATTGATTTGCATGGAGCTTACTGAGAGAAATAGGGGTTTTTCAATTTTTTCTTAAAAAAGAGAGAAACATATTTGAAAAAAATCCATGCTTTTCAAGAATTTTCCTTAATATGGTAGCCCTGAATGAATTATTTCCAGCAATCCTGAACTTTGAAGTGGGAATCGTTATTGTATTAAATAGTTACTATGTTATGCAAATAAATATACACATATGTATGTGTACAAATCTCAGAAAATATTTCTTCCCTCTGTTTTAGGCATCTCAAATAATTTGTTGACACTTTGGGAGTCATATGACTTAATGAGAACAATACCCAGTTGACCAGTCTGCCAGGAGAAATAAGTCTGTATTGTAAAAAAGGAACAAAGATTTTTTTTTCTCCTGGAGTTCTGATTCCTCATTAAATAGTAAGTTACTTTTGACAGATGTGCTGTAGTTGTATTCATTTTTAATCTTGGCCATATGGAGGCATAGTGGAACGATGTTTCAGACATTCTACCAATCCAGGATTACTAAAGATGAGGGAAGAAAATGTCAAATCCACAAAACCATACAGAAATAGATTTTTCTTTTAAGTTCTCCCCCCAGAGAAGGTCAAAAAGAGAATTTCCCAAATGTATCAGCTAAAATTCTCAGAAGCTCTGACAAGACTCTGCTAAGTGAATGGAAGCAAGAAAAACTTTTGAAATCCTGTGGTGAGTCAGTAGGATTTTGAGGGGTGGGTGTTCTTCGTTCAGATGAGGACACTATTATTTGTACTTCCTGCTGTAATCTGTGTTTACAAGTAGCCCATAAGTGCAATTTTGCACCAAAGCTCCCCAAATTTAATTTTTTTTTTTTTATTTTATTTATATAAGCTAAACTAACAATGTGCGGAATGGGGAGTGCATGGCTTATGCTTTTCATTCACATGTGCCTGCAACAGAGGAGTTGCCCTGTTTTCCAGAAGAGGAATGTGAATTGCTAAGGAGAAAAGACATGGGTAGCCATGCCCCAGCCAGTATTTTCAGGCTGGTATTTCTGAAAGAAGCAATTCTAAATCTAACATTTCATCTGTTTATTTATTACATACAGGAACCTGGTTTTCTCAGTTGGTTGTTAAACAAAACAGCTGTCTACTACACATCTGTTTACAAAAAATATTAGCAGATTGTGCAATGAAAGATTAGGAAAGCTTATTTTAATTTGAAATGAGATAATGGGACAATCTTAAACCTGGGATATGATCCTGAATCTTTGTTTTGCTCTGGAAAACAGTGCTGAGCATGTTACGCTCAGTATCTTCCTGTTGTCCTGCCTGTCAATTGGGACCACATGGCAGCAGCCTTTGGTCGCATCTATTTGCAGCTTGGGAAAACCAATTATCAGAAGACAAGTCAATGGAAGTTCCTCCCTATTTGGAAAATAATAGCCCCTGAAATAATTTGATTAGCTACTTATGAATTTTTCAAATCGTGGTTGAGAGGCCTAAGCATGGGATTTGAAGACCAGTGATGAGAGGAACATTGATGTGCACAGTCTAAGCCACTACACCTCTTTCACCATGGTCTGAGGCAGGCTAATTAAACTTTCCTTTGCCATGGACTAAACCTGTATTCATAGAATCATAGAATCGTTAAGGTTGGAAAAGACCCTTAAGATCATCAAGTCCAACCGTCAACCTATCACTGCCAAGTTCATCTATACCATGTCTTCAAGCACCGTATCTATCCGTTCTTTAAATACCTCCAGGGATGGGGACTCAACCACTTCCCTGGGCAGCCTGTTGCAATGCCTGACTACCCTTTCAGTGAAGAAGTTTTTCCTAATAGCCAACCTAAACTTCCCCTGGCGCAGCTTGAGGCCATTCACAGGTGGTTATTGCTCTCCAGCTGATGTGAAGTAAATATCAAAGCTGCAAGAACCTGACTGAATATTTGAGCCCTGAGTTCTAAGTTGAGCCTGGTTTGTACCTGTGTGGCTTCTCACTGTGTTCTTCCATTTCTGCCACACTTTTTCATGGCTGGAAAATAATTTCTTGAACTATGAGGGATGTTGTGCTAAAAAAATACTTGCAAGGTGCTTTGAAGAGGTAATTCACTGTGCCATAAGTTAATGACCCAAAGCCCATTTAAACTAAGGCCTATCTGGGTGCTTTCTTTTGGGTGACTGAGTTGCAACACCTTAAAAAAGCCCAGTCATTAGAAAGCTCTCAGCAGCTGTTCTCTGAAAATCAAAGCCACTGAAAATAGTCGAAATACCAGTTGTGTTCAGATAGGTGTCAAAGAGGATCTGACAGAGCTTACTTGAGGCAATGAAAAGCAGCAACTTTAAAAAAGAAAGGAAAAAAACCTGAAAATCAACATGTTGAATAATCAGAGATCAGGAGAGACCCAATCTTCTCCTGTAGGTAAACTCTCTCCTTCAGCTGAACTCTGTGAGGTCCTTGCCTAAGATCTGGACTTCTTGCAGCACACAAGGAGATGTATAATCAAACTGGAATGGCTTTTGATGTGGTAAAGGTTCCTGTCTCTGGCTGTGTAGAAGTTCTGTATGCTAACGAATATCTTTTAAGTATGAAATCCACTCCTTTTTGTCATCGAAAATTCCCACAACTTTTCGTTTCTCAAGGGGAATTCTGAGCACACCAAGTGAAAATTGTTTAAAGGAACATCTGTTTTCTCTCATTAATTATATGACAATGTCTTAATAGAAACACAACCCGCCTGTACGTACTTCTGTGCTTTCACCCATTAATTACAGAGAACATTAAGGTTCCATTTTACTGTGCTTTAAACATCTGGTACCAAAAGAAGCAGCAAGAAGAAGGGAAGCATGATTATGTTATTAGACTCAGCAGTCCCAAAATACTGATCAGCACTCATTATTGTCTGTTGCTTCCATATGAAGCTAGTCTTTAATGTGCAACTCACTGACTATACATATATATGTTATCAAATATGTATTTAAAATAAATATATAATCATAGATACTGTTTTATCCTGTTTTTTAAATCTTGATTTATAATAGTTAACAAAAGCATCATGTGGTCTAAATTCATCCAACTTTTATAACAAACTTGGTAACATGTCCCAGTTTAAATCTGGTGTCCCTGCAATACCTGCAAGACTTACTGAGAATCCAGTGCTACATCGGGAAGAGAATTGCATTCAAGCTTTTCATTCAGTCCTGTGGTCGTCATGTGCTAAATAAACAGCAGAGGCAGAACAATCAGCCCTAACGCAGCAGGAGCGATCCCTCCTTCACATTGGCTATAGCCAAGGCACAGTGTTGAACACTGCATGATAGTAAGACTCGGCACTTTGACCTGACTTCCCGGCCAAAGCTGGCCACAGCAATGCCAGCCAGGTCTGCATCCAGGAAAGAAAAGCAAATGATGGTGAATATCCATAGGTTTCTAAGGGAAGGCTTCCACTTCATTTGAAACTAAACCAACTCCAAGTTCCAGCATCTGGTTTTATGTTTTAAATTACCCCAAGTAGTTTCTTCATTTTCCAAAACTGCACTTCCTTAAAATGCTTCCTATTACACTGTCACATTTTACTGTGCATTAAACATCTGGTATCAACAGCCTAAACAACAAAAAAGCATGATTATGCTGTCAGACTTAATAATTCAGAAATATTAACCAGCTCTTACACTATCAGGAGTTTTTCATGTGAAATTGGCCCTTGATGTGTATTTTGCACTTATGAGACTTTGCACATACCGGCATAAGATAACAGTGTTCAATCTTTCATGTAACTAACAGAGTTAATTTGCCTAAATGAAATCACTTTATCAGCAATACTCTTGCCCTGCAAAAACCAAGGGATTATCGCAGTTTGTTAAAACATACCAAACTGTGATCTGGAAAATGGGGGCGGAAGGGACTTCTTCAGTACAATAATAGGTTAGGAAAGCTATTTAGCCTTAAGCAAACTTGAGAGCTATGGAGGCTGAACCATGTGGAAGGAGACCATAAAGCTCCTTGCCTCTTCAGTAACCAAATGACTGCTGCTTAGTTAGCTGTAAGCTTCAGTTTGAGACCTTTTGCTCCCATATTTAATTAAAACATCATTGTCATCTTCTGTGAGTACTGAGCTGTAATACTGCAGGCCTATTCAAGATCTGTTTCTTAATTGGTCTTAAATAGGTTAATTGCAATTCAAAGAACAAGTCATTACCAGTGGGATGTAAGTGTATGATGCAATGGGACAGAGCATGAGCTATTGGCTGGAATGCCTGATGAACAGCGTAGTTATTATTTTAAGGTTATGGTTGGAAATGTTTTTATTACATAAATTTCTGGAGTATCTTTCACCAGCCACCTCCCCCTTCCTACCTTTGCTTTGTGGGATCTATCCCCGCAGCTGTTAAACTTCACATCCACTTCTTGTGTGTCTCTGCACTAACGAAAGGGCTGGGAACCTTTGGTGAATGGGACAACACCAATAATGGGGGTTTTAAGAGACTTTTTTCTTCTCCTTAGTAATCAGTTGCACTCTCAAGACAACAAACCGATCTAATTCTGAGTACCCGTGAAGTCTCACTGTGTACAGAAAACAGCTCTTGAACCCTCGTGGCATCCCCGGGGTGTCTGTGTGAGAGTGGTGTGAACATGTACCCAGGATTTAATGGCACAGTCGTTACATTAGGAACACTTTCATAATCAAAGCATTTCAAAATGATACCACAAGCATTTTCTAACTTGTCTATTATCACTCAATTGAATAACACTCTACAGCTTTGTTTCCCAGATACTATTAATAATGCTTCTGTGTGGTGGGCCCTGGATAGCCAGCCTTTTCAGGTAATCTCCTTGAAATAGTGTTGTATATGGAAAATATATAGTTATATAATCCTCAGAAAGTCAAAGTAATTTAGGCATTCAACTAGGTAGATACAGATTTTGCATGAATGTTTTAAGGAAAGTTGAATTTTTAATCCTTTCACTGGCTTCTAGTCCTGCCAGGCACATAGTAACATCCCCTGGAAACTGAAGAGAGGATAATGTAAACCTCTTCAACAGGCAATGAGACTACTGTCTTCCCTAAATAACCTGAAGCACCAGGGGCTGGCATGTTCCTTGATATAAGGAATAAAAATAGTTGACCAACTTGTCTGGCACTTGCCTCCATCTTCGCTCACCTCTGCAACATGGGCTGCTTCAATCTACAGGTCCTGGTGCAATTGCACCACCTGCACATTCAATGGCTACAGTCCTGGGAAGCACAACAGTATTTCTTCTGTACATCTCAGGGTTTTATACTGCTGCCAGTAGGCCTGGCACTATATGAAGGCATTTGCAATAGCAAAGTGCACAGAGGGATTCAGGGAATCTCCAGTACATTTAAGGCCAAAACTCTGTTGGGGTATGGCTTTCTCAGATAAGAATTTGAGATGGAGAGACAGAAAGGTGTTCAAATTATGCATTGTAATTTCTGGGGCTGAAAGGCTTTCTCATAGCTTTTGCAACATTTCCTAAAGCTGTTTTCCTCTGGGCTGTTGTTCCTTAGCCAGATGCCTTGAACAGAGAATACTGTGTCCCCAGCTTCGCTCTTAGCTTTGTGGTCAGTGTAGTCTCTGAAGAGCTTAGCTGTCAGCAGGATTCATAGATGCAAATTTGATGTAACTGGGGGTTAAACCATGAATTATTTTCAAAATTAGGACAAAGGTCTTAGTTGGCATTGAAAAATGATATTAAGGCAGTAAAGGACTTGAGTGCAAATCTGTATTTAGGAAGTCCCTGTCTCCTGATATCCTGGCTGGTACTTTGCTGGTTGATACTAGCTCTAGACAATAGAGTTTGCTGTCAAGATCAGGTAAATCTGTATTCTTCCCCTTATTCTAGCATTTGGCATAATGATTACCTAAAGAGCTTGTTTTCAACGAGGTACAAAAAGGCACATTAAACATGCCTGAGCAAACACCCCAAGTGTGCAGACAGTGGCAACGGAGCAGGTGGATGGCAAAAAGGAAGTTATTTTTAGGACTTTGCAAAACTCAAAATCTGAAGACTCAAAGCATGTCACATAGGTCACTGAACAGCTGTTAGACCGTGAGCACTCTCAGTCTGCATTCAAATCAGTGAGCTAGAGGTAAAAGAACAGATTTTCAAGTACTGTATGTTCTCCTTCAACTGTTTTTGTTAATGAAATTTTACAACTCAGAAAAAGTGACAGCACACTATGGGTGGGATTCATTCACTCACATAGAGATATCTACAGAGGAGACTCTACGTATGAGTTACTTGCCTTGATCCCTGTGTTAGAGGCAGAGAGACATACTCTTCCAAGGTGTGATTCATTGCATCATAAAGCAGATATCTAAAACAGGTCAGATATACATTCTCCTTCTCTCTGTTGACCACCAAAGCAGCCTAGGGAGACAATCTCAGATATAGCCATCCATCACCGCAGATGTCCAAATTTTTGAGATCACACACCCCTTATAACTATGCTGAGAAAGTCAGAACAAGAACCAAATTTTTTATACTTTAATATTCAGGAAAACTGGGATCAGGAAAACACTAGGCAACAAAACCCAAATGGAAAGTTTTCACCAGCTAAATAGGGTCTTTACAGGTCCACTTAGCTGGTGACAGTTATGCCTGTGTGCAATACCAGGGCTGAAAGGAAGACTCAGTCTCAAACTATACAGAGAAGGAGTAGACAAATGAACTGTCATTAGTCTTGAGCTCTTCTGCAGTAAGAGGATCAACAGCTTCCAAAGTTGCCACCAAAACAAGTGATAGAATTACTGCTGATCACTACCCACGGTGGTTTAAGGACATGAACTAGTCAAGCAGAGATGAATAACTTCTAAGCTAAACACAAATGGAGAACACTTGCCTGGTTGCATATTACTCACCAATATAAGGCCACATTTTAATGCACATTTAGTGGTACCCTATTCTCTGAATAACCTTTCTTGTATCAGTTGGTTATTTGTGGAATATGGTCCTTATTAGTCAAGTCTGTGTGGCTATTAATCTCTTGCTGATAAATAACAACACTATTTGATCATATATGAAACTTTAGTCACATGGAAAGAACAAAAGCTTCACAGGTGAGGTTTGGAACAAACACGTAAGCTGTTGGGGCAAATTGAAGAGTCAAGTAACTTGGACACATTGGTATCTATGTGAAGGTCTTTTCTATATTTTTCCCACTTGTGTTCATATTTCATCAGTTTCCACTATCCTCTACTGACAGAGATGATTGAAACCTACATTAAAGCTTGATAAATACTTCTTCTTAAAAAGATCCGAAGACTGATGTAACAGGACAGAAAACAAATCCTTCCACTTGAAATCTAAACACCCTTCTTGTCCAATTCTTCCAACTACCATAAGCTAACAAAAGAAGGATGAATCTGGCTTTTAAATAATTTCTATCAAGCATGGGGTTTCACTCTTTCTAGACCAGTGATTTCCCCTTGATAGTACTTGAAATATAGTAAATATTTGAAAAAAAAAAACAACTCAAACAAACAAAGTTTTCCCTGCAGAAATCCGAAGGTACTTGGCCTCATTACCAATCCTGATTTGGCAGATGTGGACTGTCTGTGTTGTCAAAAGTTAAATACAAGGCATTTTTGTATTTTCATTTTTTGTATTTTCATTTTCATTTTTCATGTATTTTCATCTATGACACCAAGTTGGGTGGAAGTGTCGATCTGCTGGAGGGTGGGAAGGCCCTACAGAGGGACCTGGACAGGCTGGATCGATGGGCCGAGGCCAACTGTATAAGATTCAACAAGGCTAAGTGCTGGGTCCTGCACTTCGGTCACAACAACCCCATGCAATGCTACAGGCTTGGGGAGGAGTGGCTGGAGAGCTGTCTGGCAGAAAAGGACCTGGGGGTGTTGGTTGACAGCCGCCTGAACATGAGCCAGCAGTGTGCTCAGGTGGCCAAGAAGGCCAATGGCATCCTGGCTTGTATCAAGAATAGTGTGGCCAGCAGGACCAGGGAGGTGATAGTGCCCCTGTACTCGGCACTGGTGAGGCTGCACCTTGAATACTGTGTTCAGTTTTGAGCCCCTCACTACAAGAAGGTACCACGACATCGAGGTGCTGGAGCGTGCCCAAAGAAGGGCAACAAAGTTGGTGAAGGGTCTAGAGAACAAGTCCTACGAGGAGTGGCTGAGGCAGCTGGGGCTGTTTAGTCTGGAGAAGAGGAGGCTGAGGGGAGACCTTATCACTCTCTACAACTACCTGAAAGGAGGTTGTAACGAGGCGGGGTCAGTCTCTTCTCCCTAGCAACAAGCGATAGGACAAGAAGAAATGGCCTCAAGCTGCGCCAGGGGAAATTTAGGTTGGATATTAGGCAAAACTTCTTCACGGAAAGGGCAGTCAGGCATTGGAACAGGCTGCCCAGGGAAGTGGTTGAGTCTCCATCCCTGGAAGTATTTAAAAGATGGGTAGACGTGGTGCTTGAGGACATGGTTTAGTGGTGGACTTAGCAGTGATAGGTTGACAGTTGGACTCGATGATCTTAAGGGTCTTTTCCAACCTTAACGATTCTATGATTCTATGATTCTATGATTCATTTGCCCCTTTCCATTCATCCCAATTATTCCAGACAGTGGTAGCATTTAAAAGGAAGTTGCATATTACAGTACCTTCTTAGTCTGTCTTGTATTACTTACAGCTGTAATTTTGTAATTTTACAAGACAATTACTTTCCTATTGCTCTACAGATTTGCTACATTTCTGAATTATTGTATATACAATTATAACTGTTAACTTAGAAACAAACCTATGTGCACCAAGACATAAGTTGTCCTGAAGGACTGGAAAAGAATCAGGGGAGAAGACTCAACAGAATAGGAAAGACAATTAGGAGTAAAAGACCGTCTTCAAGTTGCAGGAAACACTCTTCTGGTCAAGCGTCCAAAGAAGGAAAAAAAATTAAAGCATAAATTCTAGCACTGTAAATGTAAACACTAATAAAGAAAGCAAAAGAAAATATTCATAAATAGTTTGATGAAAGCATAAAAACAATAGCAAGGATGTTTTTCATAGCAGAGAAGTAATTGTGTGAAACAACTTTTGAGGGCTAAGAAATGACTCAAGTGTGAAAAGAGCAGTCAAGGATCATAAAGCCATAGCAGAAAAGCTGGATGAATTCTCTGTGTTGATAGTTTCTCTAGAGGAGGACACACAGGTTCCTGTACAGAAACTTTTTTATGCAGGGAACAAGTTGTAGAAAGAAGTGATCAAGTGTCACAACAAAGGGAGGATATAATGAGAGTCTTTCAAGGGATGTGGGCTGGAACCTCTGCTGTCCAAATTATAAATAATCTGGAAAGAGGGCTGGCAAAGTTGCAGATGATTCAAAACCATTTTTGGTAGTAAATGTGTACAGAGTTACAAAAGGATCTCACAGTACTGAATGACTAAGAATAGTATAACAAATTCAATATCCATAAGTGCCAAACAATGCACATAGGGAAAAACAATTGTAAACTATACATATACAGTGACGCACTCTAAATTAGCTATTACCACTCAGCAAAGAGATCTTGACTCATTGTGGTTATGAAAATGTCAGCTCAAAACTCAGAAGCAATAAAAAACCCCAAATAGATTGTTAGAGACTATTGGGAAAGGAATCAAAAACAAAACAGAAAGATCATTATGCCTTTGTGGATCCCTGGTGTGTCCCATCAGTACTCTATGCAGTTCTGGTCCCCTCTGTACGAGGAAGGACACAGCAGCAGAAGAGTGTGAAAATGGCAGTCAGAAGAACAGAGAAAGGCTTCCTTCATGAACAGGGATTAAATAGACTCAACTCCCCTCCCTTTGGAAAAGGAAAGATTGAGGGCAAGTCTGTAAAGTCACAAATGGCATGGAGATGGAGAACTGGGAACAACTAGTAACTGTATCTCTAATACAAAAATTAAGAGGAACCCAATTACCTTTTGGTAAATTTTGACAATTTTGTCAAACAGCAAACCAAAAGGCACTATTTTTTCACATGGAATTAAATCGTAGAGTTCATATCCAAAGGATATCATAGAATGCATACATGGGTGTAAAAAAAGGGCTGTTTAAATGGAAAGATGTGGCTGGCATGTCCAGCCCATAAAGTCTGTAGGACTGCACAAATAGGAGAAAGTGTATTTGAGGGAGGGTTGTGCTGCATGCGCTCTAGCACTGTCCTGTTTATTATTAAAGATCAAACACTGGGTACAATAGGACTGTGGCCTGGTCCAGTAGGAGCAGTTGTATGGCGGACTACATCTCAGAAGCTTTCCAGGCTTTCACCATCACTACTTAATGTGCGTTTGTGCCTGTCTGATAGATACAAGTGTCTTAGTGCTAACAGGGGGTTTCTCTGTTTAAGAAAGAACTTTAAGAAACAACACTGCCTTTATGTGCCAAATAGCATCACTTGGTGAGAATAAATAAGAGAATTTATGAAGAGAAAGAGATTCAGTGTGAGTGTTTCTGGCCTCATTTGTGGGGTTGGAGGGAGGTTAGGAAATCTCAGAAATTTCAGAAAGCAGACTTTTCTTTTGGTCTCTCAATACACATCCAAATTCTGTAACGCAGTAAGTCCAGCTGTAAGTTGCATGTCTTACCTATCTCTGGTAATAGACACAAAAATCTCTCTTTATGGTCTGTCTTAATGATGGGCATTCTTCATTGCAGACAAACATTTTGCTCATTTCTGGTTGTAGCAACATTACAGATCTTACCTCATGCTTAGTACAGTAAAACTGCTTGCAGCAGGAATGGGGAAACAATGGTTGCAGAAAACATTATGCTTCAAGAAATTAAACTAACGTAGTACCAAAGCCTTCTGTAGCAATAATTTTGCAGTGTCCCAATATTTGGGGTCTTTGTGCCATGTTATTTCCCACATCTGGGCCTTGGCAGGTGGAGAGGTGCACTTAACTTCCTTCAGCTCCGTGCCATTACGCTGTATTTGTTTTCACTGTTTGCACAGATGTAACTGTAAAAACTTTACTCTAATGAGAGCTGTGAGAGCTTGGGAAAACCCACCTGGAAAACCAGCTTGGTTTTTAATATATTTTGTTCAGAAAAGCTCACCAAACTTGTAGGCTTAGGGAGAGCTTAAATAAAGCCAGTGGAGAATTTTAAATGGGGGAAGAGGGGAAAGGGGCATGAAACAGAAGCACAAAATCGTAATAAAAAGACTTGATGACAAACAGTTAATGGGGAGTCAGAAGCGGATGGTGCCACTCATCATTGATTTGGTAGATGAAATGTATAAAGAGTGGAGAATATGATGGTGGAACCACCAAGAATTTGAACAAGAATTTGTCTGAGCCCTCTGCCATGGAAAGGACACCTGCCTGCTACCCTCCTGCTAACCTGCTGAGGCTGTGGGACTCCATGCAGAAGTATGCTGGACTCTGAAAAATGACAGTCTGGGACCAGCTGTTCAGTGAGATTCACAGATTCAATATTGACATTTTGTCTGCTGCTGACAAATGAAGATTAGCTTTTTTTAGGTGATAGCTGTGAGACATTGAGGCCTTACAGCAGCAGCAGCATAGATGCTCCAGGCCAAAGAAGGGCTTCAGAAGTACCCACGCAATTCTTCCCACATGGAGCGAGACTGTACGGATGTGTGGTAGAAATGAAGGGGCTGAAAAGGGAGCACTGAGAGGTCCTTTGTTCCTGGTAATGATTCACTAGGAGGAAAGAGCAAAGTTTCAAAGTCCACAATGAGTCTAATATACTTAACAGCTTTCCTATCAAATCAATGGGAGCAGGAACACCTCTGAATACTGTATGTACAGAGATACTGTTATAAATTTAGCATGCTTGGTCAGAAATATAGCAAAAAATTCTGTGATAAGATTGTGGATTGAGGAGGGAACATTTTTTGCTGTTGTTTGATTTGGAAGAGCAAATATTCCCGGCACCCTAGCCATCTCAATATTATTTTCATTCCCATGAATCCTCATGTTTCCCAAGTAGAGCAAGGGCGAACACTTCAAAACTGAGCTGGATGCCAAACAATAATGAATAGAAGGGAAGATTTTCCAGCAACTTATAAATTTCTGAAGACTGAAAAATAGAAACACTAACACTTCCCACCTTCTTTGGAAAATAAGGTGCATTCTAAGATGAAAATTATAAAGTGATAGTGTACCTTTCATTTTTGCAATAGTTACTTTATTTTTTTATAAAATCCCTGTTTTAGTTTGTGGAGGGTGTGACTATTCAGACACTTGCTGGTGACAAAAATGGGACACCCAAAACTTCAGTAATTTTATCCCTTGAGGGAAGAACAAACTAAACTGTTACTATTTGTAATACAGAATTAGGCAAACACAGGCATGATATACACTTGCAGAAAGGCATCACTGTCCCAAAGAACTTAATGTCAATGAAGATAGAAAAAAAAATGTTCAAAATATAAGGAAGGTGGTTTTTTCCATCATAAGTAGCTAGAACTGATAATTTCAAGGATTCGTTGGGTTTTTACAATGCATGAAGTATTTCATTTTGCCCTTTGGGTAGATCATTCTTAGCTGGATGATTTCTTAAAGGTTTAAAAACCGAAAACAGGTTTGAAAACTCAAATTTCCACCCATGATTTGAGTAAATGTTGTTGCAGGAGTAGCTCAGTTACATACTTGACTACAGTGAGCAAAATAAAAAAAAAAAAAACAACAAAGAAGCCATAGTTAGAGACCAAGTCCTAATGCAGTATAAATGCATGCAACTCCATTGACTTCAGTTTTGCTAAACCAGTTTAGACCTAGCTGTCTGGAAAGATTTTCTATCTATTAGATACCTAACCTGAGTTTAAAAATTAGGCAATCTTATTTCTCTTCCATCCCTATTTATCTGAAGCTTCAAGATGCATTTTCTGAAAAAGGGTACATAAGCTAAACCATAAGGTCACATCATCCTGTTCAGAAATTTGCCACCTCTGATATTCTGATGTGCCCTGGAATCCTTCTTCTTTTCAGTGTCCTTTTTGGGGACAAACCTCCTGAATTCTTAATATAATTTATGACTTGGCATACTTAGAATCTTGTTTTGTCTTCTGTTAGATGTATTGACACATTTCTGAAAAGCATGGTTTTGTAAGGCTCTGGCAGTGTCTGTAATATGGAACTGAGACCATCTCATATTGGAGGTGGACGCTTTTCTGGCTATACCTTGCTCCATATCAGCATGTGAATACCACATCATTTTCATCTAAAAGAAAAACATGCACAGCCGGGAAAGAGGCATGGTGATCTAGTCCCTATGCCGGTAGAGGAGAGCAAGAGGAGCCTGAGGCATGCCCATAGTGCAACTCAGAAAGTTAAGTAAAGAGACAGCCTAAGTCAGATACAACTTGTACTATGTACATGTGATGCTCACAAAAGAGTTACAATGGACCAAGTGAATTTATTACTGATCCCCTGGAAGCTGGCAGGACAGAATCTCTTTGGTGATATGAACCTGTTACTTACTTGGTTCTGTAATGGCAGGGAAATAGATATAAGCAATTACGTGGTGCAACTTGACTCATCTTGTTCTTCAATTTTACAAACTAAGGATGGGGCTGGAGCAAACTGGTCTACAGTATCATGACTGGCTTTTTGCATCATTTCAGTGAATAATTCCACTGCAGTCAATTGAATTACATACAAGTAAAATTTGTCTGTGTTAACAGAATCTAACTCATTCACTTCACCGGCATAATCCACATTTTCAGTGATATGATTTGGTAGAAGCAAGTATAACGTGGATCTTGTAGCTATTCTGGAGTACACACCAAATTTATCCATGTGCTATTGAAAACATCTTACTGGGCATTAAGGAACGTATTTAGCAACAAAACATTTATGATAGAAATGAATCATCGGCAAACAAATCTGCTTTACTACATCACTAAGTGCAATATAATACCATGCAATGTTACCAGCGACAACTGTCCTCCTCCTACCAGTAAGGGCATAAAATTCTTTGGTATTCTCCTTAGAGAATGATTCATCTATCAATCAGAGGCATTTCCTTTAATCTAATTTTTCTGTTACTGTCAAAGATATGTATTTTTAAAACTTTATTTCTAGAGAGCCATTAAGTGATTAAAACCAAATGAGAGGAAAGAAGACAGTTGGTAGAACAACATAAATCATAATCGAAAACATCCTGGTAGTATAACACCGCCAGACATTTTGAATGGTTTGCGAGGCTCTGAAGATTTCCACGGTAGTATGGCTTTTTAACATCCTGCTCAGTAGTTAAAGGGTATTCAACCTGATCTGCCTTTGTTGATAGCTGATATTATTTGACATTTTAACAAGGTTCTGTATTTGCAGAAGCATCTTATGGCACCGCTTTCAACATCAGAGTCTATCACAAAAAACATTTCAACTGTTTTGCAAACAAACTTTCTTCCAGTTAATAATTAAAGAGAGGAACAGCTTGTGGTATATGCTTGGAACTAATTTTACTATATATAGTTGGAAATGACAAGAGCACATGAAGATGTGACTGAAGCCTGGTAGCATTTAAATACTCAGTACTTCCTCTGTTACCTTGACTAGTGTAAAGTTGGTTCCCAAGGTAAAAACTAAGTGGTCTGCTGGCATATGGTATAACCTCCATTTGAGCGCTAAAAGCTGGATACTGTTTTTGTGAAACAGATGTTGTTGAGTGCAGCAATGCACAACTGACTCTATCTAACAGCTGGGAATCCTTCGTGACCCATATAGCTAGAAATAAACATGGTCCTATGCTTGGCAAAAGTGTAAGGAAGCAAATTTTCATTTGTTAAGGGCTTATCAAAATGAAGAATAAATGTTTTTAGCCATAAACTGATTTTATTCACAAGAGTAATCTTTCCAGCAGCTTATGCGATGGCCTCATAATATTACAGGCACCCTTTGCCAGATGAAGGCTGCAGTTGCACTGACATATAGTGCAGATGGAAAATAAACATCTGCCTCAATCAAGAGAGAAGACCAAAGACAAGGTTGACGAATATTATCTGGCATGACTATCTTTGCAGGAAAGCATATAAATGCTACAGGACCAAAACCACTGGCATCGTCTGGTGTTGTCCTTATGTGGTTACTGACCATGAAGAGAGATGATTAGTATGCACTCTCCAAGGAGGAGTAGTGCAGATGCTCAGAATGATATGATTCCAACTCACTAGTATGTGGTTTGCTATAGCCATACTATGCTAGCAACAGAGCAGTTCAAAATATTTTTTCTCCGTGTTTCAATGACATTTCATATCCTCAAATGTACTTCTTTTTTTGAGGGGTGGGGGTGAAGAGGAGGTTTAGCAGCGATTATGTTGTTAACATAATTAAAAACTGGATATAGCAGCAATTTTCAGCAGTTTTTTCTTAAACCACTTCAGGAAAAAATATTTCTGTCCTGCTTTACACACAGTCAGTTTGTAGAGAAGGAGTTAAAGGTGAAGATCACTCACTTGACAGCAAACTATTCAATTGATTCCCTTTTTACCTTTGGGAGAGAGAGAGTAGCATACGTTCAGAATAACTCTACATACGTGCATGTATGCACATACCTACTCTGAGCTGATATAGAGTTCCTTTGGTTCTCCCACAAAGGATTACATGATGCAGGACAGATGCAGCTTCACAGCTTCTGTTTTTTGAGGAGGATTTCTTTGTCAGATTAAAATAGGAATCTTAATAGTTTCTGGACATTTCAATGGTGTCTGTTTTCATATTTAATTTTTGACTGTATAAGTTCAAACTGCCCCTCTTTGCTCTGGAAGAGAGTTAGGAGGGGCATATTAACTATTGTTCAGTCTTAATTAGTGGTTTTGACCGCATAAGAATTAAATGCATGATGTGTGTTAGCGAAATTAATGTATATTGTAATTTATACTTAAATATTGTAACATATATTGAAATTTATTGTAGATAGAAAACAAGTTTAGCATTAGGATGCAGGTATAAATTTGAAAGTTGGAGATCTCAGATCTAACCAGATCCTGGACAACTGCAGGCAATGGGCCCAAGCAGAGGAAAGAAAAGGATCTGGAGTGTAAGGCATAATATTACAGGCACCCTTTGCCAGATGAAGGCTGCACTTGCACTGACAACCTTTTAGCTGCATGTAAGTCCAAAAATCACAGCTGACCATAGTCTGTCAGACATAATTTTGGGGATATGTACACACAAATCAGATCAATGTGGCCATTCCTATTTGTCCCTGAAACTACCTTAGGGTTCAGGCTTGGGTTTCTTAGGTGCCTCAGAAACCAGGTGAAGCTGTTGAAGCTGCTGATATAAATATCCACAGAACAAGTCCAAGGAATTGGAATGGACATTAAATACCATTTGAAGCTGAGGCAACAGCATCATCTCCTTTGACCTAGATGAATATTTCTACTAGAAGGACCTTGTTCAGGAATGTCCCGTACTACCTGCTCTGCTTGCACCTGACTAATATGTGGGAGCTCCTCAAAGGGACTCAGGGCTTGATTATACTCAGAGCTACAAGTCCTGGACAGACTTTTAGACTCAGTTTTGCTATTTCTCAGTGACAGCATGAGCCTCATGGTATTAACCGGTGTTTCCTTTAAGATCCAGATCTTGGAGCCACAGAAGAATCTCAGTTTTCTTTAAGAAATAATATTTTGCTTTGGAGAAATTGACTAAAAAGTGAGCATTCAACATCCAGAAATCAGAAAGAAAAGGAAAAGAAACCAGCACATACAACCTCAGAGTGTTTACAACAATCTCCTGCTTGCCACATATACTTTGATATCCTTTTCTACCTTACGAATAAAGCTTCTCCCCTTTTGGGAAATTCTGGAAACTCAGAATTTGACTTGCAAAGTTTAATGGGTGCACAGAGCTGTACACAAAATGACATTTCCCTGTCACGTGCCACATGAGATGCATCAAACAGAGCAGTGCTAAAGAGGCAACTACAGCACCCTCTGCCCCCCACCTCCCCAGTGTATATCTGCCAGTGGGCAGGGTGCAATCCCTAAAGCATTTGCAATTTTAGTGTTTTTTACCAATACTTCTCAAAAGTCAACCACTGAAATAAGAAAAATCCGTAGGATAGGCTAATACTGGCAAAGCCTCAGTTTGAGTTTGGGATATTAAAGAGGATCTGGACCTTTTTCCTAGTTTTGATTTCTTCTTTTTTTTTTTTAACAAGAGTTATTTCAACTGGTTGCCTCCCACCTCTCGCCTGCTATTCAAACAGCAGTATGTTTCCTTTAAGCAGTTTTCTTCCCTTATGTGCTGTTTTTATTTCATAGTTTAGCCCTCAGACTTGTCTTTCCAACTGTAGCCCCAGCAGACATACTCTCTAATGCTCTCATCTTAAAAAATTAATTTGAAGTAATAGACTAAAACAAGCTTGTTAAGGATGGTGCTAGCCGAGCCAATCACTAAAAGCTCTAGTTTTCAAAAACATATACATGTCTATAGGTGTGCATGGCACAGGGACAATAGGAAAGTGACTTTCTCTGAACATGCATGGAGTTTCACAGGCTATGGCAGACTTCAAAATGGACAATATCGTAACAGTACCCTGAATATCACCCAAAATGCCTGCTCTGCAAACTGTCATTTTTGATGACAATGATTTGCAACAATAAAAGTGAGTTCTCAGTATATGTACACGAGACAAAGGAAAACTCTTCTCCCAGTGACATCATCAGTGAGGGCAGAACAGTTCCAGTGGCTTCTCTAGATATGAATAAGGAATGACCTTCTGGATTGTGATCCAGAATAGCCCTAAACCTGTTCAAGCACTAAGAGTCATAGAATGATCTTTAAAGTACTTCTGTCGCATTGCCATTTGGCACTTTCTTGCTGCAGTTAAAGCACTCACCACAATTCTTGCTTCTTAGCTTTTTCCCAACTTCTTGGATCTATGTTGGATTTCAATGTTTTTATCATTTCAGTCCCAGACTAGTTTTTATTTCTATCTGATACACAGACTGAGAATTGACAGACTGAAATGGCACAGCCAATCTCCTATATCCAACAGTAAAAAGTGTCATTTGGCAAGTACTGTCAAGATGTGATCTTTCCCAGACAAAACTTTAATCAATTTGAACGTTTGAGTATGGACTACAGGATTCAGTCCTTTGTACCTAATCCTTCTAAATGCAGAAGAAGACGACTTACAACGTTTTCATGTTTTTTCAGTAATGTGTTATTTTTGTTCTTTTTCTTAAGTAGCTCTATCACAGCTTGAAAAGCAAGAGGAAATTTCATTATAAGGTTGCCCTATCCTGATGTTTTCTGAATTATTTTATTCATTCAAAATTGTAAAAGTTTTCATCTGTTTTAGTCTTCTATATTCCATAGGCTTTCTATTTGCTACTAAATAAGCAACACTGAAGAACTGTGGTGAGATGCTGATAGAGTGAGATGACAGATTTTTATCATCCCTAACATGTTAGTCATTTGTTTGGCCTAGTATTTCTGCATATGATACCAGTCTGCTCAATAATAGTGGGTTTCTCACATGATATACCATCAGCCAGAAATCTATATGGTTCATACCCTCACCAGCAATATCTGTATTTTCTATCCAAAAACAGGCATTTGAAATTATCCATAGATATTCCATAACATTAATGACCTTGTTCTTTGTGGGGCTGAAAGAGAATTATGAATATATTTAAAACCGCTCTGCATATTTACGGTTCTTACATACTTTTTACGTTTTTGATATTTTCAAGCAACCTGAAGGCTGGTTTCATTTTGCTCAACGCTGCTGTAACTTATTCCTAAATTTTAGACTAAAATGGTCACCTAGGCTCCTATATACACAGTGGAAAGATAAGTGCTTCCAAATGACAATATATTACACCTTCCTAAACACTGATTTTCAGACCAGAAGTGCTGTGTTCAAGTTCAGCTGGCTTAGACTGGAAAATTAATGTTTAGGCAGCTTGAGTTAACACAGACAGGTAAGTATTCAGCTTGACGACACACGTGGAAGACACTTACCTGGTTCCTCATGCTCTCCTACATTGATAACATGGCAGGTATTGAGTTATTTTTTATCTTGATGTTTAAACATGGAAAAGGTGAAGGTTGTTTTCTTTGTTAGGTGTTTCATATGTCTATAAATATATATATATGCATGCACAATACACATAAAATGAAAAAAACCCACACCTCTGAGTAGTCGACCTTGCGGCGTTCCTAAGACTATGTTTTTCACTTGAGACTGCGTAATCCCATCATGGGCACAAAGCTGCACCTAGGAAAAACATCACTGAATTATTGCAATCACAAAATGGCATGCTCCCAAATCAGTCTGTGCCTTATTATGCTAGGCAAAGCACTCCCAAAGGAGCAAAGGAAAGCAGACACAGTCTGTGGCCTTAAGCACACATACCGAGGCCATTTTCATACACTTCATCTCATTTCCAGTAGTCAGTCTGTGCATAAAATGAAGAGGCTGTGCCCTTCGTATGGGGAAAGGCACGGACAATGCACTGTAACACCGATACTAGCTAAGCTTTCCATACAGCTTGTTCAAGGAACAGGTAAAACGCTGGCTACACTCATGGTTTGTCCTGAGATATGGGAAGTATTGCTGCGTCCAATTTACAGATGAAGACCCTGAGGCAGAGGTGTGACAAGCTGCTTGATGAGTTAGTGTCAAAGGCAAGTTTAGGAGACCCATTCTTCAGTGTCTCAGCCCTGTTTCCATTCTCCAGGACTCTGTTTCCTCACAAGACCATAGCTTTCCTGGTTCCTACAAAGCCATGGTTTGTTAATTCCATTATTTTTGCCAAATAACATTTATGGAAGCTAAAATATCTCTGAGTTACTACTGTCACAAGATATATATGAAAATCTAAAAACAGGGGAGCCAGTTCTACAGGCTACTTTGATTTCAGTGAAATAAAGACATTAATAAAAGAATTTCAGGGCTATATCAGAAATTCCTTTTGCAGGAAGGAAAGAAAAAAGCCCAATAGTAACACATGGAAACATAATCTTTTATTTTTAGAAGAAAGGTAATATTTCTCCACAAGTACCACCTGATTAAGCAAACTTATTGAATAAGGTCCATTATGTCTGCTTGAAAAAGCTGTAAGTTGAGACATTTTAAGGTAATCAGATTGTAAAAGTGCTCTAAATTCTCACCATTAAGCTACCTCACCTTCATTGAATCCTGAATTCTCATTACAACTAATCATATTTCCATGCAAAATAAAAATAATTCAGGTACTTGAAACTGGGATATATTCTGCTCTCAACGCCCACATACATCTCCTACTAGCAGTAATGGCAGTTAGACACAAAGTGGCAAAAAAAAAAAAAAAATCCCGAGGTATTTGCAGGGTGACAGGTACAGCCGTTATTTTGGTGAGCAGAAAAAACAGGAAAGAAGCCTTCCAAACACCAGTTTATCTTCACACCTGAGATTTTAGACAGAGCATTTATTTATCTCTAATCGGTAGCACAGCATCACTGAGGATGGGATTAATCTCATTTAACCTAAGCCACCAAAAGTTAGACACCTAAATCTAAACTAGCTATGTAGAAATGCCTCTTTTTTTTCCACTATCAGGGGAGCAAAGGCAGTGATTTTAGGACGGGTTGAGTATGTCTCTATGCCTTCAAAACAGCTTAAAATTTGAAATCAGAATTAGGTGAGGTACCTACTAGCCTAGATATCCTTTAAAGAAAATGTAACAATTTTTATGTGGCTGCATCTTCATGTGAAGCAATGGAAGTAAGAATGGTGGCAGTCACCAATTTCCAAGTAAAAAATAAGAATTTTGGTGGGGTTTTTTCCCATTTCTGAAGACTGTTACAGGAGAGAGAGGTATATTACTTGGCAAAGTCAAGAGAAGAGATGTGTAGCAGTTATACATGTGTTTGCGGCTGTGTAACCACTTTCTCTAGGTCTGTCCTCAACTGGAGTTGGTCAAACAATTACTTGAAAATAGCATTTATTACTAACCAAATCATTCCAGTCACCTTAACTGATATCTAACGAAAGTCAAATACAACATTCTCAGCTACTTACAGCTCTTGATTCCTTTATTTGTCTTATGTGATTAGTCAGTGGAAGTTTTCCTAAAGGAGATATTCTTGAAGCTAACCCCCAAATTTGCTGAATTTCAGAAACATTATCTCAGTTTAAAAATGAATTCACATTTCTACTTAATCTAAGATATTTCTAGTATTTTTCCTCTGGTTTCCCCACTAAAGTCTGAAGTTTGGTCCTTACATAGAATCTGAATGAATCTCATCATCTGCTTAAGACTTCCCAATGTTTTTATTTGTTTATTTTGAATGTTAAATTCCTCAGTTATATTTTGATGTGGGATTTAGTTGAGCAATTAATTTCAGCTGTCTCTAAAGATCTGGTATTCACATGACGCACATTGGTCACTTGCGTTTATTGTTTCTGGGAAGCTTAAACTTTGCAAATGGGGTTCTAGCACTTTCAGAAAGGCTAACAAAATAAAAACCACCTTGGTCTTACAGGGTGCTTTCAGGGGTGGAACTCAGAAGTGAAGGTGTGAAGATGACTGACTCTTGGTGGTATGCTTTCATAGTCCATCCTACTGTAAATTGAGCTGCACTGTATAGCCTTACAACTTCCATGGTGGAGCTGACACATTTATTTTTTGGCTAAAAAGAAACATTTTTACCACTGAAATGGAGCCTTCCTGTCCTGCAGCATGGCTGAAAAGAAAGCCAAGCTGGTTAAAACCAAAACAACACAATGAAACGAAACAGCGTGCAGCTGCCTCCTCAGGAATATCCCTGCAAGGCAGACAAATGGATACATTTATTTTCCCAGATTTATTTGCTAATGTAAAGATCCCAGTGCAAGCATTAGCACTTCAAATCATTATATAGTTCTGGGGCAATCTTGGGAGGAGTTGAATTTCATTAAAACAAATTAGTAATTTGAGATTGCAGTAACTGTAGATGTAATCTTGTTCTCCTATATTTCATGATGCAGTGCAAAAGAAACCATTCCTCAGACAAACGCTCCATAGCTAAGCATTACCTTGCTACATGAGTAAACTGAGCAAAATACACAAAAATTATCTTGGCTTCCTTTTAAGTTTGCACCTCTATTGACCAAAAAAACAGGTAGCACTTTCATATTTTCAAATGCTTTTGATGTGGTAGATGAAATAATTGCATTCTATATTGTTATCAATTTAAAAATAGGAAAAAGGACATTTTTCCCTGCTATTAAAGATCTAGCTTGCATGTCCAGCTGGCACCAAGTGATCATATCCTTAGTGTAAGATGTTGCATCCCTCCTGGAGCCAGAAGATGGGCTTGTATTGCTCAGCAGCGCACGGGCCAGAGCACCGCCAAGGGCACAGCACCCTTCCCACCTCCCTGTAGCCATGTCAGGCTGTCTGTTGCACCCCTTCAGTCCTTACCACACATGGTATTGGCTCTTGCAATGACCCCAGTCTGACTTTACTGCCTGAACTTGGCAAGATGCAATTGCTGTGAGGCGTTGTGTGTTACAGGCTGGTGACTGGGACAACTGAGCAAAGCCACTTCACACTACAGGCAGGACGGGCATGGCTTCTCTTCAAGGGGGAAGGTGGGTCAGGCTTTCTCTCCTCAAGCGCTGGAGCTCACTGAATGTCCATGCCACAGCCTGGGCTTGTGTCCATATGCTCTGGGCTTAAGCACAGACTCATATATAGCTATAGCCAATGAAATCCAAGTCCCTCCTGAAAACATGTTAGAGAGACTCAGACATCTGCATATAAAACCACAGCAGATTTTTAGTCGTACTTTTTTAATGTACCATCCTTAAGCGATAGGATGCTGATGGGCAGGATAGTTTTGTCACTGCTGTGTGAGTGGGAAGGGCAGTTGAGACCTCCAGTGAAATGTGGACAGTCCATATTGCCCATCTCAGCAGGGCGGAGTGCTTCGGCCAATGTCTCTAATTAGGTGCTGGTGCTTTAGTTTGGACAGTCTGTATGGGTAAATAAATCCAACCCTGGGATATCTTTAACTCTGCATTGTATGCTCTACACAGGTTAGACATTGCCTAAGCTATACCATTTTTTTTTTCATGTTGCCGCATGGCCTGTGACACTGCAGTCTCTGGGATGTTGCATGGTACAACCTAAACCTCTGCCTTCTGTCCTCTATGCAAAACTCTCTAAGCCACCTCCAAAGAGAGACAGCACCATGCCTCTCACCTATAATTTAAAATAGGAATTGTGTTCTCATTCACATTTTCATAACCATAATATACAGAGAAAATCAGCAAGAGAAAAGCTGTGTCCACATACTGAGAGACAGCCTGAATACGTGTGGAACGTATCGCTCAATTCACTAAGCCTGAAGAAGTAAAATCAGGTTTCCTTGCATGGAGAAATCTCAATATCTAAAAAAGTCCCCTTTAAAACTAACCTCAACTTTGTTTTGGAAGAACTTGTCCGATTAGCTCGGATTAGAAAACTACCCTATGAATACTGCAGTCAGGCACCAATGACTGGAACAAGAAGTTTTTGGTAGCTGGTGGAAGGCATTGTGAATGAATAGCAGGAGCATACATCTAGCCCCAGCTGCTGACTAATCTGCACTACAGTGAGGGTGTAAGCATGCAGCTAGACAGTCATGAGGCACAGTTTCCTCTGACATGGGAAAAAACAATTTAATCATAAAATACATAGTTCAGAAAAAATACAGCTTCTTTTATGGCTTTTTTTTTTTTCACGAATTAGGCTGTTCATGTTGTGTATTTGTGAAATTGTACAGGGATTTAATAAGTTTTGTCAATATGGATAAACCCTTTGACTTACACCAGGAGTGTCAGACCTCAGTCCTTGTTCAAGTGTGTTTTGACAAATCCATGACACAATTTTTGTCCTGTATTTCAAAACCTTACTGAATGTCTTACTCTGCCTAGACTAATAACATGTAAATAATGTTTAAATAGAAGGGCAAAAAGCGAGCCTGTGACTAAACACCAGGCTCCAGCAGAAGGGTAAGGGAGCACAGAAGTTTAGCCAGCTGTTTCCATGAAATCCAGGAAGAAGGCAGAATGCCACTTGACAATTTTTAATTCTTCTGGAAGAAACAGTTGGAGATCATATGCTCTCTAGCAGTTAGAATACCAAAATCAGTACTCCTTTTGCCAGCAGCAGTAGGAAAACAGTTTTTTGTCCCTTCTGTACTTTGTACCATGTTTCCTAAAATCACATACTGATATCAAAGCCGTGTTCAACCTGTGAGATTTGAACAGTACATGGAGCCAAAATTCAATGGTTCTGCTGCCTCATGGGACACAGTCTCCTTGTATCATTTAAAAAGAAAGAAAACAAAGAAAGCTCATCTCATTTTATACATCTGATATACTCTGGAGAAAACAGTTCTTCAGAGTGCTTTTATGAGTCCTGAGATTTAGTCATGTCTGGCAAGGACGGGTAAGCCAAAGGTGGTGTTTTCAACAGTAAAAGGGAAATAGTCCAGCTCAGGCTCTTGGAAGTTCCCAAGCATTCCCCCGGCAAATGACTGAGCTGGAGAACCACAGACATCCTCAGTGCGTGCCACCAGAGCTGGAAAGCTGGAAACTTCATCAGAGCCTCCTTTGTTATATGTTAGTCATGTAAGACAAATCACACCGCGGTGGGGATGTGATATTTCTCAGTTGCCCTTAATAACCTCTCACCTGTGACTAGGACAGAAAACCTAGCTCTAGAGAAGTCCTTTCTAGTTTGTTTTTAGAGAGTGAGGAGGCAAGTGAGCTGAGGATGGACACAGCAACACTGCCTTGATTCTCTGAAGCCAGATGGAAAATCCAGATATTTTTTCACCACTGGCTTGCGGGTCTGTGTTATTACAGTAAACAGTGGCTTGCTATATGAATACCTCCCGAAATTCCTCTACTTTTTCAGACCTACCTCATTCTGTTTCGGTGGGGACAGTAATTGCAACCTACCTAAAGGAAGAACAAGAAATCATACACTCTCTGACTATGGGAACTCAAAAATATGGACATTTTTGGCAACATTAATCAAAGAGTTCTTTGACATATTTTTTTGTTCTTTCAGAGGCTGACTTCACGCTCTGACTCATGCCTTGATTGCTGCTACTAATTATTGAAGCCTATTTAGCATGCTATATATAAAGTAAGGCAGAGACACAATATAAGCATACACAGAGCTGCTTAGATGGGCAAGCTGATCCAGTCTAGAAGACTTACATGGGAGTATGCCAAGTCTTCCAGCATAAAGAGGACTTGCCTAGTCTAAAAACTAGTCTTAGAAAATGTAGAGATTTTAAAAGTCAGCATACAGCAGAAAATCAGCAGGGTGGTAGGAGAGTTCTGGAAGGTCTACTAAGCTGTCTGCTCAAGCATCATTTCCCACAACCCCCAGTGAAGTCTGGCAATAAAAAGTATTTTCTTTCAAAAGATGCCTGCCATCAGGTAATGTTTTCTTTAAGCTTCCAACCATTTGTTCCTTCTTGACATTCCTCTTGAGATGCTACTGCAGAGTTAACAACAAAGAACAACTTCTAACTTAAAACATCTGTGGAAATGGACACAGCCTGCAAACACTGCATGCTACAGATGGCCAGTTTGTACCACAAAACTTAAATAAAAGTCATGGGAAGCCACTTGTTTTAGTGCTTTGATCCACATTGTGCATTGTCCTAGTTCACTGTCCAACAGTTTGCTAAATGATGCTATTATCATTAAGAGTCCTTCAGCAAATATGGTCTATTTGTTATTACAGTGTCTAACTGCAAAGATAAATAAAAAGTGAGCATTTCTTGTTTGGCAATCCATACTTCTTTTCTTTTTAGCATTGCCAAACTAAAGAATTAAAGAAACAGATCTCCTTTAATGCAGTAACTCCCCCATCTCTCACATCCCTCCCACCCCTGCCCCCACCTTTTCCTCATTTTAATGCTATAATCCTAGGCCAACTAGCTCAAACAGACACATTATTTCCTTGAATAAGTCTCTCTTTAATAAGGTTTTTCCAGAAGCTTTTGATAGAATGAAAAAAAGCAATATGAGGAATGTCACTGTAACAATGTAAATTGTATGCCTGCATTTTTTATTAATAAGGCCAAGTTCTCCAAGGGACTAAGTTACATTGTTTTATGAGATTAAATTATTACACCTGGAACTGCAAAGAGCCTTGTCCTATTGTTGAAGAGGCTGCTGGGGAGCATGGAACTGCAGGGAGCATTGGCGAGTCGTGGTGATATCTTATTTCTCCATAGAGAACTAATATCCCAGCTGCTCCAAATGCACCTGAATGGGTACTAGAGAGATGAGGAAGCTAACTTGTGGCAGATGGGACCAGACCAAATGGTCAGTGAAATGAACACATTCAACTAATGCACTAACCATCTCTAAACTGTTCTCCATCAATAATTTAAGGCCTTATGTCATAGTTTGTTAAAAATTATCTTTGATTAGTTATGTTATTAATACAATATGCATATTACAATAGTGTCACATTTTCTATCCATCAAAGTCAGAATAAGTCAATAAGAGTGCATCAATAATGTATATTGGGTGTACTAGTCAATTTTCTGCATGCAATAACATTGACTGCTGGCAATTACTGAATGCAACTGGTACTTTTACCTCTCTATTCACATTTTAAATTAGGTCATATTTATTTTCCAAAATATATGTAATACTGGATTATTTGAGTTTTGCTGTTGATTTTTAAAAGCTGAAGTGTTTTTTTTTCCACAAGGTTCCAAGCAGAATGAAGTGGATTGTGTCTGTGATATTTCAGAAATAAAAAGAGAGTATATATGACTTAATGCATGTTGCTCCCATAAGATCTAGCAATAAGCAAACGCCTCAGTTGTTTTTTCTGGTACGAATGTAAGTAGAAAGCATTATTTTTAATTTAAATGCATTTACAGTATCACAGAACAGAATCTGAACCACTGATTTGCAACCTTTATGCATTTAATTTCACATAAAATAGTACCCTACTGAAAACCTTATTTGCACGACATTCTCAGGGGAAAAAAAATTATTAGTTTGGACACTGTTGAACATGAGCCAACAGTGTGCCCTGGCAGCCAGGAGGGCCAACCGTGTCCTGGGGTGCATCAAGCACTGTAGTGCCAGCCGGTCAAGGGAGGTGATTGTCCCACTCTACTCTGCACTGGCGCGGCCTCATCTTGAGTGCTGTGTGCAGTTTTGGGCGCCACAGCACAAAAAGGATACAAAGCTACTGGAGAGTGTCCAGAGGAGAGCAACAAAGATGGTGAAGGGTTTAGAGGGGAAGCCGTATGAGGAGCAGCTGAAGTCACTTGGTCTGTTCAGCCTGGAGAAGAGGAGACTGAGGGGAGACCTCATAGCGGTCTACAGCTTCCTCACAAGGGGAAGAGGAGGGGCAGGCACTGATCTCTTCTCCCTGATGATCAATGATAGAACTCGAGGGAATGGCAGGAAGATATGCCAGGGGAGGTTTAGGTCGGACATTAGGAAAAGGTTCTTCACCCAGAGGGTGGTGAAGCACTGGAACTGGCTCCCCAGGGAGGCAGCCATGGCGCCAAGCCTGACAACATTTAAGAAGCATTTGGACAATGCCCTCGGACATATGGTGTGAATTTTGGGGTTGTCCTATGCAGGGACAGGAGTTGGACTTGATGATCCTTGTGGGTCCCTTCCAACTCAGGACATTCTATGATTCTATGATTCTAGTTACAACCTTGTGTAGGGCTTCTAAATATCCATCTCTTTTTTTTTTTAGGATGCCATCAGACCTGTATCAGTAAGTATCTTCCAGAACTCTATGGAAATCTACCTTTAAGGAATTAGGCCCCTCATCTGGAAAGGTCAAGTCACTCTATAGCCTGTATTGCTATGGGCAGAGCAAAGCTATTTATTCTGCTCCAGCTAGAGCTGAGTATACTAATGTCCGTGTCAACGCTAAGAGAAACTAAGACTTACTTGTTTAAAACAAAAATTCTTTACCTGTGATTCAACAAGCTGTGGGAACTTGTTTCTGAAGGTAAGTTTTGTACGTTGATAACCTCAAGCTTTTTGTCTTCATGACACTTTTTCCTTAGTTTTGCATTCTTCTCTAAGGCTTCTCCCTCTTCCATTCAGTCAGACTTTGACTTTTGGAAACTTGGAGCACTTTTTATGGATTATGATGGGAAGATACCTGTGTGGTTCCATATCTTATATAATAATTGTGCACTTCAGTAAAATAAAAATCTGTCAGAACCAAATTCTTTCCTCTGCTTTTCCTTTTACAGAAGAAGACAAGGGACAGATTTTAGAGGCAAAAGACATGGGGTCCAGCAGAACATGAAATAGGCTGCTGCAAATCAGCAGATTTTCCTGGTGGCATTATTCACGGAGGATCGAGAATTACCTCTTGCTAGGCAATAAAAATATCTTCAGAAGCAAGCCCACTGGGCATCACAGCAGATACCAATAATACTAGTATTAACTGATCTGCTAGTTTTAATTTTGAAATAGAAGTATAAATTCAGATATTGGTTTTCTTTTATCTAAGAAAACCAGCTACAGATGAAGAAAAAAAAAAAGAATGAATCAACACTATTCTCTTAAATGAGATAAGATAAATTCACTGTAGAACTCTGGAAGGTTAGGTACTGAAACTAGTTTCTGTTCATTTCTGTCTCAATATAACTCTATAGCAGGTAGCTCAGCAGAATTTCTGCTGTTGTAGCAGCCCACTCCTTACCTATTTTGATATCATAGACATAATAGAGGAAATCATTTAATCTGTTTATTGAATGAAGAAGAATTTTTAAATGCAACAGAAATGCTTTGCCAGTTTCAGCCTATACTCCAGTGATAAGGGATCTACACGCCACTGCAGTTGCTCTGAGCTGCCTCAAGATCCACCCCCATTACAGCTGCCTTCTGCTGCTGGAGCAGTAGACATGCTTGAAGTGGGGTTAAGGTGCTTGGCCCTCATTCCTTCCCACCTGCTCCCTGAGCAGTTTGTTTTCATACCATAAGCCCTATGCTTTGCTCCCTGAGCAGTTTGTTTTCATACCATAAGCCCTGTGCTTGGTGCTCTTGTTGTGCTCTTTTCACTCTGAATGGTCTTCATACTCACAGCCACAAAACATGACAGAGTTCAAGATACCAGCTGACACTTGTATGCTATGGAGCTTCGAGAACTCAACTTAAGGAGCTTGTTCTTGCTCTCTCTTTTACTGCTGGGATACGCAGCTTCCCAGAAGTCATCTCCTTTGTCTTTCTTGTGTCAGGTGTGACCTGAATTTCACACAAGCCTCAGTAACCTGGTTTACGTGCTAGAATTCCCCCACTTAGGAGGATTACATCAATAGCATATACTATCACCATCATGTTCATCAAGAGCAACATGTATTTCCCTATAAAGGCAGACAGGTGCTGTGCCGTAGAGATGTGCAACGGAGCACCTTTCTGAGTGCTAAAGCCCCTTGGTCCCATGCTGATTGCTCTGACTGCTTCATTTTGCTTGTACCGGAATCATCCTGTAAGCCAGTTGGAGACCTTGTGGCATGAACACCAAGAAAGGAAAATGAACTGTTACTATCTATATCAGAATAGTAGCATACACCATACCAAACTTCCATTTTTCCAGATGCACGTACTGCTTAAAAATATTTAAGCAGTTTTCTAAAGCTTTATGACAGTCAATTTTCATTTCTGTGGATTATGAAAGCAAAAGTACAAGCAAACAGAAATCACCTCTAGAGTAAATGCTGAAGTTCTTAGGATTTTTAAAACTCTTAATTATAACAAAGCTATTATTTAGGAAGGAAAAAGTGAAAACTGAATCCAGTAAACGGTTCCAGATCTAACTTCTGTAATAAAGAAATTGAGATCAACAGCCTGTCCTAGTCATCATCACGAAAAGCCACTTAATTTACAGAGAAGTATCCACTCAGGTGCAAATTTTGGCTAAAAACCAGAGGATTCTTGTTCTTCTGGTAGTCTCTATGGATCACCAGACAGCCTGAAATCAATCTTTCCAAAGCACAGTGTGAATATTTTGAACCCAGTGCAATAGCCACTTCGGTCACAAACTCAGGATAGTTGTACCTACTCTGAAGCCTGCTCTGAAACCTGCAGCATAGGAAAGAAGAAAAGACCTACAAAGAAGTTAAATTGATCTAGAGCAGAAGTCTGCACCTCTCCAACACCCCTATAAAAGCAGATGGCTTCATTGTTTGAAGTAGATGGCAGTTGTACTAATAATCTCAAAATTAACCTAATTAGTTTATGATTACAGAATCAAGAGTTATCATAGCAATGGGAAATTAAGTCTTCAGTGGGAAACAGCCATTTCTATGCTTCCTGTTTGCTTATCTGAAGAGCATACAATGCCAGTTCTGGATCTTAGTCAGCAGTTATCAAACACTGTTATTTCATCAGGATTGTACATTTAAGTGGACTGTGCAAAGTCAGACAATCACAGAGATAACTGTAATGGAAATGCATTCTTAAAATAACTCCTCTGCCTACAAATAGTATAAAAGATTGTAGGGAGTATCTGAATATTTTTAAAAATTTGGTTAATTCATAAGCATTCTCTTCCTCCCTTCCACAAAGATGTTCACACTAAACATCTGCTGGTATGAACCACACTATAAAGAGGAGCTATCAACAGAAGGGAATTTTAATAAACACTGTTCTTTGTTCCTTGTATTTTAATGACTGACATAATTAGAATGAAGGTTAAAGGGATATTTGTTTTCCTTCCCCTCAGGGCTACTTTGAAAAAGTTTGAATTGAAAACATTTCAAGCTCTTGCAGCTATAATGCTTAAGCATTCTGATGGTGTACAAGAAAAAAAAAAAAAAGAAATGGTTAAGCAGCACGACCCAAACTCTTTTTGCCAAGTGATTATAGCAGAGGACTATATGGAAGCTAGCAGTCCCATACTCTGTTGCTACATTCTCCCCAACTGATCCAGCTTTGTAAACCCTGCTTCCAGAATACAGGCAATGATGATACATGTTCCAGAAATGTCATTGCTTGATAGCTGTGGTTTTTCAGGAATTTCCTAGCGTTTAGTTAGGGACTAGCTGTGTGCAATATTCATCTTCAGTTACATTGGTAACTAAAAAATGTTAGTTCAGCTAACAGCTTAAACTAGACATCGTCTTCCAATAATTCAGATGAACTGGCATTAGAAAAAGTGAAAATGGCATTTTTTAAACTTCACCATGAACAGGTCAAAGACTGTGTTGCACAGTCCTTCATACCAGCCATCTTCATGATAGAATCAACTGCTAATACAAGCTCGATCCAGGTGAAGTGTGGATTCACAATTGTCTGTCAAATTAGTCAGAATACAGATTTCATTCTGTCCATATATTTTTATGTAGCTCTGTGTCAGCTGGGGGAGGCTAGGTGATGCCTGATTTAGCAAGCAATTACAGCTGCATGCATAGACAGTACTTGTTCTGTCATAAAACCCACTGTACAAATACAACTTCAAAAACTTTTTAGCGAGTTTGAACTGGTCAAATGAGTTCATACTAGGCCAGCACTTCTAAAGTTGTAGAGGACCCAGAACTGGGATTCAGTCAAGAACCAAATCCACAGGCACTCCAAAATTTGTGAAGCACTCTCAATCCATATAGGATCTGGCACTAGATCCAGCATCATACCTAACGTTTGAGTACCTGATGTGCATAGTCAGAAATCCAGGTTTTTCTATTTTCTGCCTGAAATCTTCTCCATGAGAATATTTATTGAATGAAGAACACTTTTCTAAGCGTTTCAGAGATAAAGCAGTCCTGAGAGAGCTATCATGTGGCCCTACCAAGTATTTACACTGAAGTATATCCAGAAACCTCAGATATACTCCCTGTACTTATGCAGGTTAATAACAGTACCTAAGCTCAAACTCTTCAAGAAACGTTAGATGAATCTTGCATACCGGATAGAGTTACTGTGGTCAGGGAAGAGCAGACACTTTATTTCTGGAGTTGACAGTGCAAGCAAGGTCTACTGGTAGTAGATAGACAGTTTGCTGGTAAGATCATCAGGGAGGAAAACATCCCTGTAAACTGACAGGTAATTTTGAGAACCAGATCCTCTACAAAGCAACTTGAATCTGTTGGCCAAGTTGCACATAAAATAAATACTCTTCCAAGGCTTTACAATTAGCATAGGCCAAAGAACACAGCTGGGCAGAAAAGACAAAAATTTGGGAACATGAGTAGATCAAGTTCATTGTAGAAGCCTGGAGATGTTGAGGTGGGATTGCTGAATTACAAACAGACTAGACAGGATAGCAGGTGATGCTACAAAGCATGTTGTCAACAGTCTTCTTCACATACTAGGAATTTTGAGTGATTTGATAGTTAAATATGGACTCCTTCAGATCCATGTTGGAGGTTCAAGCCCAGTGCCTTGTACTGGTGGTTGACTGGCACATATGAAAAACTGCACATGCAGTGTGAGTACAGATCATGGTAGATCTACTTCACTACACCATCTAGATTCACTTTGTCGTGTTTTCACTGTCTAGATTCATTTCTATGAAATTACACCCATGAGCTGAAAAGACCTAATTTTTTCTAAGTTACAGTATTTAATCTGTAGAAATAAGAACCATCATTTGTTAGTTCAGTCCTGCATTTTGGTCATGAGGATATTCAGCCAATACTGTACTTTACCTGATACAGTAATGACTGACACAAACAAAAATAGATACTGAGAATCATTTTCGCAAAGCAGAAATTCTGTCCAAGGATTTCAGTGGCTCAGATTACTAGAACATTACATAAGATTAGCAGGAAAATGTCTCCTCTGGCTTTTGCATGCAATAATCCGACACAGATATTTAAGGCAGATTTCACCATAAATCAAGGAACAAACTGAACCAGATCCTGTCTGTATAGAGATGATCCATTTTCTTTCTACTGAGGCAGTACTGAATGTATCAGTGCCAAGTGTTAATTGCTTTTGTTTCTGTTTGATACAACAAATGCTGTTTATAAAAAGGCTTGGTATGAACACTTCTAATCCGAAGTCATGTCCTTTAAGTATAATAAACTTTATAGTTGAGCTTTGGGGAGAAGAGCAACATTTATTACTGCAAAATTTAAAACAGCGTGTACAAGCTGCTTCATAAAGGTGCTCTGAGAGCTGGCTGAAATCAGAACTATCACTAGCAACAGCAGAAATCTGATGGGGTTTTTCTGTTTGTTTTTAATGGAAGTACTTCAGCTTCCCACTTCACTACCCAATTTTATTCCATTTTTTTTTCACATTTAAGGATTCTATGGCTTTTGCTGTATGTTTTTAATTGGGTATAATTTATTAGCATCCAAAACACAATTAGAAGTTGCTCCCTGAAGTCGAGAACAAAGTGACTGCAATCTGAAGTAAGCAAAACTCACCCCAAATCGATGTTAAGGAAATGGCAATTTCAGTGAACCTTTCACTGCAGCCAAACCTGCCAGAGCACTGGCACGCTGAGATTAGAGCCTGGAGCCACCTCACACCCCACCTCTGGTCACGGTGCCTGTGCGAAGCTGCTCTGGTATGCAGCACAGAGCAGCTCTCACTTGGAGAAACTGGACCCCAAAAAATAAATAAATAGTGGCAATGCCAGGAGGAGCTCCAAAGAAACAGCATCCCCATGCTCAGCTGCCGGCTGCACAAGGCTCACACGCCACGTGCTTGAGCCTCAGTGGCGAGAGGTCTTTCCCTCCCAGCAGATGGTTTTTGCCTGGGTCAAACCCTGTCATGGTGCCTGTGCTGCGAAGTCCCTTTGAATTTACAGTAAATTAACAAAACCAGACATAAACATAAGAGAATTAAATGACTGAGTTTAGCTTCCTGGTTATAGATAGCACTTGCCCTCCTGGCAGCAGTTTTCACTGTCCGTCTTCTCTGGGAGCAAAGGCTGCATTGTGCAGGATCCTTTCTTTTCCAATCTGCCTGAACCCTTTGCAGAGGAAGCCCTCCAGAAACACGTAGGTTTCTCCAGTTTTGCCCCCATCCTGCCGGTGATCACGCTTTCCTTGGTCCTACAAAAATCTGGCTAAAATGCTATAGCAGGAACAAACCTGAACATTAATCATTCCTAACTTTTAGGAATTACATTACATCATTGAATCCCCACTGAAATATTTATAGTAATAGTAATTTGTAAGTAAATGTTACTAAAAGCATGTGAAGACTGGAAGTACCTTCCAGCAAGATCCAATCAGTAATACCAACTGATTATTGCTGTCCCCAATGCTTGTACAGTCTCTTGGACTTATTAATATATAATGCTGCCATTCAGATTTAGATTAATATTTCTACACTTTCATTGCATGGGACACTTTAAATTGGGTGAATGACAGATGCTGTTACAGTTAAAAGAGCTCAAAGCGTGGCTGGGGGAAGGACAATTGCCAGCCGGGGTCTTTAAAAAGGAATTTCAGCAACATCTGAATTTTCTTACACACAAATACAACTTTATCCCAGGCCAGTGATAGTTTGACCCTACTTAATAATAATTTTACACTCTTATCACATAGCTGTGATAAGAAAACATCATTTTGTGAGAACATGATCATCTACCTGGCTTATCTTCTGAAGGGTTTTTGGTAAACACAGACTCCTACTTTTTCTCCTCCTACAGAGTGGCCTGAAAGGGAAATTCCAAAAGTTGCACAAGAAAAATAATCACTGAGTTGCCATTGTATAGCAGTGTGACCTTAAAAAAATGCAGTCACATCTTTAATACTCTTTTGTTCAGACCTTTTTACATGGAAGGCTGTAGCTGGAATATTCAGCTCATTTTGGTTGTTGTTGGAGACAGTCTGCTAGCCAGGATCTCACCTGGTGCAAACTTGCATCACTCTCCTAAGGCCGATTCAGCTTCCCTGGTTCACAGTAGCTGGAAATCTGTTTTTTTCTCAATTATCCTGTCCTGATTCTCCGAAGTGATTTGCAGGGCTGCTCTCTCTGGGGAGCCCCGCACTTCTGTGTGTCTGTGTCCGCTGGTGGCATGCAGCTGGCTGGGTGTGCAGTCAGTCCCTGGGGCTCTCCCTGGCCCTCCAGGTTCAGCTTGGCTTGGAAGCACTGCTTGGGTGGTGTCCAGCTCAAAGGTTTTCCTTGCACTTTGCTGTAAAGCAGCTCAGTTTCTGCAATTATTTACGCTGTAGCATCTTCCCTCATATACCTCAGGCTACTGGCATGAAGAAGCATCACTTAAAAAGTAATTTAGCAAATAAGTATAGTTTCCCTAGGGTGCAAATAAGAGGAAAAGTTGTAGTAAATAGCTAATGTAAGCAAAAGGTGCCTTGGGGGAACCCTAAGAATCACTTCTTTGAAACCAGCAATAACTTCTGGTGCTATTGGTCCTGAGGCAGCAGCAGTCAACATTGTTTAAAAAAGCTCCCTTATGGTGTACTCATTAATTAACTGCACTGTTTGTTGATTCTAGATTGATTCAGTTTGTTCTCAGGAGAGCGTTTTTGGAAACTCAGTAATGCCTTGATGCAGAATTTCATCTTCAGGCCCTAAATTCCCAGGATGCTGCTTTACTGGGACATATAGAAGATGAAGTAAAAAAGGAGAATTTGTTAGACAAAAATGATAATCAAAATATTTTAAATTCAGATGTAATTTTTGAAGATTTTCCCCACAGAGCTAAAGAATTACCTGCAGCAAAGTTTGACTGACAGGCAGGTTTTATCAAACAGAAAACAAGACAAATGGCATGCAAAACAGATAGGAAAGTATTTGCTCCTAATTACTCAAGAAAGCGTTTTAATTAAGTTGTTTGCCAAATAATGCCTCATTTTTAACATTCCATAAATATTTAAACATGTGTCATAAACTTTTCTTCACGGGGAAACACTTCTGAATGTTGTTAAAGGGATTCTTTGGGATCTCTTAATGCATACACTTTACAATTTAAGATTTATTTGCTCTTCTTGTGAATAAATAAGCAAAGAAGTATGTCATTTCATGTCAGAAATGGCATATCAATATGTCTATATCAAATCCATAGCAATAAGATATTTGAAATATTGTCATGTGAGGACTGTTCTTCTGTTGTATGAATGACAAACTGGCAAATTATGTTGAACCTGAACTAGAAACAGACTAGTGAAGTGCAAAAGCAAATAAATGCAGGTACCTCTCCTTTTTCATACTCCTTCAGATTGGTCACTCAGAGCTGTTTGTAACCAGTCCTGCTACTAAAATGTCTTTCAGTTCAAGAAGAGTTAATTAAGAAAAAATAAGGAGCAAGTGGCAAGAAGGGAAACCAGAATGATCTGAGGCTGCATCTTAACCCACAGGCAGCTATATCCTTTGTCCATAGGGACTCAACATATAAGCTTAAATCCTCTCTCCCCCAGTCTCGTTAGAGCAGAAACCTGCTCCTACACGTGCGTGCACCGTGAGTGGAAATGAAAGTACCCAGACTCAAACCGCTACTCTCTCCATCTCGGCAAGGCTCTGGTTTTCTGCATACAGAAAACAAATGACCCTTTCTCCTCAAATTTTAAAGGTTTCCTGTTTCTACAGAGCAGCTGACTCTTAATTTAAAACTTCACACAGGCACTTTATCTGTTGATTTATTCATTCATTTGTTTTCCCCAGAATTTCCTTACTTGTCCAAGGTTTGTTTGCTCAAATGACTACAATTTCCCTTGTCTCAGAGTTTTACTTTAGATTTTGATACCCAGATCCTGCCCCACCCCCCTTTTGTTGTCATTAGTCATTTATGCATGGAACCAGGCTCTGCCTGATAGTGTGGGAGGGAGATGGCCTGGGCCTAAAACACCAGTGGTCTGGGTCAAAGGGGACACAGGTAGTAGGGTTTATGTACAGATGGGCAGGGGGACAGGATGAGATGCAGGGGAGGAGGATGGTGCAGCTGGAAAGCTCACTGCTGGGTGAAGCATTATGGCCTCAGCACATCTCAAGGGCTTTCCCAGCCTTCCAGCACTCACTGGGTCACCTCTTGCAGAGCCTGGGTCCTCGCTGGACCCTTGCCATCCAGAGCTGCTGCTCACTCTGTTTGCTCAACTCATGAAATGGCAGCAAATTCCAGCCCCAGGGCAGGAGGGGGCCAGGTCTGGAAGGAGGCACTGCAGTTTCACGTCCATCTCACTAGGGCGAAAACAGGGATCTGCAGCTCTCCAGCCATGACTGTCTAGTGGACATCACAGACTGTCAGCTGTTTCTTCAACAGTACGTATCTGGAAAAGTTTCATTCCTAAAGGCTTCTCAATTTATAGCTATAATCAAATTAGAGCACACTGGAGCTGACCAGTTCCACTGCACTCAAGTTTTTCTCAGTCTGTACATCTGTACCATGGAATGAAAGCCTGGAACTGATGTCTGCTTGGATGTCTCAGCCAAATTTATAACTAGCCCTCTCTTCTTTTCTTGCCCATTTCTCTCGGTCTACGGAGATAGCTGACTTACAAGGTCAGAATGAAGATATGTTTGCAAAACAGAGTAATAAGCTATTTAGATTAGAGGGTATCTTTTGCAACCAGTACTCCCAAAGTCATAAGGGAGTCAAGCAAAAAAATTCCAACTAAAATTGTTTATTCAGAAAACGCCTTTAAAAAGAAACAAAAAAACAACGCCTGTTCAAACTGTTCCTATTACGAGAAAGGAAATTTGCCCTAGCAGGGGGGTTTCTTTGTAACTTAGTCGCCAAATAAAATCTAGGAAGCCCATTAAATTAAATATTTTTTCTGCTTTCTGTACTGATTTTTAGAAACAAGACAAAGAAAGAGGTGACAAGCCCCTGAGAAAGAAAGGGAAAAAAGCAAACAAAGTTCTAAGAAGCTAAGAAGCAGAGAGGAGCCCTATTAACAGGTAAATAAGATAAAGGACAAAAAGTGTTTGAATAAAGGTTAGCACAAGGGAGTCCTGGGGCTGACTTAGGCTCCTGGGTCTTGCCATACTATGAATATTAAGCAACAGCGTATCTTTTCCTCTGTCTTGCAATATACAGCTCCTCTCAGAGATTTTGCCTGTGGAGATGCTAAGACAGGGCTCCTGATCATCCCTAGAGTCCAGAGAAGCACACATAAAAAAAAAAAAAAAAAAAGATCCCTTTCCCCCCCCACCATTTGTAGTGGGCTGTTACCCTCCCAGGAATCAGCAGATTCTGTCCAGATTGCCTTCAAAAAGGGGCACAGATGGTCTCCACAAAGGTCCTTCAGCCATGCTGAACAGGACACCTCTTTCCAGAGCAGAAATATCTCCCTGACCAGGGAACATTTCACCTCTGCTCTTTACAGCACTGAGATTAAGAGCTGCAAGACCTTACCTATACTTTGTCACAACATCTCACTGCTGAACTTAGCTAGAAAATTATGTCCACGTGTAGCTAGTCACAGAGAAAATGTACTGTCTGGGTAAATGGCAGGAACTCACAGTACCTGATAACCTCAGTGTTTCACAGGGGATGTGATTCCTGCAGCACCCAAGTCTGTGGAAGGAACTTGGTAGGGCTGGGGAGACTAGGGAGAAGCAGCTGTGCTTGAGTTCAAAAGCATGCCTCCCCTCTGAGGACAAATAGGAGCAGTAGAAATACATAATAATACAACATTCACAGTTTTTCTTTTACCAGTGTCCCATAGAGCAGCCTACTGCTGCCAGCAGCACAGGCATACTGCAAAAAGGGGAGTGGAGCCCGTGCTTGGTGTGTTTGGGGCAATCGAGCTTTTCTTCCATTTGCTGGTTTGAATTTCAGCTACAAGCAATGAATAGTCTCAAGTGAAAGGCAAGCATGGGGACATCCGTATCTGTGTATCAAGCACAGATTTACCACTAGGCAGACAAGCAGGCTTTAATGTCAGGCAATGCCTGTCTGAAGTCTTTCCCTCTCCTGCAAAAGCTGTATGAAAGAGACAAGTCCTTTACTTAAGGACTTGTTTTCTGAGTCTGGATTTTTCTGATGGCAATAAGCCAAGACTTCAGGTTTTGGAGGACTGATTTTACATGGTCCTTTGAGCAGAATATAGAAAAATCATACACAACATAACCAGTTTGCAAGGTTTTTATAAGATACGTAGGAAGAATATTTCCTTTCTGTCACACGCTGTGCTCATGGATGTTGTTTTTTTAAACTTTGTCCTATCACTTGCTGAAATTCAACAAAAGACAAGGGATTTAAGGAAAGGAAATCTCAGTGTGCCCTTGTTAGCAAAGATCACATACATGATAATCAGTTCAACAGCTAAAGCAAAGGATGGGAGCAAACCAGGGATCTTTGGCCCCTCTTGCACATTTTTTACCTTTGTCTACATTAAGGAAGACAACTATGAGAATCTGGAGTAACTCCAAACATTTGCCAGCTGGTTTGAATGTTCTCAGCTGTGTGTGCTGTTGGATAATCTTAGACTTATTTTGTGCTGTTTGTTGCTGCCAGATAGTGTTACTGTTTAATGACAGTGTTAGAGGAGGCAAAAGTAGGTCCAGCTTCTGAGCTAGAAATTAGCCTACATAGCTCTGGCTGAAAGTTAGTGAAAAGAGAAAAAAATAATCCTCCAGCGTATTCATTTGGCTGCTTCTCCTAATACTTGTGGGAAAATAAACAATTTTCAAAGCTTTAGTTTTGGTTTTCTTCCCTTCCATTATTAAGGCCAGTACTTCCCTCTAATGTGAAAAAATCAAAGTACAGACTGAAAGCCCTTGCAGAATTTCTGTCAGATCAGTCTTATCACCAGAAGAACTCCTCTCAGTTACTTCCCTTAACCTTGCAACAAGTTTTGATGATTTTCCATCCAGGCTCATGGAATTTTTCTGGTCTACTCCTAGATCCAAACAGAAACTTCATAGGCAGTCAAATACTCCTGCTTTCTGAACACTTACCCAGCAGTTTCACAAACCACTATTATTCTGTCTTAAAAATAAGATGGTCCGTCTTGACCCCTAAAGTCACAGTCGGCTTCTTCCCAGCACAAGGTCTAATTAAAGACACAAGCGATCTGAAGAAAATTTTGCCAAGCTCTGTGAAAACTGTGCATCAGAATTTGCTTAGAAAAGGCAGTGTTTTTATTCAGTGAATTAATTCAAAACAGCTGAAACTCTTAGTTAAAAATACTATGGGTCTGTTCAATAACATATACTTTGTTTTTTATCTACTTTTATCTTAGAAAAGTCTCCCCCTCAGTTTTTTTTTAATTTCTCCTTCAAATTCTCCTCACGCTTTCAGCTATCACTTTCCTTTGCCTTATGGAAATGTTCCACTCTCTTATTTTAAATATGGAAAGTAATCAATAATTCGGACACTATTCACATCTCTTAAGTCAGTCTCATCTGTGGGATATTTATGCCACCAAAATCTGTAGTTAGCTGCAAATAATTAGCTCACATTTCTAGAAAGTTCTAATAAATCAGCTACGTTTTTGCTATCAGAGTCTGTTGACTTAGAGCTTGTGGACATTTCTTGACGGCTAGATTCTATCAGAAAATAAAAATATGTCACAAGCAAAAGCTCTTCCCAGCAAAGAACCATTTTGTCCCAAATCTCAGCTGGCTTTGGATTGTTGGAATGTTTCATTTTGTTCCTTGGAAACAAACAAGCAAACAAATGTAAGTACATACCCACTTAAAAAGTATTTTTGATTACAAACTTGTGATAAATAAAGCCCCCAAAAAAACAGTTCCAACATGTGGTTCCCCAAAATATTTACAGAGGTAGCTTTTGAATCTACAGATACCATTCCCACTGAAGCAAGATCCTGTGAATCCTGGGTTTGGACTGGGCCTGGTATTTGGTGAAGTGATGTAGGTTGGCCTGCAGAGCTGACCTGGGCTTAGCAAGCTTCTGCCTAGTATGTGGCACAGAGGCAGTTTCCAGGAACAAGCTGGCTCTGTCTGGGTGAGATGCAGGGGTTTTATCTTCTCTACCTCACCATCCCAGAGCCTCTTTTTTTTTCCACAGAAAGGCTACCTGTGTGCAGAGGCTGAGCAAAATACACAGTGTGCTTCCAAGCCCACGCAGGTGTAGGCATACACCCACATATCAGTTTAGATGCAGGGTTTCTATGTGCTGGAATAACTCTTGTGGCCAAGTAATTGAGACAGTTTTGAGAAGGTCTAGAAGCACCCTTACAGCTGGTGTTTCACTCTCACCTCCAGGATGCTTCCCACGCGACAGCCAAGTACCACCATGAAGGAGCACAGCGTTTTGCAAGAGGGAGATTCTCTCAGAAGAACTTGAAATTGTAATTGTGTGCTGCCCTCCTCATCTACCTGATGGAAGCTTAAGAAATGAATAGTAGCCTTTTTCAAATAGAGCAGGAAAACAGTTCAGTACTGTGCTGTTTCAGCCCACTGCGTAGACACCGTGAAAACTCCTGTGTGCGTCTGGTGCTCTGGAGATGTGCAGCTGGTGCAGGGGGTAGGACAGGCAGCAAACAGCTGCTCTCCGAGGTACGTTCCCCTTGGGACTGAGCATATCTCTAGTCAGAAGTATGTCAGGGAGCTAGTGCTAGCCGAACCAGAAGTCCCACCCAGCTGAAACAGCCAGCGGGGACTGCCTGGCAGTGCTGCCAAGGGAGTCATACCATGGAGGGACGGAGAAGACAACGAGCAGCATGGGCTGCCTCTGTGTGAGTGCAGCCTTGTGCTTCAGACCCTCAGAGCATAGCCCATGTAGACAACGGGGGGCAGTCAGGGGCCAGCCCTCACCTCCCCCCTAGGCTTTCCTCATTGCCCTGCTGCTAGTCCCTGGCACAAGGGAGCTTCATGCCAGGCAGCTCAGACCATTCAGCAAAACCCGCTCCTTTGAAATTGTGCTCTTACCTGCTAGGAAAAAGCCCATGCATCCACAAGGAAACTTGGAATCCACACCAAAACCCCTGACCCACCAAGAAGCCTGGGGGGAATTTAGGGACCCGTCAAACGGAGGAAATGTGATGAACCTGAGCACACCACACCCCCCGCCCCCACCAGCTTCTACTCTGCCCCAGAAGCAGGGGAGAAGGGAAGTGCCACCTTCTCCAGGTCCTGTCATTTAATAAACCTGTGCCCTGCTTGACTGCTTGAAAGGAAACCAAATCCCTGCTTTCATGAGAGATTTCTGTAACCGGATATGTAGGATTATTCCCATCAGTGCTATTCCCTTATCTGTCTGAATTTAAAATGTTTTGCCATGCCCCTGCTGACTTCTGGCAGCTCCTTACTTGGTGCAGTGTCCCTTTTAAACCCCACTCCAAGACATTTAACTCATGCCACTTACTGCATTTGGAGTCCAGTGACTTCCCAGTCTGAAGGGCTCTATCATTTTTAGCTGCAATACTAGATTTGGCCTGTAGGCCAAAAATATAAACCTGACATAAACTGGCAGTTTATTCTTCACGTTGAATGGGTACTTCTTTTACCTCCTGAAGGAAGCTGGATCTCCCATGGAATAAATGCACCCTTTGGCAATTTTAGTTTCCCTTTTAGATGTGCTTAGGTTAGCGTAACAGAAGGACCTTTCTAAAGGTCTCATGGCTTAGTAGTAAAAAGAGTCCTTGTGAGAGGAGAGGAGAAAGAGTCCATGCCTAGCTTTGCTGTAGCATGTAGTTTTCAGTCACTAACTCACAGAATTACAATAAGGCTCCCACGTCCCGGCTCTCATTAGATGCAGCCTACAGTGGTCCCACACATAGCATGGATTTACTTCCCACTCCTTTCTTGCTGGACTCTGGTAGATATGACTATTTAGTATTGTCCGCTTTGCAGAGATATAAAAGACTAAGAAGACACAGCACATATTCTCCTTGTCCCTCAGCATGTCTCCCAGGTCCTCCTTGCTTTTAAATTGCTTCACCTGCATCCATTGATATATAGGCAAACATATGTCAAGATAAATCTTTCACCTTGTTCTCCACTGACACATTACAAAGATAACAGCTGCCACTAGATTGTGATTAACCTTTTTAGAAGATCTTTTACTAACCTATCCCCAACCCAAATCTCTTACTGCTGAGTGTAATTTGTTCCACATCCAGACAGCAAAAATATCTATGTTCTGGTGAAATGTGTCTTACATAAATTAAGAATTAAGAATTTTCAAGTTGGTTTTAAGAACTAGGTGTAAAAAAAAAAAAAGATGCTGAAGCATCTACAAGTGCAAAGACATCCCCCATCTACATTACTGTCCTTTAAAACCTGTCCCCTGAGTCTCTTAGGTGCATCTGGAAAGAAAATATTTTATCCCGTATCTGAGTATAGTAGATTGCTGTCTGGATTTTGCTAGTGAATACAGTTTTCAGATAGCAAATTATATTTAAGCTTAGTTGCAAAGACAGGCACACAAATCCATTTTTATATATGTCATCCACTTCTGCAGGGATAAAGATCAAAATCCTTAATATCCTTCTTCTAGCCCTCTTTAAACAGAGATTTACACACAGATTTATTTCAATTCCAGTTGATAATGACTTGTAAGAGTCTTGATGTCTTTGGAAAAATCAGCCTTGGCAGTTCTTCATTGACCCCCATAGTCAAGAGCACCACATCAGCTTGAAAATGGCTTATTTCTGTGGCTGAAAAGAAAATCCAATCTACTTACATATTAGGTCAATTATTTAAATTAAATATTATAATAAGTCTTCCTTTTAAGTGTGCTTGGCATGATTTGGGTTTGTTATTTTCACAAAATATCAGCTAAATATTTATCAAATTGTTATTTCTATTCAACATAACCTGCTATCAGCACCAGGGGTTAATGGATTTACCTTTTGTATTAGGAGAAACCAGAATGTGTGTTGTATTTCAGCTACAATAAGTGGTACTATATTCATGAAATAGCGAAAACTTTTGTGCAGCATAAGTTATTTAGAGGAGAAAAAAAATCAGTACGCTGTAGAAATGACAAGAGTAAACATGGAAATTAACTCCTGGCACATCTTTTGTTCTGGGCTGTAATACTCATATTAAGATTGCCCCTTTTTAATAGCTTTCGAAAGAATTTCTTGCATAATGGCATTTTAGTCATCATGTTAATGTCAACAAACAAGGCAGATTAATGCTTATAATCCTGAGCTGTCTCACACTCTGCTTATTAGAACTGTAGGCAGATCTTCATTAGGATGAATGACATCTGAATCTGTAAGCTCGTCACAACAGAGGCACCTTCTTGCTGTGGTGTCATCCTGCAGATGACAATGTCGGCCATTATGAATGACACTCCACAATTCGTTACTTCCTGCCTCAAATTGCAGTTAATCTTTCATCCAAACTGTACACATGTGCAGCTTTAAGTGGGCTATCACAGCAAGTACCCAGTAATGCTGCAAGCACATGGAGAATGACAGAAGGTAAATTGCTTGTCAGGAGGTCTGTATTTCAATTCACAGCATATTCCAAACACGTTGTGGTGAAAGCTCTCCACAACAGCTGCTTTCATTGCTAACTATTTTTGATGTAAATGTCAATAAAGCTCCAGGCCCTTTCATATTTTTGGCCAAGACTGTCCATCTTCCCCTATGCAGGCTGGCAGGTTGAGCTCCATTTATCTACTCTTAGGAACATGTCCTATAATAATGATTGTCTCTGGAGACCGTTTAGAGTGATTGAAAGCAGTGATTGGGACAATAGGCTGCTGAATTTCATTGCTGGATTGGGTTGACAGGTGACTGCTTTTATATCCTCTAATCTGGAAGAGATGGAAATAAAAACACAGTTATATCTAAGCAACAGACAGGCATCTACCAATTGCAAATCTGTACCTTCAGCTTACCCTTCTCATCGGAACGACTTAACAACAAATTATTACAGGACTCTCATATTTCTCCAGTGGTCAGAGGGTTTTCAGAAGAAGGGAAGATGGAGCAGGTATGTGTTGCCTCACTAGAAGTGGGAAGTAGGGAAAGAACAAGTCACAGGCCATATAGCTCTACCAATAGAAACGCCAGCTGCTGCCTTTTAGTAGCTGCAGTTAAGATCTTCATCTGCTTAATGAAAATCCCTGGGTGTTAGAGAAAGAAGGAATTGCATTTTTAATCAAAGAGGCCGTGAATGTTATACATTGCCCATGAATTTTAACATACTGTTTGTAATAATGTACTTTTCTTTGTCTTGTATTTCAGCAAAAGTTCTGTAAACTCACTAAGCTTACTGTGGAGTTTTTTTCTTCTTTTATGGTGTTGGTAATTAAGACACCACTGGGCTTTCCAAAGGAGATGGGAAGATGATCAGGTAGAATTCTGAAAACAGTATGGCAGTCTGAAATACTCACTCTGCACCAGCATCTGGCTCCTTGGCAGACCCCAAAGACAGTTGTGCTGGCACCTTTGAAATTCCCTGTGAGTCCGTGTAGTTGCCCATGGTTACACAGCAGCTGGGCTCTGGCTTCCTCGTCTTCCCCGCTACCACGTCCCCCCCACCTCCGTTCACCTTTGCTTCTGTAAATCATACGCATTTCTGCCCATTAGTGATGCCCGTGTTACATCCATTTCCCCCTCTTATTTGCAGATTAGGGGGTAGAGGGTAAGTGAGAGTTTACCCTTGCCCATCTCCTTTTATCTAAATTCACATTGGTGTAGTTTTGTTCACATTTTACGCTGATTTTTGTTTACTCGAGTCTCAATCTCTACAATACTGAGCAGCTTTCTGTAGCTCTAGGCAATGCTGACACAACTTGTGAGAATAATATGAATAAAAGCAGTTAACTACCCAGCCCCTAGCTGTCGGAGTCAAATCGCTGACAAAAACCTAATTCAAAAAACTCCACACCATACTATCTGAGTTCTAGCCTTCAATGAAAAATACCAAACAACTGAATGCTTTTTGATTTCGGTAAGCCTTTAATAACAGCAGTTTTATTTTGGAATTTCGAGGGGAAAATATCTACTATGTCACAAAGATTCACAGGAAATTTTATTTCTCCAGGGAAATAAAATCAGCTCTTTTGAATAAGACTTACATTAGACATTTAGTGCAAATTTTCTTTGGAAAGAGAAAAAGAAGCAATTCTTTCCAATTCTTGAATAACAATTTTGTATATACTTGCTTAAGCAAGTGTAGCCGATAGGTTGCCAAAGCAATCCTTTCTGGTTTAAGACCCTAAAATCAGTTTGGAATGTTTAAAACTTGGTTAAAACTATGAACGCTGGACACCTTGTATCAGATCCTGAGTGCCAGCTTCCCAGTTTGTGCAGACTTCCACAAACTGGGGATAGAAATACTTAACATCTCACAGGCCACGTGAGGAGGCTGGAATGCCAAAGAATATTATGGTTTTTCTTTTTAATGAGGTAGTTTTTAATAAAGGAAAAAAAAACACTTCAAGGTTTTGATAAATATATACAAAGAGGCTATTACAAATTTCTTTACGTATATTGGTTAAACTGACAGACTATAAAGAACAAAATGAAATAAAAAAGCGAAGAAATAAGAGTGTCCAAGAAGAGACGATACATGAAACAAATAACTCACACTTTGCTTACATACAAATGTTCAATTACTGTGCTATGGGAGGTTAACAGATGGGTTGGGAGAGTCTAGCAAGAGTAGACCATTTCACAGAACTGATAACGTAGCTGTCTTTCCTCATCCTTACTCCAAAGAAAATAATGTGTGAATCCAGACCTCAAATCAGGTTTTTTTTTTCCTTTTCCCTTAAAAAGGTGCCATTTATTGCTAAAAAGAAAATTGGATGAAAGATTGATTGCATTGTCAAGAAATGCACTAAAAACCAGCGAATCCATAATATTTAGAAGTTAGGAAGTTTTCTGCATGCAGTAACATCCACTAAGACATAAAAATAGAAAGTTACTGAGTTTCACTATGTCACTACAGAGCCAAAAACACTGTAGTGAAAATACAGAATCCTGTTCTAATTTATTATGAAAAAAAAGATAATTTTTATTCACAGAGGTACTGAAATAGATGAGCTTCCAATCAGCAGGGAGAGGATTGCCATGGAAAGACACTCAGAAAAAAGGAAAAGCAGGGAAACAAATACCGGATTATTTAAACGGGGGATGTAAAGTCACTTTGGTCATTTGTAGAAGCATGATTGTTCACTCAGGTAATAGTTTTTAGGAAAATATTGTCCAGCTATTTGTACTAGTTGTTCTTGGATTGTTTTTGTGGGCAAGCTACCAAAGAAATCTGTCTCTGGTCAGCCAAGGCACTTGTCTGTTAATTTGGGAACATCGTAAACGTGAAGAAACTCTTTACTGGCTTGCTTCTTGTTTTATGTAACTTCCCAGAACATGAATTATTGTCAGATGTCTTTTGTAACCAGCTTTCACCCTGATTCTCTCTGCTTATCCAGAGGGATATATAAAAGATTTGACACATGGTCCCATGTACATTGAAGAACTTAGGTTTACTAAGATCTTTTGTAAAAACATAAGATTAAGCCTGATGTTCTGCTCTGAAAAGTGGCACTGGAAAAGGCAGGTAAAGGTGTATGTCTGGATCTTTATGAAGGTGGAATAAATGGTTTGTACAAATCCAAAATCTTACAAACTGAATCGGTCAAAAATTGTATACAGTCCCTTGAAATGGACATCCACATCCTGGATTTCACTCTGGCTCACACAGGAGCAAGTACTTTCACTTTCATGGGTCTGCCGCAATAGCAAATAAGGAGTGAATTCAGGCAGTAGGCGTAAAGTTGTGCCAGAGCCTTCTTCAGGCCCTTCATCCAAAGGTACAGTTCATTGACTCAGAAGGAATCCTGCAGAAAATATGAACACAAAATGCTTTTTCTCACTAAGAGTGTCATTCCTAGGACACTTTTCTCTTGCCTCTGTCAGACTCTGGAGGTCCTTGCTAGAAGTTCTAGGTCTAAAGAGGCCTCAGATGTGCAGATGTAAAGCTCTGCAAAGGCTCTAAACTGGAGAGGTCTGTGTTGGCTAGGCACCTCCCTCTTCATTCAGAAATATCCTCATTTTATACATTTTCTGCTTCTGAGGGTGGCCAGAACTGCCTCACCAGCTGGTGCCCCCTGAAGCCCAGTTGGGCAGAGTGGAGCAGGACCTCTAGTAGGGTCAGGTCCAGTAGCTGTGTTCAGAGCAATTTGGACATGCCAACGCAACAGGGCATGGCAGAATGGCCAAACAGAAAATCCAGCAGCCTTGAACATGTTCTGTGCAATGGGTAACCTAAGTTCCCCAAACTGATGGGAATGAAACTACATCCCCTTGACAATGCTGTAACAACGAAGCCGCAGGAAAGCCTGGTAAGACAAGGTTTATTGCACAGGTCATTTTAAGTGTTTTAAGTACAAGAGGAAGCCCCGGAGACTGAAGTGGGATGCAGTTTGGCCATCTTGTCTCCTGAGCACAAGCTGTACCGTTGACAGATGTGTGCCCAGAACCTCCGCCATATCCTACGTATCTTTCAGGGTTGATCTGCATGTCCACAGCAGACACAATCAGGTTTTCTGAATGTCCAGTGTGTTCCAGGCAGAGCTGTTACCCCAGCCAGCCTGCTAAACATCTGGAATTTCTAGGCAGATTTTCAAGATCCTTAAACTCTATCTGGACAAAATTTTTGGCAGGAAAAGGGAACGTATCAGGGGAAAAGTTCGATATATAGTAGCCTTTCATACAGTTCCAGTTAAGAACAGCATAACTTTCTTCACGGAGGCTTAGATCACATAGACTGCAGATAAACTGCATGTCGAGTGCCTACAAAGTATAACTGGAGAGAAGGGAAATGTATTTACACAGTTTGAAACTTTGCAGTGGAAAATGAAGTACATTCTAGCAGATTTCAGATCCTAAACACAATTCACAATATTATGTTTTAAGTGATTTTTAAAACTTTCTGACTTAAAATCTGTAAGAGGGAGAGGATCCTACATATGACTTACTTTTTCCAAAATTATGGTCTCTTCCTTAATTGCATGCTATGTTATGTAGGTTAATTTCCCCTTCTTCAGCATTGTTCTGGCTTAGACAAACCCTCTCTTGAACAAGCTGTATGCAGAACCCATTCAGTAAAGATTTACGTTAAAATCACTATCACAGAATAAGTGTCTACCAGGACCAGATGACATCCTTGGTCCTTAATGGACATGTCAGTGGGGTGGAATATGCTAAGTAATGTGTGTGTGCAACCCTCTCCTCTGGTAAAAAGAACATGGTATCTGTTGAAGATTTTGAAATATCAGTGTTAGCAAAAGCCTAGTGAACTGTCCTCCTCATCAGAAGAGATAAGATCTGATATTTCTGTTAACAGAGATTCTCCTTGAAGTGTTGCAGGTCTTATGGTTTTTCAGAATGTCATTTAATTTTAATTTACTTTAATTTATCCCATGTAGCTTTTGGTACCTCACTGAGGTAAACTAGGCTCAGTGGCAGGAGGGAGAGAGAGAGGCAGCTCAGGGGTGTGAATCTTAATGCACCAGCACAAAATCCAAACCACCTAAGTTGTAGGGCACCTAGATTGCTTAGTCACTTCAGCTACGTGTCTAAAGTTAAATGGTATGAATCACTCTCAGTCAGGTTAAAGTCAGTATAGATATAAACCCACTTCACCGCTCCCTGGCATACTGGGGTGTCATGCTTTGAGCTGATGTGAAACGTTATCAGCCCTGAAGAGTGGGTGGTTTATAGATATTCCATACTCTGTGAAGCACTGTGTGAAACAGCAGCCTGATGCACCGTGCCAGATCTACAGTTTTCTATTGAAAACATTTTTCTGAGGAAGGCCAACAGTCCTGGCCTTTCCAGGTTTGGAACCCACTTGAATAAGAACAATTTAATACAAAAATACTGGTTTTAAATTACTTCTGTTTAATTTCGTTCTTCAACAAAGACCACAATGAAAAACTTCAGTAAGGTATTCATTGTGTTACAGTGAACTCTGGCTTCTTAAAATATTAAGTAATCGAAAGAATGCTCTAGAAAACTGACTCAAATGATAACAGTCTGTGTCACATCAGCAAAGCTATATCTGTACTGTGGTATAGGAAAAGCATGGAGTTTTTGGTGAGCATATTTAGCTTGCAATATTAGATTAATCTAAACTTCTCTTAAAGAGAGATGCAAGGCATAACCTGAAAAATGTCACAAGCAGTAAAGCAAATCTTTGATATATGAGGATATGAAAAAGTCTGTTAGGCAAGGTGTGTAATAAGGTCCTTTTATTTACAGTAAAGTGACTTTTTATTGTCTATAATTTTCCCCTTTAATTGTTCACAATGAAGGAGTTAATGTTCGAGAGAGAAGTTCCAATTAGCTCACATCAAAAAGTCAGAAGGAGAGTTTGTCTCCAGAAAGGTGTATCGCTATCCTGCAGTTCCTGCAATTCAGCTTAGTGTCAGATACGAGTCTCCTGAAATCTCGAATCAGCTTACTGAAAACACATCTACCATGGTCTTACAACAAATCATTGAGGAAGCAAATTTATGCAATAGTGATTGACTGTTACACAATTAAATGTGATGGCATGAGGTATCAGAGTAACATGGAAAATTTGTCCATTGCTATATGTTATGTAAGGGATGATTCATCCCTGAAAATATCTCAGAGAAGAGGTGCAACTCAATCATCTTCATGCCAACTGCACCTCTGACATGATTATTGCTCCTTTGAAAGCAGCTGAGTTCTTTTCTAGTGGCATCATTAATTTGTGCTATTATAAGGCCAGTATGAAATTTATGAAGACGAGTTGGCATATAAATACATGTCCAGAAGGAATGTGAAAAGGAAATACGTTGAAGTATGCATGATTTCAGGCATCTATTTCATCGAGTAGGGCATGTCTTGAAAAGAACATTTATGAAAATGTTCCAAATGGTGATTGCTGGGGCAGTGGTGGTTTTTTCGTTTTTTAAATGTTTTATTGGTTGCTGTCATTGGCATGATGGTAAGGAAGAAAATGAAGAAATGTGAAAGGAGAAGCACAAAACTGACAGCCCATCTTTTCCAACATTGATAAATATATTTACTATTCTAATATCCTATAACACATTGTTACAATGGGAATTTCAGTTGGTTCGTCCTTTCAGACACTTGGAGACAGAGAATTTGAATAGTCTTTGTTGGAACAGAACATTGCAAGCAGCCAACATGCAGTCTGTTTTCATGACCAGGCAGAGATTTGACCTTGCAAAGTCTGTAACAGGACTGCAGTTTTTGACCCCACCTTAGATCTGTGCTGGAAATGTGCTGGAAAACCCCCCCAAAAAATTTCAATAGTTTGTTTGATTGCAACATCCTTATCAAGTTTTCCTCTGCTGGTTAGTCACTTTAAGATTATCCAGTCAGAGACTGGAAATAGAAGAAACATTATCAGATAGAAAGCTTGAAGTTGCTAATGCTGACAAAGTTTTATAAATGTGTGGGAGAGTCCCATGACCCACTCACAGAAAACCTATGAGAGAGAAAAGGCACCCTGTGTGAAGCATCAGGAAAGAAATGTAAAACCCAGAGAAATTCCAGTTAGGTTCTGAAGTTCATAATGTCGTGCCTGGGTCTCAGGAGGACCCTCTGTATGAGGCTGAATCATAGCCTAACGAAACAAAGCTGTACTGCATGAGTACCACAATAATTGACATTATCTATTTATCACTGCTTGCAAGGGCTTTCATTTTCAAGAGATGTACTGAACTCATTAGAATCAGTGATAGAAACAGGGGAGAACAGGCATCAGTAATGTTTCAGGCACACTCTTTTTTTTTAAGGGCATAAGGCAGGGTAAGAAAAATTTTCACACACTTTTTGCATCTTCCTGGGATATTGCTGAACCTTTTGCATCTTGAGTGCTGTGGGTATCACCAGTAAACCATTTCAGTCATTTTAGACTAACAAAGCTTCTTGCACAGGTCAGAAAGACCAGGCAACAGATGCTGCACAGATAACTTGGAATGTGCTCCCCACAACACAGTGAAAAAGTTTAAGAGCCACGAAGGAGAAGTGGTGAGGAGATAGCTACCTCCTTGCTCAGTGTATGGGCGTGGATGAGTCAAACGAACACACAGCAGGAAGCTGGCTCCTAATTTTCCCAGCACACAGGCTTGCGTTTATTAGCAATTCCTCCTCACTTTTGTGCAGGCAGCAAGTCCACGCTGTTTAGCCGGCTGCCGGCAGGATGGTAGGTTGGGACAGGGAGGGAAGGGTTGAGGAGGGGAGTGCAGGAGCCCGTGCTCTGGGATGGTGGCACAGGGTTGTTAGAAGTGAGCAGCCGGCACCGCAGACAATTGCGAGCAGCGGGGAGAGCACACGCTTCTCTCGTGGCTCCCTTTGATGCCTGGATCAGATCCTGTCTTGGACCAGCAAACTCTAACACCTCTTCTGAAATCAGCTCCAACTAGTGATGAGCTACATCTGGCCTGTGAAATGAAAATAGCAAAACCTTTGATTGAGTCCAAGTTAAGTGGATCTTCATCATCTGCTCAGTCAACTTTTGCCAAGATGAATGATACTATGACAGTATTCTAATAATTTCTGAGGTGGATTCCCTCCTTTTTTCATCCATCTGAAAAGAACAAACTGCAAACACTTGGAAAATTTACTGCTCTGTGAGGGAGGAATTTTGGTCTTCATTTCAAATACATCCGTGGCATTTCGCTGAGTGAAATGGAGCGCTACGTGGAAGCTTGATTCAACATAAAAACACAGACCTTGGTGTAAAAAGGGGGATCAAAATTCTTTAATATGTCACAATGCCTGTTTTTACATCATTTATATTTCAGTGTTTTTCCTATAAGCAGTTGCTATATTTGGCAGGACTTGGATATTTTCTTTTAAAAAAAGCTTTGTCTGTGGGTAAACTAGCTTGACAGAAAGAATGGTCTCCCTTTGCCACATCTACCACAAGGCAAATAAAACCATATCTTTACTAATACATTCACAATTAAGGTTATCAAACAAACAGAAGCTTTGCCACTTAGAGGGCAGCTGTACAACGATCATTTGTGCTGTTCTGCAAATTTGCTGGAAAGCATTGGATTTCTGTACTTACCTTACAGCGCATTGACTCTCCAAGTGTGGAAGATAACTATTAAATGACTCCAACACAATTTTCCATGTATCAGTCTTTCAGTACACGAGAAGATATTCAGCAGCCATGCAAAGCAGACACCTGAGGCTTGCTTGCAATGGTGTCTGTCCATGGCAGGCAGAGTACACCGGGGACTCTGCTTCCCTCCTGGCCTTTCAGTTTCAGTGTAGGTCCCAGTATTTTTCCAAATGAGGTACCCAGATTTCTAGTGGTAGAAAAACTCTTCCACCTTCCAGATACGAGAGGGTGAAACCCTCTAAATCCCAAACTTCTCTCTCCCTCCGGGCTTGGGCATCAGTGGACTTTTAATCTTCCCCAGGTCTGCAGAGCATGCAGAGAGCATTTGCTTCACAACACACAATTCACTAAGTTAGAGCAAGACTAAAGCCATGAGAGTCCAAGCAAAGCAGTCTGGCTGGCTTTTTGCCATGGAGCCATGGTAAGACCTCATTTATCTCGGCTCCCCACTCTACTGAAAATGAAGAGTTTTACTGTCCTGCAAACCAGCAGCTGAGCTGGCATTTCTCTTTCTTCCTCTCCCTCACAGTCTGATGTCTGCGCTGGCTGATTAAGCACTAGCAGCTCTTTCCTGACATAGGAGAGTGGAACAATGCTGTACCCTGTCACAGATTTCAGTAACGGGATGTTTCTTTTCCCTGCATCAAATGAAATCATGCTGAGCTTTGTTTTCCTTCAGCCGATGTGTAAGAGATCAGAGGAGATGTCTGATTTTCTAAACACCACATTTGGCTCTATCTTTCCCCCTTATCCATCCTCTCCCTGGCTTTAATTCCTCTGTTTTCCTCTCTCTTTTTTCTTCTGTCTTCCCTTTTCTTTCCACTTTCTTTTCATGTTCACTCTTTCTTCATCTCCTACCTGATTATCTTCACCTTCTCCAGACCCACCTGCTGGCCTTGTCTCTCTGAAGTCACTTCTGAGGTGCTGCTGGCAGTCCTTCTCCTGTGGTGACTACAGCCACGTGCTTTTTTTTTTGCCTTCTCCTGCCCCAAAGGTGGTCTGCATGCTGCAGCCACACGTCAGCGTTTCTCCTGGAACATGGTGCCTTTTGATGCTGTGAGCTGAGATGCTGCCTCACCGGAGTCTGTACAGTTATTTAGTGTTAGGTTTGATCCAAACTTCTTTTAGGATTTTGGGGCCCAGTTGGATAAATGTTTTGAAGAAAGGAATGATATCTTTGAACTAATCAGATTTTTGTCAAGCTATAACCTGCTATAATGCAGTCTCCAGGAGTGGCCACAGAAAACAGTCCTTTCTTTTCCCAAGTCTGGCCTTCAAGAAATCTGAAACAATGGTATAGATAAATGGTTAAATAGATAGTTAGATAGTTATGCATCACAATTTGTTATGGAGAGGAAAATACAGAGTATTTTGTCACTGAGATTATTCAGAGCCAGATTTTAGAGGGAAAGGCTAGTGATTAGTCTCAGTTTAATCACTAGTGGGAGATAGTTCACATTACCAAATGATTTGATGTTTCAGCACAAATGACAAACTGTTCAGAGAGGTCCAAGACTCTGTCAGCATGGCTGGAGACTAAATCACCTTTCCTCTTTATAGTAGATTGAGTTGTCCTTCCAAATCGGGGTTAAGGTCATTGGCAGGGCAGTCTGAGAATGAGAGCATCTGTCTGAAATATACCTGGACTGTGGATGTATTCAGAAATTCAATTTCTGACTCTGCCAGTCCCTTGACCTTCACAAGCACACATGCTTACCAAAACATATGAAAACGAAAAAAAAAAAAGAAAAAAAAGCCTGGACTTCAGCTCCAAACTCCTCTGAATAGACCAGCAAGAGCTGCTGGATAGCATACATTACAGAGCCAAAAATAATCATATGCCGTGGAGAAAAAATAAATACATTTTATCTTAATTCTAGCATAGATGGTCTGTTTCCTTTCTTCATATGCACACACCACTCTGCCCTCACACTCCGTTGACGACAGCTAGACATTTTCTAAAGTCCTTGAGCAATCATATCTCAGAGTAGATATACTGAAATCACCACACCAAAAAGACAAGCGCAGGAGCCCTAAATGCACATTTGAGCATTTTTCCCCACAAGTTGGTGTTTGGAGGGATGCTTTGCATATGCTGATGAAGTACGGGCTTCCAACTGCCTGGGGAGCCGGTGTCCCTCGCAGCCGAGCGGCACTGGCCGGTCCCGGGGGGCCGCGGGGCTCTGGAGGGCCGTGCTCGCGGGGGCTACCTGCTTCGGCTCTGCGCAGCAACAGTGAGAGCCATATGTGGAGCTGCAGGAAAACAGATGCTGTTTTTCCACTTGTGAAATCAAGTTGTTGGAAAGTAGTCAGCTTTCCGATGTACGAGAGAGAGCTCATCCGATCAACCTGCAGAGACAGCGTGAGCTTTTTTTTTTTTAAGAAATATTTGACAATATTTCCGTGTTATTGGTGGCTGGAATGGTGTAAGAAATAATGGCATGAAAATAGTGAGCTTATGAATGGTTTTGATAATAGGCAATTTTTTGATGGCCTCTGATTTTCATAAACAAAGGGAGTGTGTGACATGGATTTTGACTGCCAAATCTGCTTCCAGGCATACATCTCTAGATATACAGTAGGTTTACCGTAACATCTTCATTTATTATATAACAGACATAACCACCCAGTTAGATTTCTTCTTACCCTCAAAACAATTAATAACATCTTTCCCCTAGAATAAAATGACCACAATTTCCTGTTGTCAGATGAGCCTCAAACATGTTTCTGTTAAACCCACAATAAATAGCTTTTAGTTGCTTATTACCAACTGAAAATGTGTGCTGTAACGCAAAATGCCTAATTGTTAAAAAAAAAAAATTGTTTTATAATCCAAAGTGGTTTTCTACATCATTGTGACATAATGAAACATAACTTTGTGTAATTTGTTGTCCTTTAAATATACAATTTATTTTTTCAGAAATGCTAAGATCTCAAGTGTCATCTGGCTCCAGTGGCTCCAGACTGATAAAAGACATCTTTTCTATTACTCTGATTAACAGGACAGTTTAAGATAATAGAAACAAACAAAGAAGATTTACTGGAAAATAACAAACAAAGGCTAGTGTTATTTTACCAGGATTATGCTGTTTAAGAGTCTATGCCAAGATCTCTAGGATATTTTGTCAGCATGTTAGGATCCTTCATGTTTCTCTGCAGCATATCTATTTTCCACTATTTCAGAGCTATGTGAATCTGTCCTAACTTTAGCATCAAATCTACCTCTTTCTAGCAATATACCTCTTCTGTTGATTGTATAAAGACTGTAGGATATTAGTTGCTTTGAATTACATCTTCAATGTCTAAAATAGATGGGGTAGGAAGTATGCAATCAGAAGTCAGATTCCAGCCTGAATTTGTGTCAGAAGGCAGAAATTATGCTAAAGCTAACTCCAGAAGATTTAGCTGCATGCAGACTTTGTCCGTGTCTTCTGAATTTCTTTAATTAAATAAACTGTATCTCACTGTTGCAATGCAGTCCTTGTTAAAGGTGAGGATCACAGCCACACCAGTGCAGACATTTGTGTTCAGACATGGGCTCTTGTACAAAAACATAAAAGGTGCAGTGGTTCAGCTTACTTTGCCTTGACTCCCAGCCAACAATATTACACAAATTATATAAATTAGGTAAATTCCATGGTTGTGGCTGGCACAAATTGTCTTCTAGCACAATAACAATTTCTATAGATAAGATAAAGGTCATCTTTGCAGGGAAGGGAGAACCTTCTCTGGAGCTGGTCCAAGACCAGTGAGCATCAAATGCAACTCCTTGCATTCAGAGAGCAAGGCACTTCTCACTGACTTTTCTTTCTCTGACCAGCAACAAACGTGCTCTGGAGAGCTCTGTATGGCACTGTATGTGAGTTTATCTGTTTCTCTCTCTTGAATACACACACAAGCAAACACGTTTAGAACAAAACAAGATACCGTGTGGAGGCACAAAGGTAGGATGTATAATACATATTATATATCGTTATTCTTGTTACTTTTAAAAATAAAAAATATCCTATAGCTTCACCCTCTGGGGAAAGAAAGAGAGAACAAACACAACACATCAGTCATGCTTCTTCATGTGCTGTTGGATGCTGGTCAGATATTAAGATTAAGAAAGCAGTAGAAGAATACAGAGCAATAAGACGTCTGTACAGCCCAGATTTCTTCAGCTGCACATGCCTACAGCTCCAAAAGCATATCACCCCTGTTCTTGTGATTTTCAGTGGCTTTGTCAAATCAGAAGGAAATGCAAACTGAATATTCAAAAAAGTTTTCTTTTAAGTGGTATACCTTCATTCAAACTCTCAGCTTTTCCACTTCAGCCATTTAAGCATTTGATGACATTAAGAAACGTGATTAGAAATGGGAGAAATGTAATGCATGTATTTGCCTTAAAAAAGCAATTTCAGGCATAGTCTATAGGCCTTATTTCACAAATAGAGGCACCCCCCCCCCACCCTCCCCCCCCCCAAAAAAAAGAAAGTACTAGCCCAGACAAATAAAATCTGATGGAGGAAAGCTTCTGAAGCTCTGTTTAACTTTATTTAACTCAATGTTTTTTCATTCTTTACCAAATAGTAGCAACACTATTGCAGTCATTGCACATGAATAGCCAAACTTCAGACCTCAAAGTTCTTTCTTACAAACTTCTGCTTAATTTTTTCTTTCATCTGGAATTCCTACTTCTCTGAAAGTGGAGCTACAAAAAATTTCATAATAAAATTTGCTCCCCCAAATTTCATAACTTTATTTACATAGCTAAAGGATGAACTGTATAAAGAAGCAATAGAAAACCGTGAGAGTGTGGATTTGAAAAGCAATGGCAGGTCTACATAAGGTCTTCAGTCAGCTGCATTTATTTCCGGATGAAAAATAGCTTTTCTACAGCTGTTTAACCCACCTTGAAAATTGTTTACTGAAGTTCCACGTATGCATATGTCCCTGCTTATTTGTTCAACTACAGTTCATAAATGCATCCGGACTTCAGTTATGTATTCAAACTCATGGAAATGCTAAGTCAATGGAGGTTCATGCATCAGGGTTTTTTTTCATATATATATATAATTCATGCTCAGTGAAAAACAAAAACCTCAGCCAACATGGCTACAAATCTGGTCATCAGTTTGTTTACACAGAGGTCAGGTGAAACGTGAACCAGTCACTCGCAGCGTAAGATGCATTTTTCCCTTGACAGTGTGTTCAGCGCTAGCTTAAAGGACAACCCATCTATCACAGTGCACTGCAGTGGTGGGTTCACTGGTGTAAGTCTCTTTCTGTACTCCCAGCCATTGAGTTACATTGAGTCAGTACCAGTTTTACCTAACCCAATACCTAGCTCCATGTGTGACTGCCTGAAAGCACAAAACCATCTGTGGTCTGATGTGCGTCTTACCTGAGACTGCATGAAATGCATTGCACTGCTCTTGCCCGCTTCACTTTAAAAAGGGCTTCCTTTTCTGGGTGGCAATTTTTTACATGATAAAATATCTGTCGAAATTTTGGAGATGTGGAGAAAGAGGCTGATGGGTAAGGTTCACAGGCCTTGGAAACCTTTTTCTATAGAAGATTAATCATTTTTTCTCAAAATATACCCTTATCTCAGAGTCCAAATCTTTCTTCTTTTTCAGCAGTTGCAGTTTTTGTAGCCAGTTACAAGTCGCTTGTAAATGAAATTGTGTCCATCCCAAAAATACGTGAAAAGAATTTAAACTATCCTATGAATGAGTCACTACCCTTGGTCAGACTGGGTTACGCAAGGTAGGTAGAACTGCTAATCTCTCCCACAGAGCTGTGCCCTGAGCAGTCAGTGCCAAGTTACTCTGGATGATTAATTCTGACTTATAGAAATATTCTTGACCTTGACTGCAACTCTTAGATTTTGTTTCTTATTGTTGCATGTTCATGGGGTTGGGTTTTTTGTTTTTCTGTTGTAACTTTACATCACGTTGCTTTGGTATCTTTTTTTATCTAATAAGGAATAAAGGAAAAACAGTTTGAATCATGTGTCCTGTTGTGGGGACCAAGTTAATTAAAATCCTGATGTATATATACAGCTGATACTCCTCAGCCTAATGAAGAACATTAATTCTAGAACATGTGTGGCTGTAGTCACATTGCTACAAATTACTGGACTCTTTCCTTTATCTGTTTCCAAGAAAGTCTCCCCCGGTTAGTTAGGAAAAAAGAAAAATATGACGCCTTAGTTCTAAGCAGCATAAATTACATGCATCAATCAGAGGAAGCTTAAATTAAAATACACATTTGGCAAACAAATATGAATATGTTGATCTCATCTGTGAATCAAAATGATTTAATGCCAGTACTGACCCCCCACTGATCAACATGAAGGTCACCGCAAACTGCTTGATTCTCATTGAGAAATGTTGTCGTGTCTGTTAAAGATGCAGTTTTATACATTCCCTAATGCTCAATCTAATCGGTAATTCCAATGTAGCAGAATTGATTTATTTTAGAAAGAAAATACAGAATTCATTTTTTTTATTTATGTAATCCAAAACAGATAGCTAAATTAAAATGTTAAAAAAATACATGTGCTTTATGGGTCTGGGCTGAAGGTTTTCCAATGTGTTTATGGTGTTTTCCAATCTAGAGGAATACTATTTGTTAAATAGAACGCTACACCTTTCAGATACCAAGTGATCATAAATCAGTCTTCCCTTATCATCCTGTTCATGCTTTCTGGCTATAGGAATAACTAGTTGTTTAACTCAATTACGAGGTGAAATATTGCTATGAATGGATAATCCAAGGCCAGTTGGGTTGTCATTGCTCTCAAAGGTCTGAAGCAAACAGAGGAGTAGGACAGGGGTCTTACTGAAACTTGAACCAGTCCTTGCCTTTTACAATGTCTTTGCCTGCAGTTAAAACATCTTTGAAGTAGGGCTGGAGAAAGTCAGCAATGCCCCAAGGTAGACAGCACTGGGGAAGGAGAAGGGCCACACAGTGGTGCAGTGGTACACAGGCTCAGCAGCTCCTGAGTCACCGGGTTTCAGTGCAGTCCCCAACGGGAGCAGAAGCAACAGGGAACAATATCAGATTCCACCCATGGGAGCAAAGTCCCCAGTGAGACAGAGGAGAAGAGGTTGGTCCAGGAAATATTTCTTCTTGCATCAGACTCAGTGGATATAATCCAGGAGGTTTAGATATATTCATGCATGCATGGAAATGGTGTTTTCTCATAGGTATGAATGTTTTTGCATTGTCGTTTGTGAAGAATTGTACTTCCTAAGTAAACATTTCACACCTCTGTAACTGGGGACTACAGCAGTAGTGAAAGCCAGCTTCTCAGTTCTGCTAAAAACCAGAGTCCTTTGTGGTTACAGTGTGAAATTATGACTTTCAATATCCAAGACTAAACATTTTTCTTTCTTAGATAATCCTTTCCAGTCTCTCTATTTAAGATTTTTTTCCATCAGAGGATTTTTGCTCTTTATTTCCCTCTTATTCTCCATGTGGAGCTGACACGTTCTCCATGGCTATTCAATAATCAGGTCTTACCTTCTAAAGCTCCCAATAGCCCACCTGCAGTGTGAAAATCTTTTAGAGCGTACTCCAATTTAAACTATCTACTGGGAAAAAGCAGGAAGAGACAGCTTAAAAATGCATTTTGACAGGAACAGATCAGATATTCACTAAGGAGAAAAATCCTTTTGAAATTATTGTACACCTTGAACAAAGCTTAATTTGTGAATCTTTGGATTTTGGATGAGAAGAAACAAGAATTCACTCATCTTTTTGCTTAATAAAATAAAAACATCGAAAGCTCATGCTACTTTAACATTCCAGTGCAAGCCACGAATGAACTGTTGGCATCTTGGAGTTTATTTAGGTCTCACTGGCCTTACTGAAATTCTCAAATAAAGTATTGCAGAACAATGCTTTACTGAGGGATGATACTTTTCTGCTCTCCCTACCACAGAAACACACATTATATAATGTAATAAACCACAAAATTATGAGAACTGCAGTTTATCACACATCTTTGATTACCTTCTCTACCTCCCATTTGCTATCTTATGGAGTTTCCTTCCTTGGTCCAACTGTCAGAAATCCCAGAGCAGCCACAGGTAGCTTCTATTATCTATTACAATTATTCTATTATATAGAAATATTTTGCATCTCTCTACACAGAGACAATTTTGTCATTCATCAACCCTGTACACCTGCACATAGAAGTTAAGCTGGATGGCCTCTGTTCAAGTGAGGCATCTCTCAGTTCTAGGGATTAAAACTACTAATGTTTGGTGTTAAAGTTGGAGAGCAGGTAACTATGGCTCTCAGGGTGGTTTCAGGCACTTGCTTTTAGACCAAGGCATGTTGGAATAGCAAGCCACTGCAACAGTGGCCTGAATTGCTAGAAAGGCCATTGTAGATACACCTCAGCAAGAAGGAGAGGAAGTAGATATACATGATATGCAAGTCTCTTCTGCACTTTGAGGCAGAAAGACTTTTTCAATGAAGAAATCAAACAAAGAAATCCACCTGTTATGACAGAAAGAAGTATGACATTGTTAGACCACTCCCCCACACCTCGAGTTACTTCATATCAAAGCCTGCTGAGCCAGACCAAGTATCACCTTACCTCAGTGCCTCGGAAAATATCGATGTCCATAAATTCTAACACTTTTAAGAAACCTGAAGGTCATGAAGGTTATGTAAAGGAACAATTTCCTGATCTCAGTTTTGATTAAAAACACATATCATAAATGTATATAATGCTCTTTTCAGCTCTGTCTTCAAAGCCAAAGCTCCCCCATTACGAAGGTATCAGAAAAATTTGGGCATTGATTATTTGCTAAAAGTCATGTTTTCTTCTCTGTACGGAGTCTCTTTGGTTCAAACTAATCCTACCTCTCATACTGAGGAGTGAGCAGGTCTCACTGTTCTCCAGCATCCATGAGTGATTGTCTTCAAATGAAGTGTGAAGACACAAAATCAACTCTAACAGGACAAAGGCTTAAGAGAACGGTGTGAACACAGCCGTCCTCTCTGCTGCAGCATCTGCAGAGCCAAGCAGAGAAGCAGAGCTGACCAACTTAAACCAATTATTTTTCTTTGAAAACTTTATCTCCCGCCTCTGAGGAAGACAGCTGACCTGAGGGAGCACCCCTGATGTGATGATGCTGGAGCAGAAACTGATGGCCCTTCTGCCTGTGATGGAGTTTGGTGAAGTCGTACACACAACTAGCCAACCCACAAGATCTGACCACTGAAAGTAAAATAACCCCTTGGATGATGCTGCACCTGTAGAAAACTATGGCTTTTGCCACTGGTTCCACTTTAACCAGTATCAGTACAAGATCCATATAGGAATTTTATTCCCATTGAAGCTTAAGATGAAAGTGCCAGGAGCCAGAGACTTCAGTGTGTAGGTGAAAAGATAAAAGAGAAAAGACAATGGCAAGTCAGAAGTAGCTTGCAAATGGGAAATGATGTTGCTAGTGATATTGCTTCATGAAATTCCATATCCTTGTCAAAAGTAAAATTATTGTAATGTCAAATGTCTCTTTTTGTCTGCTACAGTATGAAAAAGGAAAGGAGCCTTTCCCCCATATAATTTTAATTTTTCTTAAAGGGTTCTGGTTTAGCTATTATTTTCTTTTTAGTCAAATTTCAGACTTCTGTTTGAAAGTAAATATTTTAGCTTTATTTGCAAGAGGAAGAAGAAAGGCAGATTTTATCTGCTATGACATACTGGTCACTTCTTGCTGAACAAGTGCATCAAAACATCATGCTAAGATCCTTCTACTCAACAAGTTCACTTCTGGATGAGTTTTGAACTGCCTTCTCTTTGTTATCACTCATAGATTTAGTCAAGACTGAATAATTCCTTACAAAATAAACATTATCACTTGCAACATTGATGGATATTTATTTATCAGTAAAGAGGAACATTGCTCTTTTAATATATGCAGATTAGCTTCTAACTGATAAACAATTTCCAAGCTATGCGGCTAGAACTGGTTGATCAGAAATAGATATATGTGTTTGAGTGTGTTGACCTTCATCTATTGATCAAGGGTAGTTGGCAAGATCTTAAGTAATAATGTTCTTGGCTTCGCACATCACTTTCATATTGATAGTGTGGAATTGTTTCCGAGTCCAATACATATCTGCTGGTGAAATACGGGAACATATGAGTCTAGTCAGTCACACCCAAAATATTGTGGAAACTAGAAGCAACATATGTACTTCCTTGAATTTCTCCCACTGGTATGGAGCATTTGGAAATGCAGCGACTCTTTGGATAGGCGCTTGCTCAGTATCTAGCTAGTGTGTGGCATCTCCTGTTACAATCTGGAAATTGCTTAAACCGTTGGGGAAAATCAGCTGGTTCAGTGACAACACAAAACAGAATGAGTCTCCCAGTTAAAGTTTCATTCCCGAGCCTTTTAAAATGTCTCTGTTAAAACCATGAAGGTAAAATGAACTCATCTTCCTAAATGCATTAAAAAGAAGGAAATAGGACCACCCTTCTCTTGGGGTGCAATGTATCCTGCTAGGAAGAGTTAGTTATCTTCTGTCACCTTCATCCTCAAACAGACTGTTCTGCAGAGTGTTTTCCGTGTATTGCCGGGGAATAAATGAGCCTGCAGCATCCCGCCTGGCACCCACACTGTGTGGTGGAAGAGGAAGAACTGCTTACTGTAGAATCAACTTCTTACCCCTTCCTGTCTTTTAGCAGAAGATCACCCTCCTTCTTTAAAATATATAGAAAAAATTTTTTATTTTCTCCAGTCTCTCACTGAATACAAATCTGGGTAAATCGCTCTGCAATGGCTCTACAGCTAAGAACTATTATCTATGTGCTTTGATCAGTTTTAACAGCTATGGACCACAATTTCCCATTCTACAGTGCTAAAACATAAGAAAATAACACCCAAGGCTTAGTAAGCATCCTTTAATCAAATAAAATTGTCAGTATGAATCTACCTATGCTAGTGTAACCTTATAAAAAATGTTTGATAGTAGCTTTTGGCACTGTGAAATCTAAAACTGCCATACACTTCAAATTTTGTAGGATAAATCTGATACATCAGTGATGTTTTTTATTTATTTTTTCTTTATTTATACCCTTTTTCTTCCTTTCTGTCTGTTTTACAGTGTTTTCTCATCTTTCTCTGTGTAAGCCTCAGCATTTTAATTATCTGTCTGTTTTATAAAATCATGTCTAATTAGAAGATTTTAAATTCCTCATTACGGCATATTCTCATGCAGAACTTGAAATGGGAGTGATTATGAACTGTTCTAATAAGCACCAGATTTGCGCTCTTTAAAAGATTGGAATTGTTGTTTATATCTCTATGCACATTAGTTTACCTCAAGATGTGTTAGATTACATTAATTATCTTTGCATCTGCAACAGAGAACATTAATGATGGATGCAAACCTCATTCCTCTGAATTTTTTAAAAGTTCTTTTTTTTTTCTTGACAATGTGTATTTGCTGTACAGGGAAATTTAAGAGGGATGGGCAGAGCTTGCTGCTGCTTGCTGTTGCAAGGCCACTATTTTTCATTTTGCTGCAGACTAATTTTAAGTTTGATGTCTTCTCTGAAGGAGCTTTGAGACACCATATTGTCAACTTATGAAGCTTACCTGGACAGTCTGGAAATGTTGAGTACAGAGCAGAAGGGATAAATCCTATAAGGATTAGTTGATACCTTGAGGCAAGAAGGTTGATATACATATGCTGGTCAAAATAATGGTAGATACTGTTTATGCACTTGCAAACACATAAATATTTATAGACCTCCAGTGCTGATAGTTCTATATACAAAAATTAGATACTGTATGCAAATACTTGTCTGTAAATGACCTAGTCCCCTCCATTTTTAGGTAAAATTTTATGCTTCACAAATTTAAACTGTCATGCAAAACATTTGTAAGGATCTATAGAACAAAAGTCAAGATGATCTGCATTCTCTTAGAGGCATGAAACTTCCTTGTAAAGGGTATGTGGGTCTCTTCCACTTATGTTTAGGTCCATTCATAGTCACCACGTTCATAAATGTTTTGCAAAAGACTAATAACCACATAACCTGGAAGGCCAAGTGCTGTTATATTTGTATCATGACTAAAAGCCATTTCATAGCCATGATGTAAGTATTTTGGGAGAAATCAGGTGAGGAAAGATTATTATGAGCAGTTTTGGTTTACAACAGTGGTTCGAATAATTTCTAGATCCCCAAACCAGAGGAGAGGGTTGTGTTTCACTGATGTTCCCACCCCTGACCAGTAGGCAACTGGCCAGCAGGTACAGAAAGGGAGAGCTCTGTTACACAGGACAAAAGTCTCTGCTAAGCACCATTTAACTGCCAGTCAGGCCTCAGTAGCATAGGTGATTCAGCAGATATGTAGGCAGGTAAGTCTGTTGTTTGGTACTCTAAAGAGCTGGGGAATGACTTGTCAGGGAATGCTTTTAGAAACGAGATTTTGTATTTAGGCTATAAAATGATATAGAGCTTGTCTATATGGAACCTGTAAGCAAGTTACTTAATTTGACTATGATCTATATCTGTACCTCTTGAAGAAGTCCATGAAAAGTTCTGATTTTGCAGCTAGCGGTACTTTTATTTCACTTCAGTCCTGATCTGTCTCAAAAGCAGGCACATTTATTGCAGCAGTGTCCCCGTGTGGACTCCTACCAAAACAAATGTGACCAACTGAATTTTGGCTCTGGTTTTGATGCAGGCAAATCCTTACTAAGCAAAATACAAATAAATGGGTTTAATAGTTTTAACCAAAGTGATGTAAGTAGGAACTGAGAGAAACTGTCAGCCAGTATTTGGAATTAGCCTTCTGGAGCCTCTGCTCAGTCCCTGCCTGCTCAGTTCAGGCGGTACAAATCCCTGTAGCTAGGGGACACAACCCTGCTCTCATCAGAGGCAGCATGTCCCTTATATACACAGATGCAGATCAAGCATCCCAGCCAACCTACAGACAAGGTTTTCAGAGACCTCTAAGTCTGGCTAAGTGTAGAAAGGAATGACAAGAGTGGGGTGCAATATTCGGTGGACAAATTTCAACTCCTTAATGCTTGCTATAAGTTTGTAAATAGACTCAGAGACGCAAGCCAAGAAGTTTGCTTTCTGGCTCATGAGAATAAGTACATCTTTTCAGGTCCTTCTAGCCTATGGCCAGAAACAAAGATACTGGGTCAAGCTATCAAATTACTTTTATTTTCTATTGCTCGGCCATTTCCGTGGCAAAATCTTTATATTGCAAATCATACCAGTACAGATCATCCCACTGAAATCAATGGGATAAGTTACAAAGTAACTTGCTGCTCAAAGGATCCAAGAGTATAACAGTCTAAACCCTAATTAGCACGGAAGAATTTATTTAATTCCTTTTACTGTATTTGTGCCCCTTTGTGAAGTGTCTGCGTTCAGACCATAATTCCACAGCATTTAGTTGTTATTCAAAGCAATTTGATGAATAATTCTGTAATAATTTGTCTCAGCTTATTGTGAATATTCAGGATTTGAAACGTGAACTGTGATTGCTCTCCTAAATCAAATGGTGTGTTACTATTCCTTCAGTGAATGACAGTCTTAGAATCAAGTGAATGACTGGCGGGGGGGGGACAAAAAAAAATAATTAAACTGGAATATTCTCCAGAATTTGCATAAAATTAACTCTTATTGTGGGCGCTCCTGCAATGACAAAAGCAAGCTCATTTATGAGAAGTAAACATAAATGGCAGGCTTATTGTTAAAACATATTTGTTCAGCAATAGTGCATGCAACCTGGAATTATACTTTTTATTTATTAGATGTGCTATAGCTTATAATTTGATGAGAAACAAGAAGGGGAAAAGACAAGAAACAGGTCTGAGGAGGCATTAAAAAGGCATTTCTTGCAAGGGAATTTTCTGTACAGTGAAAATCAATTTAGGTTTTCCTCTCAGGTTCTGGAAAACAGACATTACAACTTTGCACTCAGGAATTTCAGTGTTTTAAGTGAACGAAGACGTATACATGCAGTGTAAATGCAGTGACCTCAGAGGCTCGTGTTTGTAGGCTGATACTTACCTCCCATTTGTTTAAATTTCTAAACCCTGCAGGTTTCTGTTAGCAAGCCCTCCACTATTTTCTAGATGACTAAAACCCACGACTTGGTTTGGCTCTTTGAGTTTGGCCTGTGAACGGTGGCGATGCGGAGATGATGCTTGAGGGTGCAGCTGACACCGCTACCGCTCCAGCGGCAGAGGTGTTTCTGCAGGGTGGGCACCAGGCTGTGCAATGAGCCTCTCCCCCACCGCCTGCCCTGGGGAGGAAACAAACTCGCCATGAAATACCGCAACTCTTGAACATTTACTCTGAGAGGGACTCCCATGCTGTTGCTTTGATGTGGATCCATGACCCTTCAACAAGTGTGGGGAGTTCCTTGGGAAAAAAAAAAACTGACAGGGGAAAGCTGGAGGGATGGAACAATTTAAGGAAATTAAATGGACCAGGAAGATTTTACAAGAAAAGTATGTTATCTGGGGACTCAGGCAGATATGGCCCCACTGCACTTGTGTCTCTCCTGTCTGTCTATGTCACTCCACCATGCTGGGGGTGTGAGGACCCTGTAGCTGATCCATCCTCACAGCAGTCCTGTGAGGTGGGGAAGTGCTATGCTCGCTACCTTACAGGTAGGCAGAGAGAAAAAGTCACTTAACCAGGGTTTCAGAGAGTCTGCAGCTAGCAGAAATTTCTCCCCGAGTCCAAAGCAAATCCATTAATCATATGGGACGTGAACTGTGGGACACTCTTGGTCAGGGGAAGGTACTTTGTCTGAACGTTTGTGAATTTGGTGTCAGGCAAAAAAGAAAACTGGACAGATCAGACTCATTTGTGGTTCTTGAACTCACCATTAAAGCCAGGGCTGTACGAAAGACCCCACTATTTTTATTTCTGTAAGACAAACCAGTTGAAAAGCTGATTTATTTTTGAATCTTCAATACTCCTTTTGAAATGTCCATCATTCCCTAGAGAACATATGATCATTCCTGTGTTGGCTGCGGCCATGTTCCCTAACAGTGAGACCAGAGGAGGGGACGGCACAAGAAGGCCACAGCTTCGGCAGGGCGTGAGGAAGGCAAGAGACCAGGAATTGCCCCTCCAGGTGTCCATGCTAAGGGCACCCAGGGGCATCACCCCCAAACATGTCACTCACCACTGCTAAATCACAGATGTTTTCCCTTTAACCAGGAAGCCCTACATTAAATAGGCAGGAGCATGGTAAAGACTCTTCTGTGACTTTCCTACTTCATCTTGGGAGTCAAAGTACTTAAAGACAGAAACAGGGTTTAATTGTGGCTGAAGAGCTTTGTCTGAGGTTGTGTTCAAATGTCTTAGCAGTGGGTAGGGCATAAGTACTCAGCATAGATGCAATAATAATTGTGACAATAAAAATCCAGTGCCTGTCACGGGCCTGAAATATAGACTGCTTCAATGCCTTTCTTGTAGCAAACTTATCAATAAATACATTCAGGTAACTGGTGGAGTGACACAGTAAACAGTACTTAAGAAATTAAGAATCAGCTTAGAGCCCACTCCTTTTCTATATAAATCCTGCCCTGTTACAGGATTTGCCTACCAAATCCAAAAATCCCATCCAGGAATCCAAAATTTCCATTCCAATTGCCTAAATTTTGCTTACCCAAATCCCACTCAAAAAAAAAAAAAAAAGCACAGAAAAGAAAGTGCTACAACTACTCACCATTATCTCTTTTGGCAGGGTCCAACAAAAGCAGCACATCAGTGTTATGATGCTCTATCCGGGCTGGTTGTCAGTGTTGCTCCTTACAGAGCCTGAACAGCAATCTTTCACTTCATTTCAGACACTGGTTATTAATGTCAACGTAATAGTTGCTTTTGGCAGTGCCACGGTACAAAGGCGTTTGTCACTCATGCGAATAAAAGTTATGGGGTTTGGATTAGGGCTTCCTTTGTGCTTGCTAACGTGCAAGCAAATGCTGATGCAAAGTCTGGGGAATGGGCTGCTTGTTGCCAGCTGTAAGATCCGCTTGTTACATGCAGCTCCTGCAGGAACTTTCGCTTCATTTCTAGCGGTGGTACTTTGTGCTGAGAAACAACATTTGCTCTCAAAGTGTCTGCCCAAGTTCACTATTGCCACCTCCACTTCCAAATCAGTCATTGGCCCAAAGTCACGGAGCAGACAGCTTTCAGACTGCAAGTGGTCTCTGGTGCTGCCTGTGCTGCACTATCTGTGGGCAGCACTTCTCTCTCGTACACCCATGGGCACCAGCTTGTCACGGCATTGCACTTTCTTTTCCTGCTTGCTTTCAGATGAGCAAAAGGAAAATCAGATCAGAAACTTTGCTTACAACTGGCACCAGGATTTCAAAGTCAGAAGCTTAAATTTAGGGTTTTAAATACATATGGTGCGTTTAGAGAAGACCCTGGGTGTCAGGACTTCCCATGGAAGCCCATGGGACCAGAGCTCTGCAAAATCTGCTGCAGACAGGATATGGCCCAGGACTGTTTGCACACAAAGCTTCATATGCTTTCAGAGCGCATTAAGGAAAACAGCCTTCTCACAGTTTAGATGTGATTTACGGTCAAAATGATGTGAGCCACAGAAAAGGTACGACCAGGTAGCAGGTCCCTGCAGCAAGCCAGCAACTCTGGGACTGCTGAGGACACAGAGACTGAAGAAACATCTCTGACAGCCTTTAAAATGTGTTACATGATGGTGCTTGTGACCCTGCCTTTGCCCCAAGCTATGCTATAGCTGCTAGAATTTCAAATCTTTTTCAGTGAGGGCTGAGTCGTATCTGGGCAAAGAAAAGAAATAAATAGGTTTGGACATTCCACATTTTCCATTTGGGGAAAAGTTAACTTTCCTCAACTTTTGTTTCCCTTGGTTTATTTTGTTCCTTTTCCTTTCTAATATTTGAAAGCTTTGTTTTTGTCATTTAAAAAGTTGTGTGATTTCTGGTATCTCAGGTTACAGAATCCCAATGGTTTAAAATGGCTTCATCTGTAAAGGGCGAAGACTACTACTTCTTCATCGAGGCCTAATAATACTCAGACATTTCAAGTTTTCACTCAAAAAAATGGGGGCATCCACATTTTCTGAGTATACTTTATTACAACCAAACCACTGACTTTGAAGTTGAAGGTCAAAGTTTTTGTGTTAAAAGCCAAAGAGTTGTGGCACAACCAACATGACGGCAACACAGAATGTCTTGTACCATATTCTGATTTAAATCTGTTCCTTTTGTCCACGACTTTGGTTTTTGTTACGTTATGTGTTCTTGGTTGGATGTGTGTGGAGAGGGGATGGGAGGCTGGAGAGGGTGGTTTTTTCCCTTTAACAATAATATCCTACTTCCATAAAAGATATGAAGCAGAAGACTGAACAGAAAATCTAGCTATTTTATTGCCCCAAGGCATTATTCATTTTCCTGACACATTATGTTTTTAATTAAAATTGCACACGAGTTAATTAAAATGTTCATTCAGCTTTTTTTTTTTTTTTTTTTTTTTCCATGGGTGCCTTGTTACTTTCCTAGCATTTTAGTAGAGGGCTGTTACATTTCAACAAACTGCTGGCTTTATCAGCTCAGACTTCTACTGACAGACTGTCATGTTCTCTACACCTTTTTATCTCAGATGTTCTAATTTTTTTAAATACCTCCTCTAGTGCGGGGGTTGGCTGGTTGGTTGGTTTTTTTACAAAATATTATTATTCTTCTACCAGCACCTTCTACTAGTTGTTTAAGCTCAGGTTTATTAAGGAGGCATTGTCAGGAATGGGCAGGAAGGTTTCACAAATAGGGGTCACAGAAGTGTTATCCCACAAGAACTGGTAAACATTGTCAAGGCTCACTCTTATGGAAACTGCTCAGCACACAGTAACTCGGGAAGCAATGTTAAAGAAAAGGAGCATTCAGAGAAAGTGACCATCAAAATCCTGCAGACACCTTTCTTCTACTGAAATGCGGGGAATCCTTCGGATTTATAGGTTACAGGTATTGAATATTTGATCACTAGCTTGGAAAAAAGAAATGCTGTAAGATAGACACAGGCTTTTGTCCACCTTGCCCAGTCTAAACTCTATTTTTAAAAGGTATAGCAGGATTTGAACACTTTAAGAAAGTGTTTCTTTTACCTGAAACAGTGTTCTTGGTGGTATGTTAGGAAGGGCAAGAGAGATTTCTTAGGCTGTAGACTAGTAAAAGCTGCTTTACTCAGTTTTCAGGGAACTTATTTCTACTCTTAAAATTCCCAAGGCATGAGTGGAAGTCTGTCCTGCTTCCTTTAAGCTGGCTACATAAGATGTCGAAATGCAGTTATTTTCCCCAAGCACTACCAGAGCCGGTTTTGGGAAAGGAGCCATTGCAGGGAGTGTTCTCTGTCCCAGGTGTCAACAAGTTCCTAGAAATGAATAGATTTCACCTGTAGGTCACCTCTGAGTTCCCCAGAGGTTTTAAACATATATGGTGTACTCTGCTTGTTAAGTGTTATCCTTATTGAGTGTTACAAGTTAGAAATACATAAAAGGCCAATAAACTATAGCAGGGGTAAAAGACAGAAAACAGGTAAAGCAAATGTTTTCTGAATAGGTGCACAGCAAGCTGTTGCATGTTTGCAGAAGCCTTTGAAGCCTGCAGAAAGACATCAATGTTTGTAACCAACATCTTGCATCCTGGCTGCTGCACCAGCACGTGCCTGGACAAAACAGAGCTTTAGGAGCAGACATTTATTTTGTGTGTAAGTGCCACACACACACCTTCTAACAACAACACCGAAGCCAAGTTTGAAAATCAGACCTCAAAACAACAGCTCCCATAATTCAAATAGAGAAGGAGTGATGGGCCGAGGGGTTCAAATTTCGAGCGCAGCTAACATGCGTTAGTGCCATTTGCTTTTCTCACACAGCATGAGTTAAGGACAGACTGTCAGCCATAACTTCGAGCTTCCTGGATGCTGTCAGCTCATTTCACAACCTTCGTATTATTGAAGTGGAGCTTTTTGCATTTTATTCTTTGACTTCTTGTTGTCTCTTCCTAAGAATAATGTGATTTTGGGAGAAGTGTTGAAAGGTTTGAATGTGGTAACTAAACATTTACAAAAGATCTTTAGCCTGAAATATGTAAATATATTTCTGTCAGTGGTTCAGATAGCAGTGTTTAATTTTGCAGAAAAATTGCAAAGGTTTCTTTTTATTTTTATGCTGAATTTATGCTCTGATGAAAAGCACTTCACTTCAGGAAGTGGAAGAAATTATTTATTTTTAAAACTCTCTTAATATGGCATTTTAGATATCTTGCAAAGAGTGTGAAAGATAAGGTTACCAGTCAGGAATAATGTTTTACAACATCATTACCCTGATAACACCCGAAGCAGCTCTATTTGCATGATATCATTTGGTATATAATGTATCTATATTTTGAATCAAATAATATCCTCCTTGGTTATGCTAATATTCCCATGTGATACTTATTTAGGCATCAAGAACAACTTCACTGAAACCCAGCTAAGAAACCCTATTGCTTTCCAAAAGATCAGGATTTGACTCCTTTAGTTTAAAATATAACATTGATATTTCATTTATCATGAAACTATATTTAGATCACAGGTTATTAAAAATTCACTCCTTTATTACTATATATTACCTAGACATTGAGTAGAAAAAACCCCAAAATATTTCTTTGCAACTTTTATTGAAATTTCACATTAATGGAAATTTTCTTGCAGAACACAAAAATAGAAGAAGGGAAGAATATACCTTATGCCTATTGTACAGCCATACATAAGCACAACAATAATGGCTGATGGCCGGTGCATTTATCACCATTTCTAGGCACAGGCATGAGCAACCTTGAGTACTGTGTGCAGTTCTGGGCCCCACAATTTAAGAAGGATGTGAAGGTCCTTGAATGCATCCAGAGGAGGGCAACAAAGCTGGTGAAAGGGTTGGAAGGCGTGTCCTGTGAGGAACGGCTGAGGACTTTGGGCTGGTCTAGTTTAGAGAGAAGGAGGCTGAGGGGCGACCGCATGGCTCTCTACAGCTTCCTGAGGAGGGGACGTGGAGAGGGAGGTGCTGGTGTCTTCTCTCTGGTATCCAGTGATAGAATGCATGGGAATGGTTCAAAGCTGCACCAGGGGAGGTCCAGACTGGACATTAGGAAGCTTTTCTTTACCAGGAGGGTGGTCAAACCCTGGAATAGGCTTCCTAGAGAGGTGGTTGATGTCCCAAGCCTGTCAGTGTTTAAGAGGCATTTGGATAATGCCCTTAATGACACGCTTTAACGTTTGGTCAGCCCTGAAGTTGTCAGGCAGTTGGACTAGATGATCGTTGTAAGTCCCTTCCAACTGAAATAGTCTGTTCTATTCTAATTCGTTAATTCTAATTCAGAAGCTGCCCACCCAACTAGTTTCTGAGCAAGGGGTTTCTGTAGCCCTGGTCCGACCTTTCAAGTAATGGCATTATTGATTTGCAAACTTCATTTTCTTCTTAATTTTTAAACATCTTTCTGCACTTAAAATGAGACAGACACTGTTTGTGGAACTAAACCAAAACCAGCAAATCCTGGCCCTAGTGAAGTCAATGGCAAAATTCCCATGGTCTGCGACTGAGCCAGGATTTCACCCAGAGTGAATAAATGAATATGTGTTATTGTGGAACACGTATGGGCAGTTGGCTTGCACAGACATTTCCAGCTGTCATTCCATACCCTCTCTGCTACCTCTATATCGTATTTCTCTTCTTTCACAACCCCACTGTCTTGCAGGTCTACTTTCTGATCTGTCACCAGTGCCCCACCGTGGTCTTGTTTTCTGCTTCTTTTGGTTCTTAATGTCTTTCTCCTAAAGGCTTTTGATGCTTCTCTCACAATGCCAATGCAATTCATTGGCTTTCCATCTACGGTTCATATTCTCAATAGCTCCTTCATCTCAGCTGTTGTCTCCTTTCATGTTATTGACTTTCTTCTTAGTTTCTCTGTTTTCCGGTACTCTCTGACTTGTGCAGTCATTTGTTGACTTTCTTGTCTCTATTCCCTACTTTTACTGCAGTCTTCTGCTCCTAGTAAATCCCTAGCCCTTCACAGACCAAGTGCCTGTCCCTACCACAGTCGCCTGTGTGAAATGTTTACAAATTTGTGTCAGCAAAACTGAAGCATTTTGTAAAGTTGCATTATTTTTACCAAATTGTTCACTTAGGAAAATTAAAAGGCTTTAAAGATACTGTGGAACAAACTGAAGTCTTTTTCTTCAGGATTTTTAAACACAAATTTGAATTTGTGGGTTTGTAATAATTAGTTCCTCTTGGTTTACAATTTTCTTTAACACCAGTGATAACCATTTTAAAAACAAAGATTTCATTCCATAAATTTTTTTAATAGTTTATCATGCTACCAACGTTTCAAAAACACTGGTTTTGAAATGGCTTGAAACGTTTTTCCAACATTTTAAAAGGACTCTAAAATGGAAAAAAAATCCCATTTCTCCTTATTTTTACACCCTGTAATCTGTGTGCCTTGAACTTCCCACACAGCATGAACCTTTTGTGCTTTCACATAGGAAAAGTCAATGTCTAATCATAAAAGGGTTTGAGAGTCTATATTAAGAATACAATCGAACTTGTTAGCTGCTGTTTGAGATCCTGCACGTTATGAATTTCATACAGTAGAAATTAAAATCTGGTATCATTTCATGACCTGTATCACCTTCTTTCTCACAGATTCCAACTGTGTGAAGTTATTTCCATAAAGAAATATGGGGATATTGTAGGAAGCAAACTGGATTTACCAACAGTTCAAAGCTGTGGTGAATATTGCATTTAAAGCCAACTTCTGTTATTATAGATATTTTTAACACTTCCTGAAAATTCCCTTCAAAAAAGTAACAGTAATTTTCATCAGCTCTGGGAAAAGAGTCATCAAGTATCTCCAGGTGTAATGTATTTTTAGTAGAACCACCCAAACTGTTAGCCGCAGTTGTGAACTCTGCTGAGGAAGTCTCTCGGCGCTGCAGTGGCAAGCTATCTGCCCACCGGCAGTTTGAGTGCTCCAGATAGAGGTGTAAGACCTTAAAAAAAAAATCTAAAGCCATGCCATAAGCAGGGAGCATTTTTTAAAATCGTTTTCCCTAGCCCGGAAAGCAATGGAATAATAGAAACAGAAACAAACTGTTCTGAAAAAGGAGCAGCCTGAGGAGTTTGGCTTTGCTGTAGGGTCATCGATCCTCCCCCCCCCCCCCCCTCCGCTCTACCTCTCATTTGCTCACATAGATGATTATCTCCTTCTGGCCCTGCAGAAGCCCCTTGGCTTTTCTCTGCTCACGCTCTGCCTCTCTCACTCCCTTTATGCTTTCCTTAAAGGAGCTTTCATCTTTTTTATCCTGTGTTGAGGAACCTAGCAATTCCCAGGAAGTTGATTTCTAATAATCACCTAATTTCCTGCATGAAACGGCACAGGACGCCCCAAGACTCCCATCATCTCGCATGACCACTTTTAGCGCGCTCAGACTTGTAAAGTCCTGCTGCTTTCTGCCCTTGTAGGCACAAAGGTTAACGGAGACTGGGCAACTTTTCTTAATTGTCAAACTCCAGCCATTTAATCCCTGAGCCTGGGAAAGGAGGATTTCTAGGAAGAAGGACATTAACAGCCCTCTCATGTTTCCCCCCATTAAGGGGCAGCTGAGATGAGAAGTCCAGACTGGCTCCGAAAGCCGAGCTCTGTCAGAACAGATTCCTTTTAGAGATAGTTTCCTCCCCTAGAAATATAGGAGAACAAACGAGTAAGCAAACAAAAAACAAGCCACCTTGGACACATTCACAGATCATCCTGCCTGGGCACAGTAGTTCTGACGGCCCCTGGCCAGGCCATGGCAACACCATCCAGACCTGCTGGAAATACAGCAGGTGGTAACCTCTGCAAGGGAGATAAAGACTTGGAAATGGCAGTGATTTGTACCCTAAGGAGATAAAGCAGAGTCACTGCTAAGAATGTGTTGGTTTTTTTTTTTTTCTATTTGTTCACTCAGCTTGAGTAAAGCCATTTGGAGGGCTTTTTCTTTGCTTTGGTTTGTTTGCCTGCTTTTTTCACTTTATTGCTTTCATTCTTCTACCACATGCAAGAATAAAACCTCCCTACAAAGGAAAATATACAGCTGAAAGCCTTTTCTTCTATGCACAGAGTGAGGGATCCAGTGGGCAGCCTTGCAGCTGTCTCCATCTATGTGAAGATGGACCAAAGGACAACTGTCACCCCTCAAACTCTCAAGCCAGCATTACAAAATAGGCTTACTTCTGCACTCAGAGCATTTACGGTTTCTTTGTTTGTATTTTTAGTTTATCATTGGCTCAATAAATTTAGATGGTCTCAGACAGATGGGGAAAGAAGGCAATAAAATATCTGTTTTGCTGTCCTAAATTTCCTCTGTCTACATTGCTAAGGCCTTTGCTGCATTTCTGACTCCCATTTATTCCCCCACTCTCATCAGTCGGTGTGGATAGCAGGTTACTTACTAACTCGCCAGTTGTATTTGTGCAACAGCTCTAAGTCCATGACATCATTTACTAGGGAGATAAATGAGAGCAATTAAGCATCATGGCCATAACTGGTGAAACTTTCTGCAATGAGAGCGTTATTAAAATGACAGAGTACTTGTCTGTGCCTGCCCAAGGCATGTGATTCAGCCTCTCTCCTTTGCCTGGTGGAGTGACCCCCGGTGGCACACCTCATGTGTGCGCTGTTTCCATAGGGCTATATATAACCTGTCGTGTGAAATGGCAACACGTATTGATTGATGGCCATTTCATTTTTAAAAGCCATCTCCCGCTATGTTATTTAGAGTTAAACAGGACAGCTGATAAACATTACACTTTAGTTCATGTTTGTTAATCTATTCACTTGAATAACCTCCTCAGATGCTGATAAATGGCACCTTCACAAAGAATAGCAGTTACTTTTTCACATAATATAGTGGTGTTTAATGCTTTTTATAGTATGCCAAATGCAGAGCCTCACTTTGTCATTCAAAACCTGAATGAAATTTTATTAAAACCGGGTTTCTTTTTAGTCCTGTCTGGCCTATGTTTCTAATAGTTTTTAAAACTGGATTTGGGGGAAGGAGGGAAATTGCCATGAGGAGAGGAAACTCCATTCTGTCAAAATAAAAGCTTAGATTTCAAACTAGGGCTTGTTTCCCTTAAGAAATTAAGTTCTCTGATTTGGGCAGAAAAGGAGACGTAAAAGTGCAGAAAGAAACAAACAGCTGGAAAAATAAGACCATTGCAGGAAAAGGAAAGAAATAGGACTAATACATGGAGAAAGAGATAAAGATGGTCAAATATAGTCTGAAGGAGCAAAAATAAGCAGAGAGAGAGGAAAAAAACCAAAACAATGACAATGCAATGAGAAAACATGAACTAGATAGGGTGCTCCAAGCTTCCCCCAGCAGCACCAGGAGACAGGTCTGAGCTGTAGGACAACAGCCTTACCAATCTGGGGCATCCGTGCCTGCTCCTGCCTTCCTGCAGCAGGGATGTGACCTGCATCCTCCACGCCAGTAAACCCCACTGTCTCTCATGGGAGATGTTGCCAGCATGGGAGCCCTGTAGGGCTTCTTGGGAGTCCCAGACTGGCCACAGACACACTACTTATGCATGGAGCACACACAAAATGCATATAGCTGAAGCAGCTGTGATCACAAATCCTTGCCCTTTTTAAATGTCATAAAGTATTGCACAGGCTGCAATGGCAAGAAAATGGAGATGATGTCCCTCTACTCTTGGATCCAAATGCTTCATTTTGTAGAGCACATGATTTACCTGTGGTTTGTATCCTAGAAGGCACTGCCCAGAGCACGGTGCCCAGAAGCATGTTTCCAACATGGCTCCATTGCCAGGAACATCAGAGAGGGTGAAACAGGAGCCAGGACCGGTGAGGTAGTGCAAACTGAGGCCAGCTGCACCCTGGCCCCCATGGGCTGCCTGGGAGAGGAAACCTGCAGCAAAGCATCACTTCTCGGGACCCTCTTCCAGGTGTGTGGGGAGGGAGGCAACCCTGGGGTTTCAAAACCAGAGAAGAAGAAGGGGCAAATTGAGGCTGGATTTGGAAACCAGACAGGTACCTTGGAAAGATTTTGCAGATATGTTAAGCAGAATTTAGAGCAACAGTCTTCTTCCTCTGAAATGCTGTTCTTTTTTCTAGATGTCAGAAAACCTTAAATGCATTTTTCACCATCCTTTCCATCCCTGCCAAGCCTGCTACTGTGGCAAGCCTGTGCAAGGAAGGTGCGGAGAAAGGTGGGAATGTATTACTACTTTAGTCTTTAAGGGGGGTCTTTAAGGGTTGTTCCCACAGAGTTAAAAGGTGTCAAGGGTTGAGGAGAAACATACGGAGGAACTCTGGTGAGAGGTGGCGTGTTCAGACTGCCAGAGATGGAGCGGAAGGCAATGGGATAGGGACAGCCATGGTATGTGAAGTAAATAATATGTTTTTACGTGTTCAAAGATGTGCCTAGGTGATAAGAAGGATGATGCTAAAACAAAGATAAGCAACATCAGAAGGAATATAAGAATAACCATGCCAGGTCAGACCAATAGTTCATCTAATGGGCCTCTGACATGTCACAGCAAGGTTTAAGAACCCATATTAAGCCATCTGCCTGCACTGGGAATAATGTCCTAGCCAGGATGAGCAGGCAGTCAGGGTGTTTCATTCTTTAAGACAGGAGTACTTATACTGTTAGGAAATAATTTATTCTAATTTAATGTGACTGAACGCTCTCAATATCCACAGAAAGGTTTTGTGCATTTGCTGAATCCTGCTGATTTTTGTCTCAGTAATATCTGTGAAAGGATTTACACCAGTTAATAAGGAGTTAGATAAAGACAACATTTAACTTTGATCACTGTTAAACCACCTGCAATTCAGGTTCATTTATTGCTCTCATTTTATGCTTTTAAGGAAAAGTATAGAAAGAAATCTTTCTTAAAGGGTGGGCCAACATGTGTTTGTAGGGAAAATGTTGCTCCTCTAACCCACTTTTTGCTTACCCACCCAATAGTTGTCTTTCTCTTCAAGGAGCCAGAACCTCTTTGCTGTCTATGGTCAACAATTTTCTTTGCTGTTGACTTCAGCCAAATAACAAAGCAAACTCAATCCTTATATTTCATGACAGGAGGAAACCAAGGTGGTGGTGGTGATGGTTGTTATTTCTTCAAGGATGCTAGACGTGTTTACCATACAATGCTATAAAAATGCATAATCCCATAATATCTATCCCTACTGTTTCCTACATGAGATGATATGCTGGAAAAAAATAGATTTTTCAATGAAAGGAAAGATCTATGGTCTGTGTTTCCCCAAGTATCTGTGTCTTCTAAATCAGGCAGCCTCTGGTATGCAATGAAATCAGGGTACTTGTGCCACAGGTGAACAGATTAATAAAGACAAGCTCTTCTTTCTAGGGAGAAGTAGAACACATATATCAATTTTAAGTTTGTAAGAAAGTTCTCACCTGGTTACTTCTATCATACCTTTTAACCTTGGATGGTGCCTTTCACATCTCACTCAACTTGCATTATAGATGAGTTGCTAGTTCCCAAAGACTGAGGAAATTTTTGACTCTCACCTGTGAAAGAGCTGAAGATAGAGAGGTAGATAGACAGACAGACAGATAGATAGGTAGATAGATAGATGCTGAAGGATAGGTCCTGCACATGGGATAACTAAGTGCCCAGCTTTAAAATGGGACAGCGTATCTTGATTTTTTCATATCCAGATCCTTCAGCTGAAGTTTTTCTTCTTATTGCTATGAAGGAAAAAAGAAGTTTGAAATATTCTTTCAGAAACAGGTTAACAATGTGGGCCCAGGATATGATGGATTTTCTCACAGCAAATTATAGCATGGGTTATTTGGTACAGAGTTTATTCCATAACAAAATTTGTTATGTTAGTACCAAGCTATCACTTTATCACATACATTTCTCTATGCAGTTAGAATTTATCCTCCACAGTTAATAGATTTTCATTAAAATATTTTAAATAAATCTTATGTTTTCTCAGTAACAATGAAGAGAGGTGGATATCACATTTTGTGTTTCACCTCCATGTCACCTTTGTGCATTTTGATGTAATACAGCAGAACGCCTGCTACTATTTAATTAAACAGGAATCTGGATTAACTCCAGCTGTGGGCCATGTAATCAGGGCTTGTGAGTGTGTTCAAAAAGGGGTGTTTTCCCTGGCTCATATTTCATTCCTGCATGGAAATCTGCTCTCACTCAAACCTGTCCACATGCTGCAGTAAATGATTTTCCCTGCCTTCAGAATCGTACACTTAAGCACCCCCCACTACACTTCTATGAAAAGAAACAAAAAGGCACAAACAGCTTGACTGGTCCATTTACACTAAGTACTATTTAATGATGAGGGGCTTTGCTTGTTCATGTATGAATCTACCATTTCATCAAGTTTATACTGTAACAACTGTAAGATCTATTATATTGTTTTAGGCAGATTTATGTCATTCTCTCCAGATTACTACAATTTGATTATTTGGTGCCCATGGCTTAAGATGCACTCGATGTTCAGAAGTGGTTTTACCTTTCCTTAAAAATGCGTATCACCATCATGAACCACAGGCATGCTTTCAATTCTTACTACTTCTCAAGGTATTTTTGCTACCATTCAAAATAATAAATTATACATAAAATAAGCATGATAAGAAAGTCTGGCTGAAGTTGCAAATCTTTTTTTTTTCCCTAATAGAGGAAAAGAATCACAAACCCATATATACATTTTGGAGACAGTCTAGCCCACCCATAAACATCAATGTGTTCTCAAGTCTGAATACGAGTGTGCAACAGTGCAAATGTGTGTGTAAATTCATGAACTGACACATCCATGAGATTTTGTGATGATATTTGATTTTCAATGGTCTTTCTGAGTATACACTTTGCCCCTTTAGATGTCATCATCGATCTTTTGACAGAGTATGTCTCGGCCAACATAAAAGACAATTGTCAAATAGATGTTGCTCATTGTTCATTTCCAGAGACTGGACATCTTTTTGCAGTAATTTGATATGGCAAGTTTTCTCAAGCTATCAGCAGAGAGTCAGCCTACAGAGGATAATGAAAACTAAATCAGAGTTCATCATGCATGAAACATTCTGAAACTTTTAATTTTTTAAATTTCATACCTTGTGTGGAGGCGGGTAAACTCAAAAACATTTGGCCTTACCACAATATTAGATTTGCTGGCCAAACGTCACCTGCCAAAACAAACTAGAAATAAATAGCTCTCCATTGTCAGCAGAACAGAGCTATTGTCCCTCCCTTTTTTATTTCTATTTTTCTCTTTCTTCCAATCCATCAGTGTGAAAAGACTGTTGAATTAAATTCTGGAAAATACATCCAAATATTTTAGACTTTCTGAAAAATTCCCTCAAGGATATTGTAAATGGAAATTTTGATCACCACAGATTGCCTACCTGAGTTATATAGAGTTACATAGTTGCATGTGGCAGGATGTTTCTTTGTGTCCCATAGTGTCCAATAGTCTGTCTCTCGGGGAACTGGAATTTTAGATATCACTTTCTTTCAGGTCCTAGTTTTTTTTAAAAATTAACAAGAAAAATTGCTCTAATTTTCTTTTTTGTCTTCAGGACGTTATCTAATTAATTTCCTGCCAGTGTTTTTCACTGCTTTTGCATCTACCCTTCATGCCAGTCCTTACAAAGGAACTAGTCATTATAGTACCATCTCTATAATGTTTCTGGTCAAGACAGTGGGTGAGAAAGTTTTAACTTCAGTCCTAGAATCTGCCCTGATGAAATTCTAATTTAGTTTCCAGTATAGAGAAAATTAGAAAATCACAGCAGTTTAAAGCTTAACCTTCAAGGAAGCTTAAGCAGATATGAATAATGTTATTTCTGAAAGACGGTGTGAGTGCAGTTGCAGACACTAATGTGAAGTGATGCATGTTCATTACAACATCCTTCCACACTGTTAAGTGGAACAAGTCATAGTGTATGTTTAAGTGCTTGAGGATCAAAGACATACTCTTATTCTGGAAGAAAATTATGGTGACGAATGCAGTTTTAATGAAATTGTATGGTCAGAAGTATTCTCTGTACTTTTTATTTCTGTCTGCAATTCAGATTATGGTCGGGCTGTACCCACATCATTTCACTGTTATCAACTCTCACCCAGCCATAAACAGCCAGACAAGTTTGTATGATGTCTGATTTTTCGAAGCAAACTCAGATTTATGATTACACTTCTACCCAGTTTCTCATTCTTGATGAAGAGCTATTTGTCTCAGATTTTATATCACGTCCACCATTCTGATATTTAACTGCATATACATGAGTTGTGGAAACTACATATATGCTTATTTTCCACTCATTTGGAGATCAGGACATCTAAAGCCAACTTGAGGTGAAAACCTGCCCATCCACATTTTTATGTATTATCCTTTTATCCTTTTTCTGAGTGAATAAACACTGGGACAATAGTCTGCTCTCTGCAGATATACTTCAGCATTGATTTTCAGCTTTAACAACAATCCAGATTTTTGTCTCCACCTCTGTCTTTAATATTGCTGTGATTTTCAGCCACAAAGACAGCACAAGTCAGCCAGGCAATCCCATGACAAACTCCACTAAGGACTTCACAGTTAACAAAACAATGAATGAAACATCATTCTGGCACACAGAACGGCTTTCTGCTGTCTTCTGCCGCCTTTGCTTTTTTTTTCCCCAAGTGGAAAAGCAACTTCAAAAACAAGGTGCTGTCATTTTAGCAAAGGAGAATTAGGACTGTGAAAGGATGAAGTGTCCTTGCACAGAAAGACTGCAGCTAAAATTGTATCAATATTCCTGTTATAAACTGATAAACACAGAGCTCAGTGAGGTCAAGTTGTACATGCTTGAGCTGACATGCCAATCTGCCAGCAGTCATATGGTTCTCATATGGCGACACGCCACAGATGCCAGGAAAATGTGAGAAGTTTCTGGCTCATTTCATTTCACTCTCCTGAATGCCATGTTTGCCTGCACACACGCGCGCACACACACACACACACACACAAAGTAGGTTTTCTATTTTAAATAGAGCTGTTATAGCCTGTGTATTCCCATTTTCTTAAAGGATTTGCAATAACTCACCCAAACTTATTCCTGCGACTTCATAGCAAGACTTGTCTTGGAAATGAGAGCAGCTTTTTTTTTTTTTTTTACAAGCCTTCAAAACACTCCCCTAGCCATTTTTAAATGACATCAAAAGACGGAATTAGAAAAAGAGACAGACAAGATAACAACACATCATATGTGGATGCATTTTGCACTCTTATAAGATACGTTCAGGGAATGGAGTCTTAAAAGTTTCAGTTGCCTCAAAACGACACTTCTTCCAACCTCTAACAACATTAAAACAGCTCTTTTATTAATGCTTGAACAGGGGCATGTATTTATTTCTTTGGTACTGTTTCTGCAATGTGCATTTTTGTATCAACAATATAATGTCTCTGTCGCATGGACTGACATGATAGTACATTAACAATTGTCTGCATTCATATTTGGTAAACAGACCACAATTATTCATTGAGTATATAATGCACAATTTACAAATTGTTGAAATATGTATTTCCACATTAGACCATCTTTCAAGTTTTTACAGTCTTTTGTGTCAGGTTGGATTGTCTTCAAGACAAATTGTTTTCCTTTTCCTTCTTTTAAACTGTTACTAAAGGGAAAAGGCTAAGACAAATATAACTACAATCACGCAACATTTTTAATGAAATGACTTGCTTCTACGAATGAGAGTGTACACTTCACCCTTGCCTCACCGAGTCCAACTACTGTGATTTTAAATGAACTTACTTCAAATTGTTAATGCAAAAACATAAATTGGTTTTAGGCTTAATATATGAAAAACAAAAAATGCACAATGTGTGTGTGTGTGCACATACAACTATACAAGTAGTGGTCATTTCTCCATGCAGGGCCATGTTTGAAATTAGTTCACCTATGACACTCCACCTGCCTTTTTTCAGAAATCCATCTCATCAAGAACCTTAAAAATGCTGAATTTCTGGGCAGCCCTAAACACTTTAGATTAGTTTACAGGGAAGTTTCTTCTTCTTTTCCAGTGTTAACATTCACCTCCCTGGGATCACACTTACCAAAGGTTCAAGCTAAGAATGCCGAATCAAGAGCAGGCAGTAACTTTCTCGTGTGTAAAAAAGCTAGGATTTGGGAGTCTCAGCTCCTAAATTTACAAGACTGGGAACAAGAAATAGCAGAGAGAATTCTCTGTGCTCTGAAGATGTCAAGATATGAACATTTCAATAATCACCATTTAGATTTTTTTATTTTCATTTACACATCATTTGTAAGTTGCGGGGGAGGAAGGTCAGCTCAGGCATTAAGGCAATAGCGTACAGCTGAGGAAAACCAGGTTTGACTCCTTGCTTGGCCTAAAGTTTCCTTCACGATTCTGTTCCTTAGGCTATAATTAAGATAGAGCCCCCTGCCCCCTTCCCCAAACCTGTTAAGGTTCTGGTTTTTCAGGGTCTTGCCTAGCTCCTCAGTCTTCAGTCAAGGTAACTGGCCCATACTGATTACTTTAACTGAAAGCCATTCCCAATAGAATACTGAACTATTCCTGAAATATTTTGTCTTGCAAATGTCATTGAAAAACAGTATTATGTGAAACGGAGTCCTCAGTATGTGTTTGGAGTTTCCTGTGCGTCTTTTTCCTGAGGCCAATAACTGAGAAAAATGTCACAGACACAAACTTGGATCTACCATCTTTTTTATGAAACCATTTTTTTCCTAGCAATGTCTTTTTTTTTCCTAGTGTATTTATTCAAGGGATCCTCATTATTGCAATAAGAATAATAAAGAAGTTGAGGAGCTGAGGAACAGAACTTCAGTTTGTTTGTTTCTCTCTGAAACACATGCATTTGTAGAAATGTTTTGGAATAAACATTTGTGTTTGTGCTTGCACAGCAATTAACAGATAGTAAATACCATCCAAAGTACTGCGTCCACTTAGATTTATTGTATATATAACCCCTACTTGGATTTTTGTACATAAGACACGGGTCTCGATTAGATTTCACTTTCCTTTTATCATTAGCCATCCAGTAAAGATAAAGGACTTCTTAAATGGAGTCAGTCTGATTTAACTCAATGCACTTCCGCATGAGATTTTATTACTGGGATCAAAACAGCAGCATACTCAAACATTGATTTCAGCATTGCGTACATTGTATATTGTATACGTGCTATCAATACTATGACCTCCTTCCAGCGATCAGAACAATTTTTCTGTCCCCAAACAAATTAAAGCCTTAGAACATAATTCACATGACAACAAACATTATACATGTAGTTCTATCTTAATACTTGTATCATAATTTTTTTTAACTTAATTTGTCAAGTTCATAACTATCACTTGAAACTTGCTGACAAGGAACCTGATAACACATCATATCAAATTCCATTTTACAACTGTTTCCTTGGAAACACAGGCATAAAAATGGGCCATGCACAATGGAATGAAATCAAACAAATTAAAATAAACCTTAAAGAATTCCCACTAATCAAAAACCCTTTGCTTTGTTAAAATTCATGTAAAAACAGGGATAATGAGTCTTACAATAAGAGCATCATTAGCCCCACAGTGCTATAGTCCCTATTTGTTTTGGCCCTGATCCATCAAAGCACTTTAGCACATATGTAACTTTAAATGCATGAGATACCCCAGTCAACAGAATGAGTCATGTGCTTAAGGTTATTCATGTACTTAAGGACTGCACAAGAGGTGGCTCTGTCTCCAGAGGCTCAGTAGTTATTAGAGAGAGGAAATATATGTACACACATATACACACTGCAGGCTATACATACATCTGTGGAAGCCATGCTCAGGAATGATAACAACATATAAAACACTCAAGTCTTCATATACCATAAGTTATGACTTCTGATTATTTAAAATCATGAGAAGATAACTGGATAAAGGTAGGAAGACATTAATTTTGAGCAATCTGTTTATATAGGGGTATAAATTTTATTTAACGTAAAAATGCATGCCAGTTCAAAGAAGAAAAATGACTTTTTTTGTTGACCTTTGGGATTTTCTTCCATAGGTTTGAAGTGACTTTAGAGTAAGATTGCAGATCATCTGATAAGAGAACCGTGCTGAGATTTACAGTTACCTTGCTAAGATTTTCCTGCCCGTTAAGTTTTTTTTTTTTTAATTATGAAGCAAACCAACAGTTTTCCTCCTTTTTATTGTAATCCTTATGATAAAGATGGGTATGTAGATTCTTGTGCTTGCGTTCGAGATCTAGTGCGTCAATTTTATATGGCAGGACTATCAAAATGCAGATATTATGCTGGCAAATGTATTCTTTCTCCCAGTAAAACAGTTACCATGTACCAGATAGCACGTTAATCCTACCACTCCTTGGATAAAAAAACAATTTGATGGGAATCTTTTCAGAATACCATTCTTTTTTTTTTTTTTTTTTTCTCTACATTTAGGTAAAAATATCATTGATAAAGAAGGAATTTCCCTTGGGGAGTTTATTCCATATTGTACATCACACGATCTCTTCTGTCTTTCTGTAATACATCTGTACCAACAATGCACTACTAATCGATAACAAAACCTGGTTATTACATAGTTATGTTCAAAATTTCAGTTCTTAAGATACTTTGCAAAGGAATTACATATTACTGTCTCATTTCTACAGACAGGAACACTGATGTACAAAGAAACTCCTCATCAGAATTGGTTATTCCCCATAGATCTTAGATTTGCACTGAGGTATTTTAATTTCACAGATTTTTCAAGGATCTCACAGCATTCAGACTGTAATGGATGTCTTACTTGACCTAGGCAGATTAAAGAACAGATAAAACTTAAGCTTGTAAAGTGAAAGATACCTAATGTGAAGCTGAAAATAGGTATCAAATGCTGTTGAAAATCAAGCCCCTTTAGTGTTAAGTGTTTAAATTTCAGAATACAAATCTTGACACAAGGGGAGATAATTCATAAACTACTTGAATGTTTGCTGCTTCTACATTTTGTCTTTCCCCACCTAGAAAATTAATTTTAAAATTACTCAACTAACCCTGCCTCATGCAACTTTCTTCCAGAATTTTTGCCTCATTAGCAGAAAATGTGGAATATTTTAGTCACAATTTTATACTCATGAGATTTTATAAGCAGATATCTTATGGTTGGTATTTATGTGGTAGTATATATCCGACATTCCAGAGTTCAACCCCAGTTCCAGCAGAGATTTTTCACATATCTCTGGATGAAACCAAACCTTCATTCCTGTAAAATCATGATGATTAGGTTTTTTTCTTCTATTTTATCCATTCTTTGCTTTGGCAAGTTGACCCTTAAACTTTTGGGGCAAAAGCTGTCTCCCACTAAACATTAGTAAAATGTCTGCTGGCCCTCACAACATTTTCTTAACACAAGTTAATACATAAAAATTGCAACTAATCATTTCAAAACTCCAGAATGTCTCATTTTTTGCCTGGTGTTATGTTTACTTTCACTACAACAGCAGCCAGCCCCAGGAAATCTAATTTCCAGAGCCTTAGGATAAATGATTGAAGGTGTAAAACATCCCAAATTCTCTCAAAATGAAGTTATTTATAACCTATTCCCTTATTCCTGTGTAGAGTGGTACTCACTAATAAATTATATGTTCCCAAATGGTTTTTACTTTTTTATTCTCACAGTTTCTGGCAAAATTTGTACATATAAATGGAATACTGTGTGATTTTTATTAACGTTAGACTTTAACCAGGTATATATAACATGGAGGAAACCATGAAATACATTTGCTCGTTGTCACTGTTGGCATAAATTCAAAGTGGCCAAGAAGGGATGCAAGGGAATCATAGAATGCTTTGGGAGGGAAGGGACCTTTAAAGGTCATCTAGTCCACCCCCCCTAGCAACTGGCAGAGACATCTACAACTAGATTAGGTTGCTCAGAGCCCCATCCAGCCTGGTCTTGAATGTTTCCAAGGATGGAGCATCTACCACCCAACCTCTCTGGGCAACTAATTCCAGTGTTTTACCACCCTCATCGTAAAAAATTTCTTCCTTATATCTAGTCTGAATCTACCCTCTTTTAGTTTAAAACCGTTACCCCTTGTCCTATCGCTATTGGCCCTGCTAAAAAGTCTGTCCCTATCTTTCTTATAAGCCCCCTTTAAGTATTGAAAGGCCGCAATAAGGTCTCCCCGCAGCCTTCTCTTCTCCAGCCTGAACAACCCCAGCTCTTTCAGCCTCTTCTCCACTGCCCTCGCTGTTAAGTGTCACTTGAATGCAGTTACAGTGTTTGCTAACTGAAGGTTTAGAGCAGGATTTGAAACTCTGTTTTAATAGAAGTCAACAGGAATTCTTTCCCACTGTAGGAAGAATCCTGAGAGTGCCCATTTTCGTTATTTCATAGGACCTTTTCTATCCTTTAATTTTACAGAAACTTCCAAGTTAATTCTTGGAGATCTTCTATGAGCCAAGAGGATGCTATAAGCTTACATCTATAGACCAGCTCCTGTCCTGTCCTTAAAACTGAGCTCTCTACAAACTGCCTGAGGAACAGTCCTTCTTCTTTTTAACAAGGAGTTTCTCCAAGGGTCAGCTTGTACTCACAGCAAGTATTTCTACTTGCACAATAGAGAAATGCCTGAAGTACCTTGGTTACTAGTAGGTGAAAACAGCAGGCAAACTGAAGACTCAACCCATGGATATAGTTTTAGCAGTTGCTAAAAAATGGATACATGCTTTATACAGAAAGAACAATCTCCTCTACTTCAATGAGGAATGTGTCTCTTCACAATTGCACGTGGCTATCACTGTATTGTAGCAAAAGTTACTGGTACTCAGATAATTTTGTGTTGAGAGATGTGCCAAAATCAGTATGTATATGCTTGAAAATTTCTGGTACCATAGCTGGAAAAGTGCAAAAGTAAACCCAATCAAATATAGGATTTAATATAGACCTGCCATATCCTTCTGGGGACTAGAAGTTTTTTCCAACATAGTGGCTTTCGGTCACTTTCTAGATATTGTTGAATTTTATCCTCACAGTTGTGCCAAATAAGTCAAATGAACAGTGTCAGGAGGCTCAAAATTATTTTAGCAACTACATGCTGTGCACAGTAGGTCTCTGTAAACCTCATAAGACCTTTCCGCCCTAGAAGTCCAACAACCAAGGTCCTTACGGCTCCTGTTGCAGATTTCAGTCTTTTTTGAGATTTAGTTTTACTGAGATTTCTGTTGGCCTCTTCCCTCACCTTGTTTCTTCCTCTCCAACTGAACCCATAAAATTTAGATACCAAGAACATATAACATTCCCCAACTGTGGGGGAGCTGTCTGCAGTGGGGTAGCTGTCTTTCACCTCCTGGTCCCAAAAAAGGTTGGTTTTCCAAATTCTCTGCAAATTCTGCAGGGTGATGATGTGGCTGCCCAAAATTCACAGAAGGATCTCCAGTGTAGGATAAAACAGCATAGGCCATCAGTGAAGAACTTCCTGTGTTTAATCCTACAACAAGACCCCAGACTGCTTCATATGACATGAAAGAGAACTGCAATCACTGTCTATATAGCATCATCAGGAATCTCAGCATGCAAAATGTAGTTTGTATCAAATCAAAGCATCAATATTCCCCCCCCTCCTTTTTTTTAATAACCACTGCCTCTCATACCTCTTTTGTTATTTAATCTCTCACCCCCTTTTTTTCTGTCTTATGGTCCTTAAGCATTTAACTAGTCACACCTTAACAAGAGTGATGCACGGTAACTGACTGAGCAAGTCAAAAGTCCCTAAATTACCAAAGAAATGAAGGATTAAAATTAAATCTCCCTCAAGGTTGTTGATTTCTAATTTTATGTACAGAGAGGAGGGGTGGAGGGGAAGGTTTTGCTTTTCCCTTAATTCTGCCATATTGTCTGATTCACAGCCGGAGACAAACTGAAATGGCCATCTGGTTGATGTGCATACAAAAGGAGTGGTTTGCCAGACAAAGAAAGTACCTTTTATCATACAAACCAATGCATCTCCTCTTATCAGACTTCCATTCTTTGGCTCTGGTGGAGCTGCAGGTAGGTAGGTACAGACCCTACTTACCACCCAGATGTGGCAGCTGCTGTCAAAATAGTAATGCAAGTATATAACGGTCTGACGGTTCTGTGATACATTCATAACATGAAATATAACACAGTCATACTGAATATTTTCAGCTCCTGCTTTCTGATTTTAGACAGACAATTCTGAGTTCACTAATTTGCTCCTAACACTGGAGCAATTACAGGATTTTATGTTCAAATAACGATACATGAACAATTAGAAATCAGGCTGAGACCACTGTGTAAACGGACCTTTCTAAATAGGGGTATAGTTTTTGTAGCTATTTAATACCATCCACAAATGTATCTGTCTGCCTTTTGTGACAGTAATTCTGTGTCCACATGCACAAAAGAAAAAAATGAATGCAAAACATCCCCTTTTTGCCCATATCAATTTTTGCAATCTTAATCCACATATCCAAATACTTCCAAATGGCCACTCCATACTAGTTTGATTTCCTCCATATTTCAGTTCATACTGCTGATCCCAGCATATCCACCATTCAGACTACATAAAATGTCCCAGAAATTTTAAAATAAAATTTCACAGTAGAACATTATGATAGCCGTTCCTTCTTTCTGGTGGTAGCTGATCAGAGTAATGTGAGAAGTTCATGTTAGTTCACATACACAAGATATCTGCTGTATTCATGAATTATTTTTTTCCCCTCTGTGAGGTACTTTTATTAGATGAAAGACAGTCATATGTATGAAGCACTGCCATTGTTGTTCAAAATCAATCCTTTATTTCAATTTTGTCATCTTGTCTTCTCCATTGAAACCTCCTGCTCTTGATACTGGACTCTGTTGACCTCCTCTTAAGGGGGTATTTCATTGCCTTTGCTGCAGTGATAACCATGGAAGTAGAACATCCCATTTCCCCATAAAGCTGTCCAGGGAACCAGAATGGAAATTGCCCTGAACTGAGACTCCACTCCTGAGAGTGGGTTGCTCTATGCTGACATTCCCCTTCTCCTGATTTCCTTCCATTTTAAATGATTTCTAAAAAAGATTGAAGCAATATGTTTTTCTAACTAGAATGAGAGTCAAAGAGATAAAGCAAGCAAACAAACAAAAGGAGGGTAAGGAGTGATCCCGGGTTTCTAGGCATAGAACTGGGAAGTTCATTTCCCTGGTATGTGGCAGGCATGGCAATATTATTAAACGTTCCCCAGGCAACGTTGCTAGGTTCCAAATTCTCTATTTTTCTTCCAGAAAACAAAACATTTTCCTTTTTCAATCGGCTATCCCCTCCATCAATATGTAACAAATACCCACAGTACGTGGTATAAAAGCTGTTTAATTTCAGACATTGACTGTCTTTGTATTTATGCTGTCATGGTATAAGGTCATATTAGAACAAGGGACAATCAACTTAAATGTTGATCACATAATATGGGAGTGTAATTGCAGCAAAAATATTCTAATAAGATTTTACAGGTTCAATACATTATTTTGAAATAAATGTGCACAAAGTATGTCTTGAAAGATGTTACTGAATTGTAAGTGTCAGTCATGCAAGAAGTAGAGATTTAAAAGCAGTCTCTGTATTCACAGGTCCATGACACAGAGTCCCTATTTGGAATATGATAAAAGAACATTCAAGGACAAAAGCATTTCTGGCCCTAAATTTCCCTTCGCTTCATTCAATTATCTACAAATGTATCCTTTTTTCCTCCTCATAATATATGACATCAGATCTCTATGCATTAACTGAAAATTCCCTCCACTGGGGAAAGACCTCCAGATTTCTCAGCCATGCAGTGGCAAATTTCGATCAGGCCTGGCTTTTTCTCCATTGATCTAATGCAGATATTTACTGAAATTTGCCATGCATTATGTGACATGCATTATGTCGCCCACTAAACAAAAAGTAAAACCATCCATTATACTCAAAACAGTCTGGGAAGGTGATTTCACCTTCCTCTTCCCACACAGGAACCCATTCAAGCCTCTTTTCCAAAAGGAGACAGAGTCCTTGCAGGGACCCTTTGAAGATCAAGGTAGGCGAAAATACACTCTGTAACGAGGGCTCTCCACAGCATAGCTGTTGGCTGAGGCTTGTCAACCAAATTACCCGACCTAGACTTTGCCTTCCTTACCAAAGGAGCAAAGCAAACTTCCCCGCTACTCCTTTTGTGATCAGAGTGAGAAGCAAATAGCAAATAAAATAGGAGTGAGGAGCTAGTCCAAAGACAAAAAATGACCAAGGTTTAGCTACAACTTAGAGAGACCCCAATTCAGTGTTGCTTGTGGCAAGTGCATTAATTTTTCAAAATATTTTAGTTTCAAAATCTTAGTGTCCAAATGCCTTAGTGTCTCACCACACAGGTTGGTTACCATAATAAAGATGTTAGATACTCAGGTGTTTTGACAAGGTCCACACAAGAACCTCAAGCTTATAGTATTATTGAGTGTAAGTGAATATTTTACACTATTATATTAGCTCCGTCGTGGAAACGGCACCATAAGAAATGTCCATGCAATACTCAGATATTTCCCTGAAGGTGAACTGGACACCAACAGCACAGTCAACTGTGAAAAGGTTCAGCTCTGGAAGAAACTGCTCATATACCTGGTCTGTTGTGCTCCCTGGTACCACATTACAGTAAAAACCAGTGCAAGACCTTGTAATCCCAAATCAAACTTTTCAATAGAGAGGGCAAAAACCCTCAGGAGTTCAGCTCTAAAACTCCCTCCTCGTTCTCCTAGCAGCACCTCTTGATTTGTCAGATCAAGGTTTTGCCACTGCCTTTTTATCTAACTCCCAGAGTGTGGGACTAGCAAAATACCATTCTGCCTGGTGAAAATGATGGGCTTACACTGGGCCATTTCTGTCCCAGTCTCTTGGGTGTCTGTGTACTGGTGAGAAGGAGCATAGCTCTTCTCGCATGCATGCAAAAAGTCATATTGGTAGAGAGGAACAGGAGGAGCTGCTACAAAGGCAACCTATTTATTTATTTTGCAGACATAAAATGTGCAACCCAGGATGGTCAGCTATATGTGCAAAATCAATCAGATGGAACAGGAACCTGGAGTTTAAAACATGACCCATGCTCCACACCCAACCGAAAAATAAAATAAAAAAAAAATAATTGGCTTTGGTAACACTCCGTTGTACAAAGAAGTAAGTGCCAAAGACTTATTCAAACCCAGTGAAGTTGATGAAAATACTCACTGCCATTAACAGACTTTGAACCAGGCCAAAGGACTTTCTAGAATATTTCATGAGAAACGAAGCTAAAAATGAGTAGATGGAAAGGCTAAGGGCGACAGGGACGTTTTAAAATGTGGTGGTAGAAAACCAAACATGCAAGCAAGCAAACCATGAACGACAGTGACCATCTGCCACACGGAGTAGGGACACAGCCGTCAATCCACTTGTACCAAAGCAGACCCACAGTGGGCCCCAGGAAGATCTCAGGGCAGGATCCCGCAGGCAGGAGGAAGGCTGCCCTTCCCTTCCTCTGTCACCTCTCAGCATGTTCTTCAGCCTGGAAGCCCTCATGTGCGAGCCTGAAAACAGTGACAAGCGCATTACTTTAGCTTCCCTTAAAAAAAGGAGCTGATCAAGCCAAGGACACAATAAAAAATAAGTATAAAAAGTAAAAAGAATTAGGGAAAAAAAAGGAATGAATAAGTTTCTTCACCACTGCATTCAGAGAAGCTCACCTAGTCTTTGGATGCTCCTTCAGTTGCACAAATAACAGAAAACACCTGGTAGGTACCTCCCCACCCGTGTGAGGGTGGGAGTTCGACGTTTGGGGCTGCTGGTGGTGTGGGTGGAGGCAGAGAGGCCAGTTTGCTAGGGACCAGCTGAGTGCCTTGGAGGGTCAGGCGAGCCACCTGGTCAGGGGTGTTGGGAACCTTGCAGGATCGGGCCCTTAATGCCTATACTTGGTAAGCAGCCGTGGCAAAAAGGCTGTACTAAGTTATTTATCCAAAAATGGGGAAACAAAAATCACTATAATTAGCAGTAGATGTGGCATTTTTAGCGTAAACGGGAAAACCCAGCATTTGATACGTAGCACAAGGTCCATTTGCAGCCATATAATCGCTGTCAGCTAATGCCTGATAAACCCTGCCTAAATTGGAATTTTATTATATCTATTTTATTGTATATCTATATTTATTCTGACAAAAGTTGGACAAACTTGTCCAAAAGACTAGGGGTCCGTTTTATGTGCTTGGGTGTCCAAGCACCTGCCAGCTGTTTGTCCCTTGAATTGAGGACATCATGTTTTCAATTTCCTTCAATAAAGCTATGAATCTGGCAATTTGCTGGCCTGCTTCAGCTAAACAGAAAGGACAATTTGAGAAAGATCATAGTTCAGGCTCAGTCAGACGGAAACGATTGAAAACAGAGAGCTGGCCGCTATGTTTCCCCAATGCAGCTTGCTGTCGCAGTTTGACTGACAAACTGACTTTTTTGAGGTGCTCATGCCCATTTCAGTCAGAGTTTATTGAAGGTGATTTTGATCTTCTCCATGAGGCCACAGCAGCGGCCATGCCATCTGTCACCTTGATTGCATCGTGGATTCTCTGGAGAGAGTGCGATGGCTCCTGATCATTTACAGATTGTGCTGCTTTCGCCTCCATAAGGACCACATGCACAGAGCCAGATGGTGAACATACACGCTTATTATAAGTCTTTATCTCTGTGCAGGAAGGAGAGGCACCATTAGATCTCCCTCAGGAGCTCCACTCCTCTCTACCATCATGCTGCTCTTCAGCAAATACAGTCTTCTTCAGCTGTCATCAACCTACCTCTGAAAATTAAAAAAATAAACAATAATTCCATCAGCACAGGCACGAGACGTACAGACACTGCCACAAAGCAGCCTCCCCCCCCGCCCCCCGCGACACACACATACACTCGGGCTCCCGCGACTGTCAGCGTTAGGTGGAAACAAGTTTGTTCGCGAAAAGACAGTTAATGTGCAATTAGGAGAGACTTCTTTGTGAAAATAAAGCAATGCCATCCTGGTTGTTCTTGGCACATTTTTAATTCAGCACGTTCTTTCTTTAAAGCAAAGCCTGAGCGCGCGATTACTGTTTTTCCAAAGGCAGCTTTGTGTTTGTGTCTGTGTTTCTCCTGTCAGAGAGCAGTGATGGGATGCTTGTTGCCACGGGTTGCGTGGCTGAAACCTGGCTGCAGCGGCTGGAGGAAGAGGAGCCGGCCGCGGGATGCCATGCCGGGGCTGGGGCAGTCTGGGAGAGAGAGCAGGGCAGCCGCCAGAGAGGCAATGGCAAACGCTGAGCGTATGGGTGGACCGCTGTAAATAGGTCTGCTGAATCCTCTCGGCAAAGAGCGATCCTCCAGTCTCTCTTTGCCGAGAGAGAAGGGAGAGTTGGCAGCCTGCACGTGGCACAGACGCTCACCTCGACTCGTTTAATACATGTACCGCACGCATGACCCCGGGTACAGGCTGCCAGATTGCACAGTTTGAGTGTTTCTCTCCAAGAGTTCAGTTTTCTTTTTGCAGTTTCTGCATAACAAACACTTAATTGCTGGTAACATGGTTTTTCCTTGTTAGCCGCTATGTTCCCACTAAGCTGCAGTTCCTCCTTTAAAGAACTGTAGTTATTAAATCTTAAAACGTTAGCAGAAGAACCATTGCAGACACACATTTCTGGGCTTTGCCAAGCACGGAGCATCCTTCAGAGTGAAAACCTGGCCTACTTCCAACTACAGTGTCTTTCCTGAAGCACATGGAGATTAATTTGTTTGTTTCTTTCTTAAAAGTGCTTCTTTTCTGAAGTCTGGATGTCAGTGAGATATGATTCAGACACGAGACCGACACCTTCCAAAATGCTAAGGGAACTTGTTAAGGTCACTATCCCAGAAATGGAAAAAAATAAAAAACCCAGGAAAATGAAAAAAATGCATTAAGAAAGAAGAGAACGTTCTGGGGTTTTGTTAAGAAAGTATCAGTTATGTTGATTTTTCCTTGCTCTTTTTCTTTACATGTAAAAACAAGGCTCATATCAATGTTGTCTATGATTTCTCTTTATTAATTGTTGGTAGAAATACTACAGTTGTTAAGTACCTTCTACTACAGGAAAACCTCAGTTGCAATATGCTGAGATTCCACCCCACTTTTCCCTTTATTCGAATTATATGGAAGAGAAACGCATGTTTTCTTAAAAAATACTAGATTTCTTCACAGGTAAAACCAGGTTTAAATTCTAGCTTTGGCAGCTTTCACAGATGACAGCAAATCCTTTTTTTTTTTTTTTTTAACTTCAGTATAACTTACTGTATCAAATAGCATCTTCCAATTTTGTCACAAAGCATTTAATATTTTACAGAGTCGTTCCCCACACTTTATGTTTCAGATCCTGGATGCAGTGGCATCAAAAGAAAAAAGAAAAGAACTTCTCCCCACAAATTAAAAACAGGTTTTCAAATACGAAATTAAATAAGGAAAAACCTACACGTATGTTTACTGTATACCAGTATCACAAGCTTATATCAGGACATTATGTTAGTCATCTTATAGTTTTGCATAGGCCGCCAGCTAATGCTGGTGTTATATTGTGAATTTGTAGTTCTACTAGAAAATATAAGGTCCCTAAGTGGTATTACAAGTGCAGTACATAGAAAAATCCTTGTGATAGCTAGCAATTTTTTCTGCCCTCTTTTGTCTGGGTCTGTCCATCCCTAGTATCCCTTCCCAAATTAGGCTAGCATGTGCCTATCATGTATCCCTTCTGTGGATAGAATTATATATTGTGCTCAAAATCTCTGATTAATCTGATTAAGCTAGTGAGTGACTAATCCTTTAATCTCCTTGAGAGCACCGTTATGTCTGCTGTGTGTCAGATTTGTAACTAGTAATCAGTTAAGTAAATGCTAAAAGTTAAGCAAAAACTATTTTGGACCCACTTTAGCATCTGTTTTTGGTTAGTGACCTTTATAGTTAAAACTGTATGGAGAACATGAGTGAAAATAAGAAATTGCCTGTGGTGGCAGTTCTATTGCTGCAAGCGTATCAGTCGCCAAGGACCAACTTGTTATGCTCCCCTCTTCTTCAGTGATTTAATTACAAATGAACAGGTAACTTCCCCTTTGCTTTGTTTCTTGCACTCTAGAAAGCAAACACAAAACATGCTTTTTGTGTGTTTATAATTTAGAAAGGAAGTTCTGCTGCCAGTTAATTTCCAATGTTTTGCTTTACCCTTTCTTTTCATTAGAGTCAGAAATCTTACCTGAGCAAACACAGACACATTTAAAAAGCTGCACTAAAAAAAAATAAAAATATTGTTAATAAAAGGAGACTGTGTGGAAGAAGATTTGGGGCAGGGGAAGGAAAATGTGCAATCTTTGTAGAAAAAAAAAATGTGTAGACCTATTGCTGGCAGATGTAAAAGCATCAAGTCAATATGGTAACAAGGATCAATACGCCCTCAGGCAAGATATGACTATGACAATGCTGAATGCATGTATAAATTTACCACTCCGACTAGCTGCCTAGGAATAAAAAAAATTCAAAGCAACCATGCAGAGAGGAGTAAATCTCAGACGTGTTACCCAGCTCTCAGAGGTGGCCAGGACACCAGGAGATGTTCAGAGGGGCCAGTGGGAATACCTCCAGAGGAGCTGGCCCTTAGTGCTATCCTTTCTGCTGTCATCCATGCAGCCTCAGGTCCATGTTCTCCACAACAGCACCCATGGGAGATGCACAAGGTATGTCCAGCCTGAGTTTCATGGGGGCTACCTGTCTCAAAACTGGCTTTTCCTGGTACTTTGTGTTTGCAAATTATTTCATCCAGACCACCCTTTACTCCCAGACAAGCCACCTGAGTGAAGAGGAGGGATGCTCCTGCGTCACGGAGGCAGCAGAATGTTTCCTGAATGGCTCTTTTCAGGCGCTTTCTTTGGGGAAGGCAGCACTGATAGGCAACTGAGGATTGGCAGAGCAAAACCTGGCGTGAAATGTTTGCTCGCTTTGTAGGGGATATCAGCCAGGCCTGTCCAAAACTCAAAAGGTTGCAGAAACACTACACTTCCATAAACCCATCTATAGAGTGACTTTTCAAGGAAACCTTGGATAAAAAACATCCTTTAATTATAGTCACACACACAAACAAAATGTTGTAGGACTAGAGGTCTTTTATCCTTTTTTTGTTTTTTAAGAATATCTTTAAACGTATTTATTTTACCACGACAAAAAAGAGAGTGAGTCAGGCAGACACGAGAAATATCTAAGTAGCAAGGAATATGAGCACAATAGATTTTAGGCCAGATTCCTCTTTGGATGCACAAGCTGGTCTCCCACAGATTTCTATGACAGCCACATTGACAGCAGTGGGAATCAGGCGTACTCATCCAAGGGCATAATTTGGCCCATAATGTATGAGGTTTGTCCAGCTTGTGAAAGCAGCAAGCAGTGTATTACAAACACTGCCTCTGTGCAGCTTACTGAGGGTTTAAATCCTCAGTGGCATTTTCTGTGCCTCTAAAATGCATTTCATAAAAATAGCAGAGGCTGCTTGAATCAATACCTGTTGAAAGAACAGACCTGCTAAAAAAATTAAAATTTGTTGCAACAAGGTTATCCATTTAACAGGTTTCTACTTGGATAACCAAACACTCCTCATTTTATAGCCTAGCTAAAGCCACGGTGCATCCACTGGAGAAAGTCTGATATTTTCCGTCCTTGCTTCTTAAGCCTGTCTTTGCAAATGTTTTCTACCCCTGCTCGCAGCGATTTCTTTTCACCCGGACAATGGTAATGGCTTATGTAATTATGACTTTGTACATGAGCTGAACTCCCTATGGATGTTTAGACTCTTATTATCTTTAACCTCATCCACCTCTGTCAATGAACTCTCACCTCCGTGGCTTGGCGGGGGGATCAGCTGGTGGCTGAGGAGAGCAGGGTGGTTATGGGGGGCCTGGCAGCTGGCGGGCAGTTCATTAACCCTTATGGGGTATGACCATCAAGGAAGGGAAGGCAAGCAGAGGTCCTTCTCTCTGGTTCTGCCCTGCTGGCTGGCATCACTAGAAGCTGTTTGCAGCCACCTTCAAGAAGGCAGTCCACTCAAACGTGGGCTTGGAGGTCAAGTTCACCAGGTTGTGGTTTTGCTTTGCTTTGCTGTTGAGATTTTGACAAGTTAGTTGTTGGCTGTTTTTTTATTATTTTAAAGAAGTTTATTATTCTTTTTTTATTTTTGTTATTATTTTGCAACTCCAATAAAATTAATTCCCACTCTTTTCCTTGCCCAGATGCACTGGACAAGAGATTCAAGGAGCTCTCGCTAGTATAAACTGTTCACCCCAGAATGCTATTTGCCTTCTGCTTCTCCCCCTTCTTTTCATCACACATCCCTTCAACCTGTGCCATTACGTGTAGTGGTAGAAGAAAACAATGTTCCCATAGGGCAGAGGTAAGGCTTCCTTCTGGCTAAAATTATGGTTTGGGAAACCGGTGAACTCAGCACAGCCTGGTCCTTGTAACAGACAGGGAAAAGGGCTGTGACCAGGAGGGACTGACTGTCCAGTCCGAGCTGGCTGAACTGAAAAGTCAATGAGAAAATGTAGGTCTGGGTCTAAGTAAAACATTGTTTAAAGCTATTAAATGAAAACCTATGGAAAATTTTTCAAGCCCTGCTGAAGTTTTTAGCTTGACAGTTATAGGTTTAATTTCATTCTGAGGTTCCTCAATCCTTTTAAAATAATTTTTCCCTTCTTACAGCTAAATCACCCATTATATGAATAATAAAATTCAAAGCAGAAATGCCATAGTGAAAGTTTTCTGAAATCTTGTAATCCCCCACCTCTTCCAAAAAAGGAGTCACCAAATTCCACCCAGCGTCACATACCATTTCAGTCCACCTGAAACAACCTCCTTTGCTCGTTTGCTCTCCACAGAGAGGTGTCTGATTCTGCCGTGAGCCCAGTGGAAGGTGGAGGGGACCCTGCCAGGGTCCTTCCCGGGACACCAGCAGCACCTGGACCCAGCTGCTGCAGCCAGCTCTCCTGCCGCTCCCTCACAACCATGGCCCAAACCAACTGAATAGTGCCTGTGCTTGCTCCCCAGGATGGGCAAAGTCTTGGTTCATTCTCTTTTGTTTTCCTCCCCGAGGGAAGTGACTCCTGCCTACGGTGGGTCACTCCTGCCTGGCATCAGCACATACCTGGAGGTACTGGCAACAGCCTGCAGTCTTGGCAGTACCTTGAGAAGAGAGTAAGGAAAAGGGCAAGGAAAAACAATGACAACGAGGGGCTCATTACTGGATATGAGTGAACTTACTATTACTTACCTCAGAAATTGAACAACCACAGGAGGTGTGATAAACCATCTGTAAAATTTTTGAGAATTAAATTGAGATCTCGGTCCAATTTCTTCTGGCCATATTAAACACTGAGCTAAGTGGAGATTTTCTTTCCCAGGAAAAAGCACCAAGACTGAAACATGGGAGCTTAGTTAACAGTGACCCAGACTGCTAATATCCAACCTCTGTGCTGAGACCATTTCTGGTCCCTTTGAGCTGCTGGCACTCTTTAGTCACAATTTGCTGGTGAGTTTCAACTCTCAACAGTTCTGCATTAGTGCGCCAGTTCTAACACGCACCCTTTTTCCTGGAATTTTGAAATGTTCACTGAATGCTGATTTATAACATTCAACATAAGTTATATGCACGATATGTTAAGTGACCATTGAACCAAAACTTGCAGTGATTTAAGGGCAAGAATTTCACTAGGGTGTGTCTTTATCCATATGGGCAAGCGAGATCCAAAATCAATAAAGAACTTGCTGGTTTTTCCTTTGGACATTGCTGAGCTTTGGATTTTGTGTATGTTGCCAGAAAATGAAATCAACAAAAGCAGTACAGTCGCCATCATGTTTTCACACTGTTAAGGATATAAATGACCTCTCTGTATGAGAACCACATGTTAATAATTTTTTTGGTAGTCTAAAGATTTCCTTTTTTGTCCAAAGCAAAAACAATTCAACTGCAGCAATAGCAAGAATGAAGAAAATGTAATGAAACTGTAATGACATTGACCCATTTGAGTATTATTAATTGTATGAGAGAAAACCTCCTAGATCAATTAAAAAAAACACACTTCAATGCCCCATATAAAACCAGGAAATCAGATTATATCTAGCTCCGTTAATCTAGAGTCCAATTTACTTAATCTACGGTCCAATTTACTTAAATTTTTTCACTATGAAATTTTTCACTATTTTTCTTCTCCATCTGCTTTTATGTAATTCCAACACTGCACTGGATTCCTCTTATCTTTTTATTCACAAATGAAGTATGCATACCCGTTTTACATGGATACGTAGAGAGGTTTGACAAACCATTTTGAACACAGATGCAGTGTGTATAACATTGTTCTTTATGGTGGAATTAATAGTCATGTCTTTAGATTTGCTTTATGCATCCCATTCTCTGATGAGATTAAATGCCCATCACTGGTGCAGCAAAGCTGGTTCATTTTCCTATGACAGAAGTTCCACTTTAATTGCCAGAAAAGGCTGTGGTTGCATTTCTCAGAGCTTCTCACCCCAGCAGGATCTTCCTTCTGAAGCACTCATCATTTCCACCTGCCTTTCCTCTTCAAAGTTAGCAGCTGTGGTTCTTCTGTACTGAACGCTAGTTGGGGACAAGAGCACTGAGGGGTGAGCAATAACTGCAATAGCTAGTGCTGATATGTGGTGTCCATATGGACAGTATAACTTAACATTAAGGCCTTTCTTTACTGAGTTTGATCCTGGCCCCATGAGTCAAACTCTAGCTGTCAGGGGACTTGTTGTAAGTAATGGTCATTTGTGTTTCGTAATTATCTTGAATAAACACAATTAGTTCCACATTCTGCTGTTTTCTTCCTAAGGCATCTGTAAGCATTCTGTACTATTCTAGCAAATGGCTTTTAGCAATCATTAAAAAAAAACCCAAAGCAAAATGGTTCTCAGTGGATCCTTTTAATTTATTCTAAGGAGCATGCCCAGAGGAGTAATGAGACCTACTAGGCAATAATGGCAAAGGGATATTATCTTTCACTTAGTTAACCATCGTAACCTACTTTACTTTGAAGTATCTCTAATCACAGTACTCATGTGGTTAAATTAGAACATAGACTCAAGAGTTTTCACTTCAGGGTTTCTCCCATAAACCAACCTAATATATTTGGTATAGAAATAATGTAGGCATCCTACTTCCATTCTCCCATTAAAAAGGATATCCAGCAAAGCTGGCTGAAATTGTTACTAAAACGAAAAAGGAGTGTAGAAATTTTCGACAGCACCATGCAAAACTCTGTTCTTTCAAGGCTGCTGATCCTTTGTAGCTTTTGGGCACTGGTCAATTTACTTGTCCTCTCTGTGCCCCATTTATTCTGCCTGTGACATAGGGACAGATAGCATTTGCCTGCTTTTGTAATTCTCTTTAGATTTAAAGCACTGCAAATTCATAGTAATACCATCCCCTATGTAATAGCGGCACCAGGTTTAAGTACGGTTAAGATAATAGAATAATATTTCCTTCAAGATAATGGACTCTTTTTTTAGATTGTGCATTAGGAAAACAGAAAATCAGTAGTCCCAGCCCATTAAAAATGAAAAAACCTTGCAAAAAAGCTTATCGAATGAGGAGGAAGAAGCACTGCAATCCTTGTTCTAGTAAGCAGGCAGTTAAAACCATGAGGAAAGTGTCAATTGGTAAAATTAGCTAAAAAGTTACTCTGAGTTTTTGCCCTACATTTGGACTATCAAAACTGAGGCAAACTTTTCAAAGCAAATTGCTGAGGATTGCCAAGTTAACAAGCTGTTCTGTGCTGCAAGGGACATATTTATGGACATACTTTCAACAAGACGTACCTAGTGCTACCAAGCTGTGCTGTACTAAAGAGCAGTAAGTATCAGATAAACTGATTTTTTTTTAATAAAGGATTTCACACATGAGCATGATTAAATACAGCTCAAATATTCAGAAGTGTACAAACTAGCCCTCCCCCCCAAACCCACTCCTCTTTTCTGCTACAATAGTGTCTAAACAAAGTAAGAAAAGCCAGGAAATTCAAAGATAAGAAGGTTACTATACAGAATTTTATAATCTATGCTCTTGTGAAGAAGACACTGTGAAGTTAATTATGGATGAGTACTAGGTCTTCAGTAGTAATTCTTATTTTAGTGAGGTTGTGTGTAGCATCTTTAACGACATTTCAGAGGATGCCTTTTGAATCTATTAGTTTCTTATTCCTTAAGGGCTGTGTTTTTAAATTGTTTCACAACCTTTTCTCAAGAAAAAACACTCTAAGAACTAATTCTAGCCTACAAGACAAACAAAGCTAATATAGCAAGCAAGAGTACCTAGGCAAAGGGCTTACTTCTGGTCACTTTTTATAAGGAACAGAGATTTTCATGGCGATTCTCTTCAAAAATCAACCTTAACGACTTGTATGCGATGGGCCAAATACACTGAATTGCTCTGTAAGTTCCTACCAAGGCAGATGCTATCTCCGAACACAAGATTGTTTTATGCAGCCAGGTTCCTTTGCAGCTCCTAGCCCTCAGGAAGAGTACAGTGATATAGTTTACTTCAATTCCTGTTCACAGAAGGGTAAAGTACTGAATACGCATACCTTTTCCATTACCATGGGCTCAGAACATGCGCGTGGAGAGTACCCATTGCTGGGAGGGTACTTGGTATCCAGCCATCAGATATGTAAGCCCACCAGTGGTGTTACAAAACTTGCCAGAGAAAGCCTACATGGTCCATAAGTAAAAGCAACCTTAACTCAACGGATCATTTGCCTTTGTGCTCCCCGATTCAGATTAGAAATGGCGCTGTGAATAGGAAAGGATTCATGTCTGTGAACTTGTTTCAAAGCTAGCTGAGCATTTTACTTATACATCTAGAAACGCTGTGAGCTTATGTGGTATGTGTCAGATCACAATCTTTTTCCTAGGATATTTTTCTGTCTTTTAGAAGAGACCTATTTTCTTGTGTCGTGCTTCCCTGAGTCTTGCAATATCTTCCACTAAAATGCAGGAGCTCAGGATGAAGTTTTTCCAACCAGAACCAGAATGTCACTCACCAGGAGGTAACCCCAAGATTTTAAAAATGTTATTAGTAATTTCATTTTTTCCTATGGCCTCTTTCTTTCATGTAACCTTAATCATGCTTCTGGGTAGCTGCTGTCTCCCATGTCATTTGTGCATTGGAAGTGTCATATAGAACATACATGTGCATCATCACTTATCCTGTTTATCAGATGAAGTAATTCTATTCAGTACACCTTTTTTAACCCTTCTGAAAGAAATATGCCCATTAAAATGTTCTGGTTTTCAACAGATATGAGGTTTAGCTTTTGTTATTTTAAACCACAAAGCTCCTAATGGCTTGAATGGGGGCAAAAAAAGGAGTTTGAATTACAGGATAACAAATAACAGAATTTAATGTAAATAAGTAATCTGCATGCAGCACAAAAACTGGAACACTGCAGAATGTTTTCTCACTTTCCTTCTGGACTCCTACTGTTCTCAAAAAATGGTTTAATATTTACCTTTAAGAATAACCTTAACCTTAGGGGCTTTCAGGGACATATGTTGATTTACCTGTATCAGACAACAATATCCCTTACTGAAATATCTGAAAATACACTCATTCCACTGCCTGTAGGTCAGATTTCTTCTTTTTAAGTGCGAACTTGAGTTTTGGAGGATTTTTTTCCTCCTAGTTTTGGTAAGAGATATTTAAGCAGAAAGAGCAGCTTGTTTCCTTGACAGCAGAGAACCAACTGTTTTGGTTTTCTTTGTTCCATGTCTGTTCAACATACTGTATCCATAGAAATAGCTGCTGTCCCAGAAGTTCAAGCATTTTGTATTATATATACCCAAAGACTGGGTTAAAGCTACCTTAACTTTGCAGAGTTTCTATCATAAAATTTCACAAATGGAGAAAAAAGAAAGTAAAGGTTCCTAAGGCAACGCTGTACATTCTGTATGTTTTCTGATTTATATTTAACATTTTGAAAATATCAATATTAAGCTCTACATTTAAGAAATAAAGACAAATGTAATGCATTGCTTATAAGCCACGTTACAAAGGAAACTGCTGCTTCTGCTTTTGCCATTTTTGTGTCGCATGTGATGAACTGCTTGTTTGTGCCGAGTGTGCTAGTTTGCAGTAGACCTAATACTTCACCAAATATTTCCTTGTATTTCAGAAGTGATGTAGGTAAACAGGTAGTCTAGGTTTTATATTTGAGGGCCAGGGTCTCACTTCTAAGACAAAAATGCAGCTAATGAGCAGTACCTGCAAGCAATCCGCTATCTCGCCTCCCTCAGGCTTCCCGCCTTCTCAGCCTCATGCACCACCCAACTCTACCCCTGCATGAGAAACACCAAGTAAACTGCAGCTTTTTGCAGTCTGTGAGATGAGGGGACAAGTATTTTGCGGATGAAAATTGGAAAGGTACTCAGCCAAGACACACGTGAGAGTCTTCGTCTCCATGTTCTCCCCTAATGTGACATTTTACAAAGATGCTTCCTACCACCTGAAAAGTTTGTGGTGGGGAAGGATGACTTCCCAGAGAGCTGTGTAACAGTGAGAAGGAATATGTCAACGAGGTTATAACTGAAATAGATTTGTAACTTTTGCTCCAATATCCTTTGCCTGTGGTTGTTTACAAAACACTGGGTGTGCATGCAGAAACCACAAAAGCAGTTCTTACCCTTTTGAAGACCAAACCACCCTTCAAGTTTCAGGATTTAGAGAGTCCCCTTCCACGAGTGCCCAGTGGTGCCTGGTGTACGGAAAGAGGCTTAATTAAATCAGAAATCACACAATTCCAAGACGAGGCCTGATTGCTATTTGACTCAGGACAGACTTATTTTTTCATTTTTCTCTGGAAAACAAGCCATCTCCCAGCACTGTGCTACCCGGCTCAGAGTGGCTCTCTGGCGACCCTCGAGCGTCAAAGCGAGGAGTGGGATCTGTGGTGGGGCCGTCTGTGCCGTGGGAAGTGTGAACCCCCGTGCACGCCTGGCCTTCCTGTGCCGTGGAATATTGATGAGCTGTGAAAAAAAGCAGCAAGGCTTGTTCCTGTGATTTGCTGTGCCTTCTAGCTCTGTCTCTGTGTATATATGTATACATGTGTGCATGTGTGCTAGTGTGGGTGTAAGTACATATTCTCAAAATATAAATAAATATAAATAAGCACGCACGCACATTTCTGCACAAATATTTATACACAAAAAAAAAAAAAAACGGGAAGGGAAACTATGATGAAGTAGCAGCATTTTTGCTCAAAGGACTCACTGTGCAGGGGAGAAAACGTATTGGCAGTGGATTTTTTTTTCCCCGAACGTCAGCTCAGCAACTTCACAAAACCTGATTTCCAACATGGCCTTCATACGATTGCTTTTATCACTTTCTCTCATTGTGTCCTTATGTACAAGGGTAAAGACTATTCTACTGCATCCAAGTACAGTGTGCTAAAGGGAGAGTGAGCAGTGGGGAGCCGTGCCTGTGCCACTGTCCTTTGCCTGTTCCTGATTCTATGGCCTGAGGCAATGGTTTGCATTTTTAGGACAACAGCCGGCTATCTGCAAGCAGGAGACCACTCGTCAGGCTTCATTACTGCACACAAAATGACACTAGTGAGCCTGTGGTCACAACTGTGCTTATGGTGCGCTGAAAAGCCATTACATCTCATTGCAACAAAAAACTGCACGAATGTACAGGCTGACCAGCCCCATAAATTGCCAAAATCCTGACAGGTCAGCTTATTTATGCAATGTAGTACCTGCAGTACAATTTCTGGATAGCAGCTATAGTAAGGGACTAGGAACTAAGGAATCTTTTCGTCAAAGGTGTTATATTTTAATAGGCAATGCTCCTGTTTTCTTTATTGAGTACTGAGAAAATAAAGAATTTAATTCTGCTGCATGCTTGCAGCATTAGGCATGGTCAGCTGAAGTGTCTTCCCCTTCTCCACATTAACAACTCTAAAAGCATAGTTAAAATCTAATGACCAGCATTAATGGATTTTCATGTTTGATAATGTTATTTTTCATTGTTCAAATTTTTGGTATTATACAGATCACATTGACATATCTGATATATAGCATTTTAACTTAACCATAAGTTAACTGGCTACTGCTATAATTACAGGCATTATTATTTGTTTAAGTCAGATAATGACTATATTTAATAATCTTGCATGTAAAAGGTAAAAATCAAAGAGACAAAGAAAATGCAGCCATTAGGATTCTGGAACATACCCTTCTGGAGGAAATTTATATCATAATGTGGCTAGCATTTACCTATTTTACATATAATTGGCACTCATTGGCAAGTGCTGTGAACAAAAGAACTGTGGGTCAGATTCTGATCCTGTGTGCATGCGTATGTATACGTATAAAGAGAGAGAGGGAATAATTTTATCCTGGGGAAGCAAGGTATGTAGAAAGAGGGATTGTCTTTTCTGGAGTCAGATGCTATAGATGGGGAAAACAGAGAGGCTTCCAGGTCCACAGTGACTTTCTCAAGTTATCCTGCCTACCTATAGCATCATTTGGTGATTACAGCTATAACAGTGCTACATAACTAGGTGTCTCTGACGGGGTTGTGTCAGTGCATGAACTTGGTAACTGAGATCAGCATCAGGATGTTTCTTTATTAATAAAACTGTTGCTGTACCCATCAAATATCAACGGGCATTTTCCTTTCCTCAAAAAATGTACCTCTTTATATTCTAGGCTACAAATGCTCGCAAACACACAGTTAATGGTAGGTTATTGTGATGGGGAGAAACTCATTATTGTTGGCAAAAGTCCTGACTGTTTCTTCCAAATGGGGGGGTTAACTATAAGTCTTGCATCCAACTTCTTAGTGGGCAGCAGAGCTCTGTAAAGCACATATTTCTATTGCAATGACACCCAGCCTTCCAGCTTAGCTCTTCACTTTCTTCAAATGTAAAGGACATTGGGTATGTTAAAATGTGGGGGAAGGGAGTTCTCTGCAGAAAATACTTCAGGGGACTCAGCCATGTGGATTGAACTTTACCTGGAAGCTGCATTAAACTTTTCCAAGGCCTCTGGGGTTCAAAAAATGTAGGATGCTGTCACATTGATTAAATATCTGGGTCTTGACAGAAGGTCCATCAGCTGTAACTTTGAAGGCCACAGATATGATGATGGAAGTATAAAAGCAGCCCACAGACCTGTGAATGGCAATGCATTACTTTAAAAAGATTGATATATTGTCACAGTAACACCTACCAGTAAGAGGAACTAATCTGGCAGAGGTTTTTCAGCATTCAGTTATCGAGTTGCTCCTACAGTGACTCTTGCCAATGATACTGAGTTATGTGGCTATAGGCATCCTGTAATGTGCTTCTTCCCAGCACAGACAGAGCAATGTATAGGTAATTGCTTTCAGCAGTTCACACTGGTGTCAATAAGTGGAAATTTTATTGAAAACTACAGGGTTGCTATGGTTGCACCCAAAGTTAGGGATCAAGACTCCATGAACTGGGTGCTAAGGAAGGTCTTATAATTAATTCCAGTGTCACTTTTGTCTTGATTGCTTAAGCGTGATCTCTTATAAATAAATATCATATTCTTCAGAAATAAAGCTGGGGTGTAGCATAGTCCAATAGCTAGAAAAACTGGACTGATCATCTGAGAGCTATACTTCTATGACCCGTATTCACCTGGGCTCACTGACCTTGGGGAGGTGGAGAGTTTTCAGGGTTTTTTCCCACTTACAAAAGGAAACTCATTTCGTAGCTGACTTTACCCAGGAAAGTTGTTGGAGGCTGAATTGTTTCCTAAGAATGACACTACACATGTCTCTTGGCATGATCAGGTGGGCATGTGCACTCCTGGTTAAAAAGCTTTTCACCAGTCAGCTGAAGATCCTTGCCCCCCAGTTGAGATGCTGTAACAGAACAGGTACCTGGTGCTAACCAGGCAGTGCTACGAAGGAGCCAGTAAGTTTTTCTGTGATTCTGCATAAGCCATCTCCATGGTACCTTGTTTTCAGCAGAGATGTGAGCTGATCCATTTCCCTTACATTGTGCCTGATAAGCATGAGTACAGCCCCTTTTGATATCTCTACTGGCATGCGGGGGACTTAACCACTGGGCAGAAACAGCTTTACATATGAGGCTAGCAGGAGATAGGGGTTTGCCTGGTCACAGCATCAGAGTGCTTTATAGTCTAATTACTATTTTAATTAATTCCAGCAGTTTTAATGTAGAGCCAACTCAGTGAAAAGTAGACTACAGACTGTAGTCTATCGGCTTCATCAATTCTGAAGAGGAAACTTGCATGTTTATCCACTGTATGTTTAATAACATCCAAGATAGCTGCTGGGCAGTAGGATAACACCAAATCAATTAAGTAAAAGGAATGTCAGCAATTGGTCTTTTGTTGTGATCCACCTGGAGCACCTCCTGGAGCACAAGATTCTGGAGTTTAAAGGTATGGACAAGAGTAACAAATACTTACCAATTGCATAGTGCTGCAGACTACATGTTAAAGATGTTGCCTGTATCTTGAAAAGTGACCACAACGCCCCAGTGCAGGAAGTGGCTTTCAAAGAGATGAGGAAAACTGAAGTCGATAGCAAGTAATGTGTATTTGCATGCAATAAAAGCAATATTTCTTGGGCCTGCTGAATGTCTTTCCCAAGCATCTTCCAAAGAACCTGGTGATCTAAAGCGAGCCCAACTGCACACAAGACCAGGGGTGACAGACAAGGTTCCTTACGTAGCTTAGCACCACCACAGTTACACTATCTGCTGGCATTTGTCCCATCTTCCCCACTTTGTTGTAGGTTGTATGTCTGGATATATTTTTATCTTTTTATGGCAAGGTTAAGTTGACCTATTCAATGCCCCAGTGATCATGCACACATGCACAATGAGACATGATAACTTGCTTTCTGTGTTCCTAAAGTTGCTGAGCTACTGGGCCTCTGGAGCAACTACAGTAAGGCCAGCAGCTAAACTCCCTGTCTGTGCAAGGGGGCGAGCATCGACATCCTAAGCATTGCAAGTGGGGAAAAAAAGGAGATTTGCAGAGGCTTGTGTGTGGTTATTAGTGCAATATGAACCCATGTGGTAAGTAGTACAGGTATCACATCCAGGGCTCAGCAGGCCAGTCTCTCAGCTCAGCTATTGAATTATACCACCTCACAGCCCCTCAAAAGCAAGCTACTATACTCCAGCGTAGCTAGTTTTACAACAAAGGAAAAATGATCAATGTCATTTCACTTCCCTTTCACTTTGTAAACAAAGCACATCAGTTATGCTGTGTGATGGGAAGGCCGTGCGACCTTCAGCTGGATTCAGGATGTTTTCCCCATCAGAAATGCTGGGTCACTAGAGCTGCTCTTCTCCCTAATGCCATGTAGTGTAATTATTCCCCTTCTAGAGCAGACACCCCCCAAGGCACCACATGCTACAAGTCAGCAAGAGATGGTTCACGATGCCATGGCCTCACAGAGATTTCCAACAGTTGGCATGAGTAGAAAGAACCCAGAAGAAGAGAAACCAGATCCTGGAGCCTGGTACAATCCTTCCTTTCTTCCACTCCTGCATCAAACCCTGAAACATTTTCTGCAGCCAAAAGGTCTTGCTGAATGTTTGGTTGTCATCAGTTCTTCACTCATCCATGTCCTGAAACTTTTTAATGCTGTAGGGATAAGAGATTGTTACACTACCTACAGAAAATGATGACATAATAGTGGTGCTGTAGAAAGCTCTCAAATATACGGATATTTCAATTTATTTTAAGTGTTCCATCTGGAATACCGTAATGCACTATTTACTGCTGTTCCTATATTTAAAACTGATAGGCTACACTTATAGCAGCTGTTAAGATAATAACCAATGGGGGACAGATTGATATATAACTTAATATGCCAGCCTTTCAAAAGCTCTTAAAATAGTTCAAACCCATTTCAGCTTCAAGGTTTACGTATGTGCATCCTTACAATTTCTAGGGCGAAAATCCCTTATGACTTATTGAGCCTTTAAAACCCAAGGTATGACCTGAGAAAGTCTGACCTAGGAATATTGTGTTTGCCAAATACTCTGATGTGTTGCCTTTAAAAATCTAACAAAACATGAGTTCCAGGCATGCTTTTTTAATCAGATCTAAAATTATTCCTCTTTTCCCTTTTCTCTTCTCCCCTTTTTAATTCTGAGCAGTTAGGCTTCGTCACTGGGATTGATTTTTCACTCACACTTGCACTGAAAACCTACTGAAGTGAAGTCATCACAGAAACGCAGACCAAGACCCATGATTTCCACCTCAAAATGTATAACTCTTCATCCTTCTCTCAGGGCACTGGTCTTCTCTCACAAACCAAACATGGGTCAAACACATCATGCTGTTATGAACTAGATGAACATCATATTAGCATATAGATATAGATTTCTTGCCCAGAAGACACCTGGAGTCATCTTTACCGCAGGACCTCAGCAAATGTGCAGAGGAGCAACACTAGAGAAACCCACCACCACTCTTCCATGACAGCTGACACTCCAGCAAGAAGCATGAGGCTTTAAATGGTAGAAATGAAAAGATATTTGATCTTAGGAAAAATCTGATTGGATCAACTTTATTGTATCAGGAGGTTTTAAAGAAAAAATTATCCAAACACTGACTTGCCATCACTGCCACCTGTGCTCCATGGCTTTGGCGTAGCCAGTCTTGTTTGGGGGCAGGGGTCTGACTACTGGGACTTTTGAACTCTTTCTCTCTCCTGTTTTCATGAGTATTCAAAAATACTCATGATGGGGAATTTAACCCATTAGTGCATGATAAGGTGAAATGGAAAACTGGAGATGTTCGATAGATACTTGAAGGTTACAGTGCATCTTCACTTTCTTACCCCACAGCTCCCTCCTCTATCATTGCCCATCACTTGTTCATCTACCCATTTCCTTCACCTGATTTTCACATGCTCTGGGCGCTGGCTTACCCCTCTGGCTTGAACGGGAGCAGCCGGCACCCGGCACTCAGAGTTTCTGATGAGATTAGCTTAAATGGAATTACTTCTCTGGCGATGAAACTGAGAGCAGATTTTTCAGCCCCTTCTCTCTCACACCCTCTTTTTCTCACCACTCATCCCCCTCCTGCTTTAGGGTGCTTTAATGTGGTAAGGTGCTATACACAGTTAGTCTAAGCTGCTGTTTTAGAATTGTCAGTGAGAGCTAGCTAACACATGTGCACTGTGCGTACATATTTTATTATTACCTTTCTAGCACAGTCAAGTCTGTCAAAGGAAGTATGGCTTTATTTTACAGCTTTCCATTATATTTAATGTTTTACACCTCAGGAATGTTTTATAAGTAGGGCATAAGTTGCGGGAGCAATTGAATTCGAATCAGATACGCAGTCTAACTCCAAGTCCCCTATTAACTTTTTCATCTCCCTGCAGAAGTTGTTTCTGTCCATATTTTTATTTCAGCTGGGCTGAGTGGGAGAAAGAACTCTAAGGGAGGTCTTAGCAGATGGTTGTCACAAACTGCATACGGCAATTGAGAATTAGTGTGCAAGCATATGCAACCTGGTACAGTATGAAACATTCCAGCATATGAACACTGAAGTAAATCAAGCTTGGACAGGATTTTTTTATTATTATTATTATGAAAATTAGAATTTAGTTTCTCTTTTCATCTGCACATATGGATCTTAGAGTTTCACAACATATGGGGCCAAACTCTGGACTTCAGCGTGACTCCTTGGAAATCTAGGTAGTTAAACTTAGTGCAAATTTGGTTCACTAAGTTTAATGTAAAAAATAAAACACGCACAAATACAAACACAGCCATTGTGTGTGTGTATATATATGTGTATATACGAGTATATATAAAACACCTAATTTTATCTTCACCATTCCCCCTGCTCCACACACTCTCTAAATAATCTGTGAAAGAAACCTAGTGAAGAAAAGAATGGAGAAGAAAGGTGGTTCCGAAAATTATAGCTTGGGTACATATGTTGTTGTGGGCTTTTTTTCCTTTAGAGAAGCAGCAGCTTTTCTGGAAAAACTGACTGGAACAGGAAAAATACCAAGTGGGGGAGCAAACACCCTTTTGTAGGTCATGCTTTAAACAAGCAGGAGGAAGGGTTTCAATAATCTGCCTTGAGATATGGCAATGTTCGAGCAGGTCTCTGCCTGAGCAGGGGTTCAGGTAGCATCTGTTCCCCTGTGCCCTGCCTTCCAGGCTGCAGGAGTGACCCTGATCCAGGCCGGTGTCACCCAGCTCCCCTTGCCTCCCTCCCTCCTGTCCTCTCTGCAGTCGGAGTGCGGAGAAAGGGAGCAGGGGAGGGATATCAGGAGTGGGTTTTCTGTGACGGAGGCTCCTGGAAAATATGCCTCAATGCTTTCTTAACCTTCCCACTTGCCCTTCTTGCTAAGTTATGGTGGAAAAATAGAACTGAAATGGAGAGAGGGGAAAGAATGCAAATACTGGCACACAAGGAAATACTGAATTACATATTGGCCGACCAAAACACAAATCAACTCAAAACTACAGGAGTCCACCAACATGCACATAAATCATTTATAACGATAATCCAAGGCTAGGTCCAAATCTCATTAAAGTATATGAATCCTTAATCTATTTTGGCAAAAAAGAGCCAATACACATTTTTTCTTTTTATCATAAATTACAGTTCTGTGGCACTGTGCAAATATTACCAAGCTGTAAGACAGCTGTGCTCCATTAAAATGTGTAATGGTCGCTGATTTCTTACAGCACATGGTCATCAGGCTGAATCTACAGCCAGTAATTAGGAAGATGAAATGTTTAATTGTGCCTTAATTTTGATAAAATTTATCTGTCACACATCCCGTAGTCAAGCAGTATGCTCACAAATCAATGTCATCAGGCCCGAGCAAGAACTGAAGCACCACACTCTTGTTCCTGACAGATTCATTTGAATATCAAACTGCTCCGGATGAGCCACCAGACTAGCAAAATGAGTAAAAACTTTCCCGATGAGCACGGCTCCTGTGGCATACGTCTCACCACCTAGGCTAAAAGGCACAGAGGTCAAAGCAAAAGGCAGGTAGTTGCCTTTTATCTCTTGCTCAGCAAGTTCCCTGGGCACAGTAGCGCACCTAAAAATTTTTAAAAAGCCTAAAAAACTTCTTATTGACTACTTAATCAAGCCTCAAGGGTTGGGAGGTCCTGGTGTCAGGCAGTGGTTTTCCTTCCTTATTTCCCCCCCTCTTATTTGTTCTCCTGCTGAAAAACCATGTGAGGCAAAGCCAGCGTCCATTGTGTAGGCAAGAGGCAATCACTCACTTCCCTGCTGGCAGTACAGCAGTGCACATTACAGCAGCCAGTCATGTGCAGATTATTACCACACATATGCATTATTATTTTTTTTCTTTTTTTTTTTTACACCGGAGTCCACATGGCGTGTCAAAATGGTAGCGTGCTGCCTGAATAGCGCCCAGTTCCATTTTTTAAAAATGCATGCTTTGCTTTTAATACATCCAAATATGGGACCCATTTTGTTCATGAATGATTTTTTTCTTTCTTTCTCTCTCTTTGAATCAGACTAACAGGAACGGTACCCAAGATAGACTGACTACTTTACCATGATGGTGGGCACACTGGCCTCTGCTCAAAAATGCTTCTTAATTGTTTTCAAAGAGCCATTGTTGATATTGCCCATCTGTCCTACTGGAAGACACAGTTGTAGTGTAATAGCACCCCAACTACAGGGACTGAACCCAGCAGTGCTGGATTGATGAACATAAGCCTTCCCCTGCTTGAGCAAAAAGACAGCGCCCTTAACTTCAGATGTTGTAGCTGACCCAGAAGCATTGATATGTGGTCCAGACAGACTCGGGGAAGAAAGGATAACATTGGTCTTCCTATGGGTCACAATGCAACAGAGGTTACATAGGGACCTTGGTGGCATGAGTAAGAGCAGTTATTATCACTTCCCTGATTTGGAGCAAAGCTACACCAAGCCTCAGGTGTCATATGGTTTTGGGGTTGAAGAGCTTACCACTGTATGTTCATTGGACCAAACCTGCTGGTGTCGGAAATCTGGTTTCCCTTTTGCACCTAGTGAAGGATGAGTCTGTGTGTGTCCCAGCAGAGAGCAAGAGCCCCATTTTTGTTCCCCTAAATTAGACCCCTGTACACACAGCCATGTATTCTGCAGATAGCTGTAAACAGAAGATTATTGAAAAAGTGGCAAAAAGGCAGCTTTGGTAGCATCTGCAATTCTGACAGCCAACTCAGAGAGACAAAAACTTAGGACTGTATTCAGTCTGCTGTTAAGACGGGAGATTGCGTATACTGGGTTGCTTACTAGTCTCATTTTCTTTACAGAACAGTCAGGTGTTCATCCTTGTTCTTTTAAATCTGAGAGCAGGTTTTGCTAACCCTCCCCATGAGGTCCTGTTAACCTACCTGCTGATAATACTGCTTTTGCAGTTTGCTGCTGTCCTACTCTAGACCCAGAAATCCTCTGGAAGCATTGATCAAAGGCCCCATCTGGGGTTGTCCCATGAAACCCTGTTCTCCCTCTGTCTGCTTAACCTTCACATGACTTTGATTCTAAAAAGTCTAAATAGATACGGGACCAGAAAGGTAAGATCTCTGCAACAGCAGTCATAATTAACTGCATGAATATGCTCCTGTTTTGTTTGTAATAACCTTGCTGTTGCATTTCTGCTGTGAATATAAAATGTGTATTTCTTATCTATGACCTCTCTGAGACTGGCTCAGTCTTGATCTGAAGCATGCCATCTGAAATGAGCTATTTTGCCTCCATTCTAGAGTTCTCTTATTCTTTTCCACAATCAGATGCAAGCTTTAGCAAATGTTGGAGGATCACAGGCCTGGACTCTATTTTCTTCAACAACATCTCACATAACGTTTTGACATAATTTTCCAATAAAATATTAGATAATCAGATTTACAATCTAAGAATTAGTTAAATTCTTTGAAAATCAGTTAGCTGCTGTGAACAGGTCAGTTGGGTTTTTTTCCCCTATTTAGAAGCATATATTTACAGATAGATACTAACTATCTTTCAGAGACAATTGTCAACTATCATCCAGCCCTTTGTATGTTCCAGATTACATTATCATAACATACTATAAACAGGACTACACACTAAAATGATCACAGAAGCTGGACCTAGGGCCGAATTGTTGCTTGCTCTCCACCAGCATAGCTCTAGCACCGTGCCATGGCCAGCACACCCTGACTATGGGCTTGACAGTTTTGATTTCACAGCACTAAAAGGCTTAAAACTCACCTCCTGGAGAGGGCTTTCCATGTCATATCTCCTGCTGTGAACAGCAGGAATTTATTTATTTATGTGTAATTTATGCTTTATTTTGAGTTTATTTCTTGCATGGTGTTGACATAGGAGAATCTGCTCACTTTCCTATCCTGGTTTTTGACAAGATGCTGTTTGTAACATAAAGAGAGTGTTGTAATGTAAAAAGAATTGCTTTGTTTTATGCTGAATTGCCACATTTAGGGTTTCTCTTCAGTCTGTGCATTAGGACTGCTTACATCAAATAGAAAGGTCCCCCTTTTTTTTAATCTACATAAATATTGAATCTTCAAAATCTTGTAAAAATTTCATGGGTGACAAAAAGGCATAAAACCACCTGATGATGTTATCTTCATCAAAAATCTTGCAATTCTGTCTGCAGAAACAACAATAACTGAGGTCACCAGCTAATTCTATGCTGGATAAAAACAGAAGTACAAAAATGATGGTTTTGTGCTTCTAACCTGTTAGGAAATTTTGACATAAACAACAAGAATGTACTAAAACACTTGTTTGATGTAAAAAACATTGAACAGATATGCACGATTTTTAACAACAGAGAAAATTATGAGCTCTACCATTCTGTCTTCTCTGATTTTATTATTACTGTTATGCATCATTTGGATACCCACCCTGTCCCCCATGACAGAGCACTCTTAACAAACATTAATTTGGAGTAAATGTGAGATCTTCAATTGTAATTGCTGGAAAGGAAGGCAGGAGATATTTCATCACGGCTTTCATTTCATCAGCCTCTTCTGAAATGTTCTTGCTCTCCTTCATTCCCTCTTACATTTCACAACAGTACTGGAGGATGTAGTAAAAAGATTTATCTTTTTTGAACCATTTTTCAGGTTTGTTCAGTTTGGTTCCAGTTCTTTGACGTTAATGAGATTACGGATTTTAACAGTGATTATGACAGTGTTAGCAGCCTGTAATCTGTCAAATCCCTCAGAAGTCTGTTTTAGCTAAGGTTTCTTATATAATTGCCTGGTTTACTTATTTACTTAGTTAATTATATGAATTTAGTGCCTTCTTGTAACAGCTCAAGAGATAAAGCTTGCAATCAAAATATTTTTGATTACCAACCTAAATTTCAGGATCTCTGAGATGGTAGTCAAACCTGCAGGTAACTATGCTGTTACCATTAGTGTTATCAGAAGGTGACAGTCCTTCTTTTTCTTTTTTGGGGTTGTTGGGTTTTTTCCCCAGACGATCCACAACAGGGGGCTTGGTGGGAGACATTTTCAACTCAGCATGTATAAAGTCTGTGGTAGCTTCTTCATGGAGTTTCTAGATTGATGTAAATGATTTGTAGCTGGAACCTCAATGCAATATATTCACACCCAAGTGGTAGTCTCACCACTTACACTAAATGCTTTATTGTCTGAGGAGTGACAAAGACTTTTTATTATTTATTTATATTAGAGAACCTACCTATACAGATAATGAAAAATGGGTGCCTGCCACAGACAGCTCACAGCGTGGCTTTCTGAAGAGACAAAACAGATGATGGAAAGAGACAAATAGTGTGGGTAAGTGAGGAAATGAAAAAATAAAAACGTTTTGCCATGTAAAAAATAGAATCCTCTCCCTCTGCTTAGTCATTGTCAACCAGCATTCTTCCGCGGACACTGTGTTAAAAACTAATTGTAAAGATGAAATTACAGGAGCATAGCATGGCAGATTTCTGCATTTAGACAGAAGCTTTTCCCCAAGCATAATGAGTGCTGATAAAAAGAGGGTAATGATGTTCTTAGTTGAAATCTCTGAATTTTTTGAGACAATATCAGCACTTTCAACCCAGTACTCTGTGATTATCCTTCCAAACCCCAAGGTGTGAATTCCCTCCGATAGCTTCCAATTAAAAACTAGGTGCTCCTGTAACCACAAATATGATCATCCTACAATTCAATTGAGGTCAAAGTTAATTCCTTTAACTACTCCTTCACACCATTCTAGTCCAGTTCCTGTTTGCAAAGGGAACAATTAATGTGAAATGCATCAAATAATAGCGATTTGAATACCTGATATTGCACGGGGCTGGCTTGGGTTAATTTGTGTCCATCAATCTTGCTTGCACATTATGGCTCTTCCCTCTGTCTTTTTCTCCCAACTTTATAACTGGCAGAATTTGAGAAGACTTCCATTCCCATAGGGAGCTTCTTTAAGGTCAATGAAGTGCCAGTGGATGCAGCAAGCTGCCTTAAATACTACCAAATGCAGAAGTGCTGCAGGATTATAAACTCTGTGATGTTAAAAATTAGTACTGTGTTTGTAAAGGCGGTAGCACAATGGTGCCGTCTCCTCATTGATTTTCAGATGTTACAAACATGCAAATTAATCACCAGTAATGTAACAATGTTATACAAACCTACATTTTACTTGGCAGCAACTGAACCAAAAAAAGTCATTAGAATTCACCAAACATGCTAAAGAAGTCTGACAAATTCTGCAAATGAACATATGAGAGGTCATAACTATCACAGCCAATATCATGATCTTACTCCAGAATAGTGCATTGTCCTGCTAAAACACCAATGGAAGGAAAAAAAATCTATGAATGTTTAAATCCTCACCTTTTGGGCATCTTTTTAACTAGTTTTTGTAATACCTCAGGAAATCAGTATCAACGGGTTAGTAGAATGAGAACTAAAATGTACAGGAATGACTGCAAGGTATAGAAAGTACACTTCAAAATTATTTGGAAGGAAAAGAATGTGCTGCTTGCGTAACACTTAAATTAGTCATTTTACAATAGCTTTTTAGTATGTTTTCCCTACTCACATTCTTTGGTCGTTGCTTTATATATAAGAGTACTGGTATTAAGATAACATCTAAAGGAAACTAGTTATAATTAATATTTTTTTTGTCTATGAATTTTTTACTCATCTAATCAGAGAGAAAGAATAATGCAATGTAATTAGAAGTCCATGGAGCCCCCAAAGAGGGAAAAGACATTTCAAATAAACTGCAATTAAGCAAACAACTTTTGCTGTGTGCAATATCAGCATACAACATTTCATGTGCTGAACAAATCCAGAAAACATCAGCTGTTTTGAGGAAAACCCTTAGAAAAGAAGGGTGAAGTCTGTTGAATATATTTTCAACATAAACTGTTCATCCATTTCTATTTAGGATTTATTTCTTAGCACCCTGGTTTAGAAGGCTACAAGCCAAAGCTTGGTTGTAGTCCAACAACATCCCACATCCCCCGGGCAGATGATTTTACATTATAATAAATTAATATATTTTAAAACAAAAGACACACATGAACCCACAAAAACCTCTGCCAAACAAGACGCCCTTACTCCTAGAGCAGCATTTGGAGCCTGGGACAGAAAAGTACAGGGAACACTATTTTTAAGGAACATGCTTAAATTCAGGATTTTCTGGATTATCAGGACCTGGCACAGCCCCAAATATCTGAAAGCTGCTTCCTCAGAAAAATGGGCTCCACAGTACTGACAGCAGGAACAAAGACTCATCTCCAGCCTGCGTAACGCAGTGTCCATCTGGACTGCGGCCACGGCGGCGAGTGACGGGGGTGAACGGAGGAGTGGGCCCAGCCTACAGGTCCCCACTTCAGTGAGCCGGTGGTAGTGCACCTCGACAGAAAAGGCTGTGCTCGGGCCAGCCAATCTGCCTCTCTGCAGTTGTATGGTCTACATACCATAACGCCACAAGCTGCCATGCCGTCGCTTGCACTGCTCTTCCACAGCAGCGCGTGCCTGAGCCCTGCCATGCCTCCGCTCTGCAGTTTTACCCTGACCGCAGAGGGGGAGCAGTGCGTTTGTCCTAGAAAAGGACAAAAAAACCTCAGACCTGTTGGACCGTTTGTTACCAGCTGTAAGGACTGAAAATAAGGAGGTAAATGCAAACCTCATGGAAGCAGCTCCGTGGTTTCAATAAAAGGACTTTCAATTTATGCTGTATCTTAAGACAGGTTCAGCATCTAAATTCTTAAACTGCCAGGTGAATGTGACATTTCCCAATCCAACGGTGCATTGGGGACTTGCATGTATCTGCATACAATCACAGTGTTGCTTTCAGGGAGCGCTGTTAGACTCATCGTACGTGCAATAATTGGCTTTTGTTTGAGCTGCTTGGACCAGAAAAAAAAAACTTCTCCTGCGCTGACCCTGGGCTCCAGCCATATTGAAGAATGAAGGGTTGTTGGCCTGCGGTGCCAACATACTCCACCTTCACGGGGAGGCCGTGCCCCTCACGCTCCAGCAATGCCAGACGGCGTTCGGATGAGGCGGGCTGGGTCTGGCAGGTGGCGGCACAGGAGGTAGTAAGTGAGAGCAGCACAGCATAACTAGCTGTAGCGTAGCAGTAGAATAATATCCTCGCGTCCTCAAAACTGTAGGAGTGTTTTTGACTTTGACTGCTTCCAATACCTAACAAATACGAGATCATGGCTTCTGGCATAAAAAGGGCAAATTCGTAGCCATGCCAGTAAGACTGCCAGTGGTGGGAGGAGGTGTCACCCACCCTGTCCCAACAGGTAGTCCATTGACTTCAAACCAGCATCAACTCCTCCTCTGTATGCTGCCCCAAAGCACTTTATGTTTACCCAGTCTATACCCATGGAAGCCAGCAGGTCCCACAAAAGGATCCTTCATGTGATAAATCCCCCTTTCTTTTGAACTGGGAAGAGCAGTGTGGTATGCAACATCCTAGGTTGGCTTTGTTTGCTGTTTTAACTCTTTGCAGTAAAATACTCTTTGTTTGCAAAATGTGCTTCTTCTAAGGAACACAGATCTGGGGAAGTGAATGAGCAAAAATTAAAATGTGAGAGCAGAGGCAGACGAGCTTACAAGCCCTGGGCCCAAACACAGTTAGACAACTTCACTATGCAATAAAAGTCTATGAATAATTTATTTCACTAGCTGAAATGAAGAATGGTTTTTGAAAAGCTGGGTTTTGTACCAAAAATAGAAATACTCTGGACTGAAGAATGTCACGGTGCAACATTTTAACAAAATCATCCTCCAAAATGTGTACAAACCCCCATTTTCCAATGATAAGTATTTCAGCACCTAACACTTTTTTGCCAGAAAATCCTTGTAACTGCTAGTTGGTTTAAAGGAGACCAAGTTTGAAACAGGGGTTTGCACTCTGGAGGATCTATCTATCCCATCAGTAACCGTGGCTGTGACTTACAGGTGAGAGTGCCATAAGGTAGGATTAAGCAAATGGCTCTAAACTTCAGTGACACATATTGTTCTGTTGGATTCATGCCTGAAAACAAAGGAGAGGGAAAGTGTGTGTGCGAGTGTGTGTGTAAAAAATGTTACAAATTCATATCATCATGCTGATATTTGCATTCTGTCTGGGAGACCAATAGAAAACAGGGATTACTTGAATTCACTGCAGTTACAGGGAGAATGTAGTCATGAACTGTGTTTTATGAGTACTCCAGACCAATTAGGCCTTTCACTTGTCTAAGCATTTGGCCAACACCGTTGTGAGATGCTGAGGTACAAGCAACATGGTCAACAATGTGCAGGTGCAGTAATAGCACAAAGAATGAGACATCCTATTTACATCAGGTAACAGGGAAGGGCATCAGCCGATGAGGATTTTGGGACACTTCTATGTACTCTAGCTGAAACAAAAGAGGGATCTGAAAGGTCTTTCATTCTGTAATTTGGCCTCTAGAGCAAAGAGACAAAATGACAATGATTGAAAAGCTCATTTCTGGTTGTTCTTGGTGCAAAAAATTCTCCCGGCAACAGAGTCTTGTCCAGGCACAAGAGCCATAAGTATGTCAATGGATGATCAGCTGGGATTTGCCAGAAAACCAATACATGGCCCAGAGAAACTTGGTCCAGAAAAATTTTGTTTTGTCCTAAAAAATGCTTGCAAAACAGAGACTGGCTGCTGTTTTCATGGTTATGCTGCTGGTTGGTTCCTTTTCCACTTGCAAACCTACATTGGTATCAGCTGTATCGATAGCTGTATGTATATATATATATCTCTGTATCCAAAGCCTTTGAGTTCAGGTTAGGAGCCGCATGATTCTCTCCTCTCACAGTTAGTACTGAAACATTCACCAGGAAAGCTTGAGGAATTGTTTTGCACTCTGAGGAAGCAATAAAGAGAGGAGAAGAACGGTAAAGTATATGACAGATAAAACCAATGAGACGCAGCCGTTTTGGAGAACAAGCCAACTGTGAACAGACCAGAAAAAAAAGGTTAAAGCCTGCAGAAGTTAGAAAGCTAGTGTGCAGCTCTGGTTTCTACATTTCTTGCATTTTACGCTTCTCCCTTCTGAATTCTTCTGCTGGTAAGTGTCATACATTATTATCAACTTCTGTGTTACCATGGAGAAAAAGAGACACGGGGAGAGAACGAATGCAAAAAGACAATGGTAGAGAACAATTTATTTCAGAAACAAAAATCAGTGCTTTTAGACACAACATCTGCCTTTGAAGGTACAATGGAATCACTCAAAAAAAGGTCTTTACTTTTAATGGAAAGTTGGCACTGAAGAATATTTTGAAGTAATAATGAAGTAATGAAGACAGGGACTTCTGAAGAAATTCCTTGCAGCTATGGAGTTATGTAATTGTGGTTTTGATCAAACTACACTTCTGTTCTGTGGAAAGATGCTAAAAAGGCATATAATGGTTCTCTGGGCTGTTTGTATTTAAGAATTTTCAACTGAATTTCTTCAGTTCCTAAGTAAGAAGACACTGGGCATTTGTTGTTATTTTTAAATGCAATTTCTGCAAATGTAACCTCAGATCTGGGAAAATCAAGTGATATTCTTTCTGGTTTGAGTATCACCACAAACATCAAAAGGCCTGAAAGATATATTCTGTTCTTCATTTTCCTCTGTGCAGTGCCACAAAATTCAGATAATCCACAATGCAAGATGCAAGCAAAAATCCAGTTTGCACTGATACCTGTGCTAATACTGCAGTGAGTATGAAAAGGAAGAGGAATTAAAATGCACTCTTCTTTTTGCTAAAATACCTATGATTGTGATTCAAAGTAGGCAAAGATTTGATGAACAAGAAGGTTCTTGATCTACAATGAAATCAAGCTTTATGGTGCAGTGAGATTACCAGGTCAGAATCATAGAATCACAGAATGCTTTGGGACGGAAGGGACCTTTAAAGGTCATCTAGTCCACCCCCCCTGCAATGGACAGGGACATCTACAACTAGATCAGGTTGCTCAGAGCCCCATCCAGCCTGGCCTTGAATGTTTCCAGGGATGGGACATCTACCACCTCTCTGGGCAACCCATTCCAGTGTTTCACCACCCTCATAGTGAAAAATTTCTTAGTTATATCTAGCCTGAATCTACCCTCTTTTAGTTTAAAACCATTACCCCTTGTCCTATCGCTATTAGCCCTGCTAAAAAGTCTGTCCCCATCTTCCTTATAAGCCCAGTTTAAGTATTGAAAGGCCGCAATAAGGTCTCCCTGGAGCCTTCTCTTCTCCAGGCTGAACACCACCAGCTCTCTCAGCCTGTCCTCACAGGTGCTCCAGAGGTGCTCCAGCTCTCTGATCATCTTCGTGGCTCTCCTCTGGACTCACTCCAACAGGTCCATGTCTTTCCTCTGCTGAGGACCCCAGAGCTGGACGCAGTACTCCAGGTGGGGTCTCACCAGAGCAGAGTAGAGGGGCAGAATCACCTCCCTTGACCTGCTGGCCATGCTGCTTTTGATGCAGCCCAGGATACAGTTGGCTTTCTGGGCTGTGAGAGCACATGTCCAGCTTTTCATCTATCAGTTACCCCCAGGTCCTTCTCCGCAGGGCTGCTCTCAATCCCTTCATCCCCCAGCCTGTATTGATACCAAGGATTGCCCTGACCCAGGTGCAGGACCTTGCACTTGTCCTTGTTGAACCTCATGAGGTTCACACAGGCCCATTTCTCCAGCGTGTCCAGGTCTCTCTGGACAGCATCCTGTCCCTCAGGCGTGTCAACTGCACCACTCTGCTTGGTGTTATCTGCAAACTTGCTGAGGGTGCACTCAATTCCTCTATGTCATTGATGAAGATATTGAACAACACTGGTCCCAGTACAGACCCCTGAGGGACACCACTTGTCATGACCTCCATCTGGACATCGAGCCATTGACCACTACCCTCTGGATGTGTCCATCCAGCCAGTTCCTTATCCACCGAACAGTCCACCCATTGAATCCATATCCTTCCAATTTAGAGAGAAGGATATTGTGGGGGATCGTGTCAAAGGCCTTACAGAAGTCCAGAGAGATGACATCCGTAGCTTTTCCCTTGTCCACTGATGTAGTTACTCCATCATAGAAGGCCACAAGGCTGGTCAGGCAGGACTTGCCCTTGGTGATGCTGGCTGTCTCAAATCACCTCCCTGTCCTCCATGTGCCTTAGCATACCTTCTAGAAGGATCTGTTCCATGATCTTCCCAGGCATAGAGGTGAGGCTGACAGGTCGGTAGTTCCCAGGGTCCCCCTTTTTACCCTTTTTAAAAATGGCTGCAATATTTCCCTTTTTCCAGTCCCCAGGGACTTCACCTGACTGCCATGACTTTTCAAATATCATGGAGAGTGTCTTAGCAACTACATCAGTCAATTCCCTCAGGACTCTGGGATGCATCTCATTGGGACTCATAGACTTATATACGTTCAGGTTCCTCAGGTGGTCGCAAACCTGATCTTCTCTTACAGTGGGAGGACCTCTGCCCCCCTGATCCCCGTCAAGTGGCCCATTGACTTGGGAGGTGTAAGGAGAGAGGTTGTCAGTGAAGACTGAGTCAAAGAAGTTGTTGAGTACCTCAGCCTTCTCCTCATCTGTTGTTACCAGCGAAGTTTCTTTACTTCCCATGGGAATCACATCTTCTTTTGTCAGCATATTTACAAATCATAGAAGCATAGAATCATTTAGGTTGGAAAAGACCCTTAAGATCATCAAGTCCAACCGTAAACCTAAAACATTGCCAAGTCCATCACTAAACAATGTCCATAAGCACCACATCTACACATCTTTTAAATACCTCCAGGGATGGAGACTCAACCACTTCCCGGGCAGCCTCTTCCAGTGCTTGACAACACTTTTGGTGAAGAAATTTTTCCTAATATCCAACCTAAACTTCCCCTGGTGCAGCTTGAGGCCATTTCCTCTCACCCTATCGCTTCTTACTAGGGAGAAGAGACCGACCCCCACCTCACTACAACCTCCTTTCAGGTAGTTGTAGAGAGTGATAAGGTCTCCCCTCAGCCTCCTCTTCTCCAAGCTAAACAACCCCAGTTCCCTCAGCTGCTCCTGATAAGACTTGTTCTCTAGATTCTTCACCAGCTTCGTTGCCCTTCTTTAGACACGCTCCAGCACCTCAATGTCCTTCTTGTGGTGAGGGGCCCAAACTGAACACAGTATTCTAGCTGCTGCCTCACCAGTGCTGAGTACAAAGGGACAATCACTTCCCTAGTCCAGCTGGCCACACTATTTCTGATGCAAATGCTAGCAAATACTTGTATTTGCCACAAATTCTTCACCAATAGCTTTTTCTATTTAAAATATTGCATTTGGTATAACAACTATTTTATTGGGAAATAAGTACTGTAGAACATTTTACTAAGGTTGGGCTCGATGAGTGTACATTGGTTATCATGCCATACACTGGAGCTGATAGATCTGGTCTGATATTTGTTGAAGCACTACATTCATCGGGCGATGAAGCCCTGCAATAAAGAGAAACTAATGGAAGCAATTACAAAAGAACACCTGTCGGTGGAAGACTGCAACCTCTACGTTGACCATAGCCAGAAATTGCTCCCAATTGTTATTCACAACAATGGAAGGCCTCTGGACTGTGAATGCAAGCAATGATGGACTGCAATAAAATTTGCAAATGAGTTTTCACATTGTCCAATAAAATTCTATGACTTTGTCAATCTGTGTTGACACAGTCCAACGCATGGCTAAACAATAAAATGATGTAAGAAAGGTGCTAAACGCTATTGTTGGTGAAAAGTATCTTTGCACTTCTGAAGGACCTGGGTCCAAATTTTCCATTGGTCAGAAATGAGCCTGAGTCTTTTGGTTTTATCCTAATCTCTGGTGGAAGTTTAGCCTTATTAGGCAGGTTAGGTCAACTAGTGTTCTCCATTTCACGTCCAGGACTGTAATAACAAAGTTATTTGTAAGTCAGCCACGGCAGCAAAGTTGTAAGGAAAATGTCTTTCTGAGCTGAATGGCATTAGCCAGCAGATGACACAGAACTGTGCATTTTACTAGCAATATATTTTACTTGTTACCTGTAGACAGAAACTGTCCACAAAAGGAGCAACTTTTGACTTTAAGAACTAGAGGGACTGTTAGAAAGAGATATTCAGGTAAAAGCGTATGCTTCTCTTCCAGTTGTCAGCTGGACAATAAATATTTGACACACAGTTTAATTCCTCAGCTTTCCCTGTGAAAACAAGGAAGTGGAGGGGCAGAGACGCAGCAACAGTGTTAGAAAGGGAGGAAGAGTTGTGGGGAGAGAAGAAAAAAAGATGCTAAGAGGAGTCTCTGTACATTGATATCCACGGGCTCAGCATGCTGTAACGTATGTGAACCATGAAGACCTCTGAACACCAGATCTTCATGTCCTTCAAATGACCATGGTGTCGGCCAGGGAGAGACTGGTATGACTCGCACAAGATCTCCAATAGAAACCTGAGAAGACAATCAAGTGTTGCTTTTGAAATTATCACCAAAACCTCACAGAAAAATATTCCTCCTAGTTTATAATTGTGTGACTTTTTTTTTTTTTAGTCCGTAAAATGTGTATGTTGCAGTCGTTCTGGAGAGAACAGGCAATTCCCTTTCCCTTAAATATACTTCCCCTCACTGCTGTAATGTAACTAAATGAGACTATTTCATGCCTCCAAAAAAGCCCAGCCACAATATGAAGGTTTAATCAATAGACTTAATTTAATTCCGTAATGATGAGCTAACTCTCTTCAGGGCCTAATTTTCTGTTCTCTACAGATAGTAGAACCCAACTTTTTGTTGGCGCAACTGTTTACATACAATGAGACACAAATTTGTTTATAGAAATTGATTAATTAGAAATCCATTAAAGAAATATAAATTGTAAGAGTAATTAAAATTAAAGCAACACTGGTTTTGCTTGAGTAGAATCTTGCATCCATAATTTCAATGTGCTTTTTAGAAGGCAGATAATTACTACTACATTTCATTCTCTCTCCTCTTTTCTCCATCTTCTCTCTTTTTTTTTTATTTTTCAGGAACCACGTACAGAATAGATTTCTGCAGATGTGCTCACAGTCTGAGATATTCCACAGGACCTTCTAATCACGTAGACTACTTCTGAGAATAGCTTTTACTCACGATGTAGGAGGCATCGGAAAGAGGTATCAAGACAGTTCTCTCTTAAATATTTATTCAAAACCTAACAGTGATTTGTAGCAGAAACATGTTCCTTACTCTCAGTTCCAACCAGTCCAAACTATGCATGAAAGCTTATACCTGTCTGATAATTTGACAGGTTTCACACATAGAATACAACATTTTATTGAATCCATCTGAAATTGTGTCTTAAATTCCTACTCTCTTTGAACAGGAAAATAAATGGTTCCTTGGAATAAAAGTTTTCAATGATGAAGAACTCAGACAACAGTTTTACTGTAGGTTCTGTGTCATGAATAAATAAATATATAAGGATTTTGTGAGTAACTGTGTTTCCTCTGCATTAGTCTTTTATTGTAGTGAACTGTGAAAGTGAGAAATAGTAGAAGGGAAATGAACATGTTCCCCTCCTTCTCCAAATGTGGAAATTCATCATGTATTTTGCGAGATGAGACAAGTACACAAACAGTTGAGGGTGAGTCAGCACTGCACCCATCCAACAGAGGAGGCCAGCCACGTACACGCCTGGAGAACAGATCTTAGCAGTGCACACAGACACAAGTTGTAACAAGGGAAATTGCAATAAGATATCAGAAAACAAATGTTCACTGTGAAGGAGGTCAAACACTGGAACAAGTTACCCAGAGAAACTGTGGAACCTCTGTCCTTAGAGATACTCAGATGTGTCTAGACAAGGTACCTAATGCAAATAGCCTTGCGTTGAGCGGGGTTTTGGACCAGATAGATGGCCTTTTGAGTTAATTTCCTTCTTAAAATTCTCTGTGCCTTTTTATGAGTCTACAGAGCTACCTTACAAGTTGCTGGAAAGAGGAAAGCTCTACCCCAACACTTACAATAAAGTTTCTTTAAAAAAATCAGTAACATCACCTCTTCCTTGAGTCATTGTGAAACAAATGAAAATGGTGTTTTGTAATGGAGCAATCTGCCTATAACCTGTGGTTATGTCCACAAAGTTTATTGTAGTTAGGAGGAAAATGAAGTTGAAGCCAAATTACTCACTGCTAATGCTTGAAATAAAAAGAGGACTGAATAGGAAACAAGAAAAAAATACAAAACCCTCTCTTTCTATCATACTCTGGACACACAGCCCCATAGTGAGACTATGATGAGAACACATGACTCATGATGACCACCTCTGGGATTCTTTTTTTTTATGAGAATGGCACCTGATCACAGATAATGGCATTCATGTTTAATGATAATTTCACCAAATGGGCTGCTTTTACCTTCTTTTTTCTCTTTCTATTTTCCTTTAGGGAAATTCTGCTCATCAGCAAACAAATCTGCAAACTGGATGGCCTGATACAAGACTGCATGGGTGCTCTCTTTTTCTTTCATCAATAAACATTTAACAAACTTTAACACCTTAATATACCTTTGAAATGCAAAATAGGTATTTATGTTATAGGCAGTTGTTTTACCTGAGCCAGAGATAACTAATTGTTCCTCCTGGGATTGTTTCCAACATAAGCCTTATTCTGAAACATGTTTGCCTCATTTGCAGTCTGGTTCCTTTGTCTGATAATGTGCTAATGACTGTCATGGATGGGACTATTCACCTGAACGTTGTTGAATGTCGTGTAAGAGCTTTGGTCTTGTCTCTTTGGTTTGGATCTTCCTTGGCTTAAGCTAGGTTACAACTGAACAAAAATGAAAACTTTCTTTTTAGGATCACAGTCTGGCAGACTTATTCACATTGAATAGCTCTTTGCTTCTCCTAAAATGTAGAAACTCTTAGTTTGTTCTGCAGAAGTTGATCTGCACAGGACAAGGTGCGAGGTTAGAGCTTGAGGTGGGACATCTGGCAAGCAAGTGTGGCACAGTACAGCACTCTAAGAAATCATTTAGAGTGAAATTATTTGTGATTTGCTTTATGCACAGAGGTCTTTCTGCATAAAAATTTCAAGAATGGCCTCACCAGGTACTTGAGGAAACAGCTAAAGCACTGAGATTTTATTTTCATCACATTTGTCTTAGAAGCATATTAGAAGCATATTTAGAAGCATATGGATTTAGCATGCTAACTGATACAGAAGTTATGTTTAAACTCTTTAGTATTCAAGACAATAGTTATCAAACTTTTATTTTAATTTTCTGCTAATGAAAGGGAGTGGATCATATACGAGAACAGACAGAAAGATGGGAAGAGGGAACATGCAGAAAATCTTAGCAAAAAATATTTCTTAAATAGGGAAAGATTAATTAAGCTGCTAGCCCAAAAGAATAAAGAAATCTGGCAATGCCACAGCAAAGCAGCATCAGAGATGTATACTAGGAATCAAAATCAAAGGTTGTTTGTATGTCCAGTGTAAAATAAGCTATTCTTATGAAAGTAACAAAACTATAGAATGTGCCTGTGAGTATCTTGAGTTCGATATACAAATTCATACTGCAATACCTTTTTCCATTTAAATGTCATTAGTTCCTACACTGCATTTCTGAATTTATCCTTTATGCATAATAACCAGGAATTATCTGAGAAGACCACACAATCATAGAATCATAGAATTGTTTAGGTTGGAAAAGACCTTTAAGATCATCAAGTCCAACTGTTAATGCTGATACATCCCACTAAGTTCCTGATCAGGAGGTATTTACCAGGAGTTCGATTAATCTCATCTGAGCATTATCCACATCTAAGCAGTCACTCTAGTAACTGGAGAGAATCTAGCTTTTCCAGGGCATGTTTTGTCTGGTGTCTAGAACAAGTACTTCAGAATAAAATGAACCCCACTGAAGTATGACTTATCCAATCTGTTTCTGTTAGGATAGCAGGATTCCCCTCCTAGCTAGGGGAATCTGACACCTAATCTAGTTCTCTTCAATGACTTCAGAGGAAGTCTACACAACTGTTTGAGATTAAATGCCTGACTTTCAGGTGACTGAAGTATCTGCATATGTTAGTAAATATCCACCAAATACTATTCCAAGAAAATTGTCATCCTAGCAGTTGTAGCAAATCCAAGTTCTGTTTCCAGAGCAAAACTCAGTATATCCTTAACATGGGGTTATTAGCATAAAAAATATGCTACAGCTGAGCAAAGTAACGTAAAGAGGGAAATAATTTAAATTTTGCCAGGAACCATATCCAGGTTTTGCATTACTCTCTCAGTCCCCTAATGCATGGAGCCCTCTCCAATATGTCTCCTGTCCCAGTTGCCACCTACTGCAATGACTGGCAGGCAGCAATGGCTCCATATGGCCTTTTCATTTCTTATTGTCATTTCTGGCATGAGTCACACTAATTTTTGGCCCACCAGAAAGGTGTGGCTGTGCTGGTGTACAGCAGCAGGGCAGGAAGAGCTCACTTCTGTGCATGTTGAAAAGACCCCTCGTTCTGGTCAGAGTCACACTGGGCATCTGTGATTGAGCAGGATTTGTGAAAAGCCTTGGATCCACTTGCTCTGGTGTCCTATTCACTGCCTTTAAAAGATAAAAGCAAATTATTAGCAGTAGCAGTTCTACTATATTCTATGTTCATCCCCATAATAGCCAGATATCAAATTATTATCCAGGTTTCAAAAATTGCTCGAAAGACTTAACTGTCTTGTTTAATTTAGCTGGCATACTTAGGTTGACTAAGAATAACTTTTAGCATTTAGTAGAATAAAACTTACTTTTATGGGGCATGGGAAAAATTGATCCCAGGCATTGACAAACAAAGGAATGTATACAGGATCACCACGCACACAGTAAATTCTCAGTCTGCAGTTGGCCTTGTAATAGTGGACTGCTGCTGAGAAGTCAAGGTCATTTCCAGTGTGTTAATCTCAAAGCATCAGGACAGGATCATGCTTTTAGTCTGGTAAATATGGAAAATCCACATAGTTGTGTGGGTAATTAAAACATTGGGTGCCTCACTGGTCATTCCTAACTCAGTTATCAGCAAGAATCTCACTAATCATAAGTCAGGGATGAGTCTGTGCATGTGCTGTACATGTAGCTTTCTGCATATGTCTGCACATCATTTCACAGGAAACTATTTCACACTACACCAGCTTGGTGAGTAGCTGTTGTTCACACCCACCAAGAAATAAGTACATGTGAGAATAATACCTTTACAACTTTGAAATGTCCTTAGACAGACTTTTAATCTCCAGGCCATCAACCTGCTGTGAACTCTCCTCCTGACTTTTCACACTTACAGAGAACGGGAGTCAAGCAACACACCATAAGGCAATATGAAAAGACAGAAAAATTCTGGGAAGTGCAAAATTAAGTGTAAATAAAAATATGTCATCTTTTAAAAATATGTGACTGTTTCATCATATATTTAAGCATAAGTGTGCATACACTGATATAAATTGGATTAGTAAATCAGATTGCAATGCTCAAAATGCAAGATGATACTGATGCATTCTAACAATAGTCTTCAGTTCCATCTCCTTGGTGTCTGCTCCATATGTCATGGCTGGCACAAAACCACCAGTAGTTAAAACACCTGTGTTTCCACAGATTTCCTCCTAACGTTAAGTTTAACCTCTGAAGGCCTTTTCATTCAGTCTGCTACTATTATTTGTATATTGAATGAAATATATATCTCACTTAGCAAGGATATAGCACAACAAAGTCCTTGACCTCAGGATCTTTCAGCTGAAGGCCTTGATATGGTGCTAGTATAAACCTTGATATCAACACCAGTTGATCATTTTTAGAGACAAAAATAAAAGGAGAAAAACAAAGGCAACACCTACTTACCTGCATCCTTTTAAAGAGGGAAGATACAAAAAGGAAGGGCAGATCATGCCAAGCAGGAGAGTTAGTATCTAATGAAAACAGACCATAACATTTGCAAATCTTGTGTCTCGATTTATCTTTTTCTGGTTTTGTTATCTGCTTGTTGAGGAAATGGTCTACTGGTCCATGATATGGAGAAATGGTTACTGGCAGGTGAAAAGCAACAATGTGAGTTAAGGATGGATTTGAATTAAGAGGGTCTTGATGGTCAGCAGAGAGGAGGCAGAGGTTGTTTCAAGGACATGGAAAAGCTCACACAAAGGATGATGGGAGAAGTGCATGGGTGGAGGAATGAAGTAGGAAGCACATTAGTAATAGTAAACCAGGAACAGGAGAAGAGAGCAGAATCCAACAATTTGGACATGAAGAATCATAGTCTTGGAAAAGACAAGGATTTAAAAAGAAAAGGGAGAAACCTGAAGTAATTGTCAGTGTTTTATGGCCTTTAGGAAACTGGGAGAAGGAGGGGAGGTGGGAAGCAGAATATTTTGTACATCAAACAAAAGTGACCACAGCATCAAGAAGAGAAAAAATCTGAGGCAATGGAAGTGTTTCGGTGAGAGAATTACTGAAGAATTCAATTGAAGAGTTAAGTAGCTAAAAAAGCAGCCTTTAATTTCAAGAAAATAACTTGTGGGAGGTGGGTGGGCATATGTGACCATGTCAGGTTAGCTTAAAACCTAAATTTCTGCCTGTGAAGACAGGGTTTTACAAACCTTCCTTTCTTACTCTTCTTGGAGGGAGTGTTCTCTGTTCCTTAGTTTGCTATAAAGGAGATAATCCTTGATCATAAGACCCTTGATCCTAAGACCCTTGATCCTTAATATCGTTGGGATTCACAAAATCTGAGGGGTAACTTCATTGACTTTAACAAGTTAACATTGGTTTTCCAGGTGAATGTTTCACTTTTTTGAGTTTACTTACACAAGACAGCAGAGAGTTGAAAATATGAGTACTGACCAAGGTCAGCCAGAATTTTGTTTTTCCAGACACTACTAAATGCCCCAAATTCTTCAGTTTCCTCATTTCCTTTTCCTCTAAAACTGCATCATAACACAAGCTGCATCCTGAGCAAGCATGTCTCCCTAGATGTAGCAGATGTATATTACTTTCTAAACAACTCAGTTTACTCAACCTTCTGTCTAGAATGGATCTCTTCTTCCTTGTCACTGTTGTCAGTTGAATCCTCCTCGTCTGGATACCAGAGGAAGTGAACAGAACAACTCTGCACACAGTGCACAGATGGGGCAGCCCATCCAATTTAATTTTAAGAAGTCAAAATGGCAGTTGTTCTCACTGGACTTTGGATATTTGCAAAGAATGCCGCTTGGTAGGACAGTTTTGGTTTACTTTAAACTATTCACAAAAATTTCACTCTACAATTGCCTGCAACAAAATGTCACCTCCCCATAAAGAACGATTAAGACAGGCAACACTGAACTTCACAAACAGGCTGTCTGACAATCTTGCTCTGTCAATACATGCTAGAGAATCATCATCCAAACAAACCAGACAAGCTGTCTCTTTTGACATCTGCTCCTGTTTCAGTACATGAATTATCCTCTTGGGTTATCCCATTTTCAGCTGCTTCAGCACGGATGCCATCTCATAATTTACCTATTCCACCAATTTATCCATCTTTCAACCGTATGCATAAGTAAAGGAATAAATAGTATAGAAAGAATAGCTAGAGAAACATTACTGACATTTTCTGGGATGACAAATATGTAAAATGGGAGCACAGAGGTCTATGGGTTGACATGGAATTCTTACAAATTCCATATGTGCCCTTAATAAAATGTTTTAAGCAATGAGTACTAATAGTTTGTGAGTATGTGAAGCTGTAAGATTATTCTGTTTATTATCATTGCACTAGTAATGAAAATCCTGCCCCCCTCCTTTTGGCATCTTTCTTTAAATTAAATAGTAAGGATTCTGAGCAAGGAGAGCATCTCTCTATCTCTTTGAACAGTTCCAGGGAATGGAGTTTCAGTCTCATGGTGGCTTCTAGGTTCTACCGTATTATGGACAGTAATAATTACCTTCTTTCAAATCCTGCTCCAATGCTAGCAATTCTGTCTGCTTGCTGAGCCTTTTAAAGGGTCATTCAGGTATTTTGTGTGCATCTCAGTACCATGATACACTTATGTTGCCTCTTAAGAAAAGTAAGGCATTTCTTCTTCACGACCATCATCATATAACAACTGGGGAAGTACTGTGATTCACATAAGCTGGGCTATTAGATGAAGGGAAAGTCTTAAATGTCTTTAATAAAGTGATTGATAGACTTTCACCATGAAACAAAAACATAGAGCTGGATAAGAATATCTTGGCTAAGACAAGCAGAGAATCTGATATTTGCAGACAGCTCAGCCAAATCAATCATAATAAGATTGAGAGGAACAGAAAGATTCCACATAAAATTACACAGGCAACACTTTTGCATACTAAGAAGTAACATTCTACGGAAGTAGAGTGATAGTTTTTCTTAGGGCATGATTTGGCTCAGAAGGATGGAGAATCTGTGCATGATACAGATGAAAAAGGTTTAGAGATTCCTTTAAATTATCATCATCCCCAAAAATGCGCAATGTACAAAGTGATGGCGGTTTCTCCCTTATCTGAAAAATGAACCAGGATCATTGGTCCAGACCTGTGTGGGTTCTGCAGGGCTAGTTAGCTCAATGGGCATTAGCTGCTCACTACATTCACAAAGAACCAAACCTAAGCTAACAGAACAGGGGAGGCACCTGAAGGAGCCAGATCAGGTCTGGGGGATAAAGTATATTTGTTGAAAGGGTCCAAAATTAAAAGCTTGTATTTTTAGCACAACACAACATGCCTCACAAAAGGCACTGACATGTCAAGTTACCCCTAGATGACACAGCAAGCAGGGCTGTTAATAAAAAGTATTTTTTTGACCAGTATCAAAAAAATCCTTGACCATTTTGCAAATATTTCTGAATATGAAGTTAATAGATAAGCAAAGGTAGTGAACTGGTGAGTTTCCATTGCAGCATACATTAACATTTTGCAAGGGGAAAATGTTACAAATGTACAAGTGCAAGCAGTAGTCCTCGGCAATAGCCTTGCCAGAAGAGTGACCCAGCTGGAACGTCTTATCAAGAGTGCTGCTCACTATGCAGCAAAAAAATTTCTCTTCGCATTTAATGACACTCAGTCAGCTGACTGATGTGTTGCTGTCATTTTTCGCTCTTATATCCATTCAGTTTTCTTATTCTGTAGGGCAGTAAAGTTTGGAAAACACTGAGAGCTTCAAAAATTCTCCTTTGTGCTTTGCAGGAGGCAAAGTTTGTCTTCTGTCTTATTATCCTTGAAGTAGCTCTGCAGGAGCTAGGGTACCAGCACCACAATTATATTTGGCCAGTGACCACTCTCAAATGAAATGAAGATTCCACAGCTGGATTAAGAATAGAGAGTTCAAGAGATGCTTTGCAAAGCAAATCCAATGAGAACCAATACTGGTCTATTTTTTTTTTCCAGCTATCTTTACAATGAAATGATATCTATGTAGCAAAACTACTTTCATTTACATACACTGTACTCTTACAATCATCACAGACTTGGAGGTGAAAACGAAGTTGCCACAAACGTTTCTGCTTCAGTAACTGTAAATTCCAGCAAATGTAATTAATTCAGCAGCAAAAAAATTCAGCTTCCTACAAGGTACCAGTGATGGAGAAGTAAGAACAGAAAACATATCCAATGCAGTCACTGAAACTTTAGGTCCCTGTGATGAAGCATTTTAATTTATAGCAACCTATTGTTTAGGATATTTCCTTTGATTGGAACAATCAAAGAATTTCTATACCGAAAATTTAGTAATACTGTCAGATTTTAAATGTAACCAAAGACCAGTAAGATGTTGGTCTTTATTCCCTGAGAATTGATACAAATTAGATAAGAGAAGATGTGATTGGTTTGGTTGCGAAGAAGCCAAACACTAAAGTTAAATAAATAATTGTGTAAAATACTGTCTGTTTTCCAGAAAAGAAATGAATGTTTATAACCTTTATTTTACTATTTCTAACCTTTTCCTCAATCTCAACATATTTCAACTTCAAAACCCAGGACCTACCACTGCCTAGAGCTCATCTTCCAACCATTGAGAAGAAGAAAGAGAGTATTAAGCCTGGAAAGTGGAGCAGGGTTGGCAGATAATACAGTCTCACCTGACTCCTCAAAACGCAGTAATCTCCACAGCACATGAAAGAAAGATTCAGCAGGCTGTGACTGCAGAATGCATGAAAGAAAGGGCCCTGAAGAAGATCCTCTAGAAGTAGCCAAGGGGTTCAAAAGTAGGATTATTTAGTAGTTTAGTAGGAAATGTTCCCATGAGTAACAAAGATTCAAGTGCACACAAAACCACATTTGCACGGAGGAATGGACCAAAGTCGTAAGTGGACCTGGCTTAGTCCAAAAGCAAGGATGTGAGTTCAAGTCCACCTCTATGAGTTGGTGTTACTATAAGTTTTGCTGTAGTTCCCAAGACGCACAATCCCAGCAAAAGTCTTGATTGTGTTGTTACCGAGAGGACTGTCATTATCAATACGAAAGGGTGTCAGGGTTTCTGAGATGCAGTAGCAGCTTCTAGATGGCAATACAAGTAACCATCTTAATTTTCATGTTATGACCCTCTCTATTTAAAATTAAATTTTTAAAACGTGAAGTGATGCATTGATTTTTTTTTTTCTCCCCAGAAGTTACTTGTGTCTAATTTCTTGATTTGATTTTTTTTCTTTTTCTTGTAGATGGGGAGATTGGGCCAAACAGAGCAATACAGCAGAGATACCACTAGTATACAACCAAATTTCCAAAGCAAGTCACCCATAGGCAGCAGAATGCAAGTACCGTTGGAACGAGGATTGATACACCTGATATACCTGATATACAGGACTTCCTTATTTTCTTGACAGAGAGCATTTACTACCCATACCCACAGGTATGAGCCAGTATTTTCCAGACAACTTCCAATATAGAGCTCAAATGACTGTTTAATGAGTTCCTACAGGTTCAGCAGTGCTACCATGTAAGATAATGTCTTACCATTCTTTAACATCCACCATTTATATTGATATCCTCTTCTTCATTCTCTTATTACTAAGAGATTCTTATTCTTGCAATTGCAGAGCAAAACCAATTCATGGAGTTAGCCTGGAACAAACCCCACAGATAAAACGCTCCTTTTATTTTATTTTTTCTCCTTCTCTACAAGACAGTTAACCAGTTGAGTATTCTTCACACTCCTTTATTATTATTTTTCCCCTGCAAGGACATAATTCCATCCAACACTAAGCATGCCTTACAGCGTGAAATAGGATCACAACCAGAGCAACACGGGATTCAGAGTTACAATGGAAGTACTGAAGCCACGCATCTGATTTTAGCCGCCTGTGTTTTAGAAGGAGGGTGACATTGTCAGATGAGGATTTCCCATTAGTGAGAGACAATTTCATTAGACATACAGACAGCACATTATTCCAGCACTGAGCCACAGTGCAACAAGGAGTCCATTCTGCCCTCATAGAGAGGAGTACAAATAATATGAGGTCAAACAGAGTTGTACTGGTGCGCAAACTGGTCTGATATCAGAATGGAGCAAAACTTTCATCAATATCTGTGTTTTTACCCCGTTGGGTACAAACGTTTCTACATAACCTGCACATAAACTGCAAATGTTCTAGTACAGAGGAGCTCATTATTTTATAGCATTGCTTGCCTACTGCCATTCCCAAAACTTCTGGGCTGCTTTCTTGGCAGTCAGTACACCTGGAGGTCTTATTTAGCATTCATTTGAATGAATCACATTTTGGAAAAGGTTGTGAAAGGCAACAAGAGTTTTTCTCTTTTCTTGTGAGCCAGGACATAGATTCTTGGACTGCTATGTGGGTTAAATGAGAGGTTTTTTTCCATGCAGTTATAAATGATGCAGAGCAATCAGTCTGCATCAAAACTAGAAAAGTAATTCTCTTCTACTGATCATTTTACAAATTACATGGGTCTCTTTCCAGGAGGCAGTGTATGTTTCCTTATTTCCAGTTGGTGGTCTCTTGAAGACAGTGTATGTGCAGTAGCTCTGGAGCATGTTCTGAACTGTGTGTTAGCCCATGTGTCCAATGGCAATCTCTCACAAAACAGATTTCCTCTCTTAGACATTACAATATGTAGTTTTTAATGTTCTATTTGATGGTAATATTTAAAATTGAAAAACCACAAGGTCAGGCCTGTTTTAGGTTTTCATGCATCTCCAAAAAGAAAACAGGGAATATGAACAAATAAACGCACAGGGAAATATACAGGCACGTATATTCTGACTTTAATCTGGTTTGAACAATATAGCCAAATACGATGCCACTGTCCTTAGTATAATTCAAAATCCAGCCTACAACTTATGATGAATCTTGCATATTTATTTAATTGCTACTTCCCTTTTATATCACTGAATAAATCTTTAATTTTTTCATTCCTCCCAAGATAAATCTCTGTTTAGAGAACTTTATAGTCAGTCTTTACATAAAATGAAAGTTTGCTTATCTAAATCCAAAATTACCATTTTTAGCACCATTTAATATTCTAGTGATTTTTAACCTGTTAAACTACAAATCTGATATATTTGCAACTTTCATTTTGATACTAACAAAGAACATTAGTAACATGAACCTAGGAACATGTTATTACAGTGGAAAAGGGGACAGACCAATAAAAGTTGTCATTCCTTACACAAAAACTCTGCCTTAGGAAGGTTAATGATCATCTCCTCCTGCATGTGACACGTAGTGTTATAATGAAAGTGCCTTGGTACTAGAGGTTTAGAGTACTGTACACAGCTCTAGCAAACAGAATGAATAATTGAAATCCAGTGCTTTTATGCTTCACTGAAAAAAAACAATATTTCATGGCACATAAAGTTATTCAGCTTATTTGCATTAAGGTTGAATGATCACCGCTGACCAAAACAGAAGCAGTGATGGTACCTTGATGTAAGTGGTGAAGAACATTCATAAATATTCTTAGGAAGCAAGATGTACCTGCATTTAATCAGTACTTATTAAAATTTTATTCCCTATAGTTATTCAACAGGATCTGTGGTATAAAAACATAATTACAAAAATCAGATTTGAGCTCATTTGACAACAGAAGGGTTTTATGGTGACCTATCTCCAAATGTTCCTATTTGTAATTAAATGCAGCGATCAGCAGTAAGGATTTTGAAGCTGTTTTAGTAGTTCCGCTATTCTGCTTAACATGTGGCACCCGTAATAATTAAAATGATACTAACACATGCACAATTTTATGGCCCTTATGGTGCAACCCATTATGCCAAATAAGGGCCTCTGTTTTCACAGCATACTGCACATGGTCTCATTACACCCACTTTTCTTTTCCTGTCTTCACACTAACAACTGTTAAAGTGAATCAACACACGAAACGTACTATAACAGCTTAGTGTTTATGATATGTGTGCTGTTAGTCAGTGAACAGGAAAATCTAAACATTTACTGTTTATGTAAAGAATAGCGTTAGTGTTAGTGAATTGCTTGGGTCTGCTTACTTTATTATCTAGATCACAAACATAATGACGGGTGTCAATGGTACCTATATTTTCCCTTTGCTTTGCTCTCCTGTGTAGATGTCTATAAGAATTAGAGGAACTTCACATTTGCAGTTCTTGAAATGTTTTCTGTTAAGTAGTTTTCCTTTTATGCATTAAAGAGGGAGAAAAATATTTCTGTCATAAACTCCCCCCATTAAAAAAATATTTCCATAAATTTTCTCTTCTTCTTCAACATATTGTGCTTGGATCAGCTTGATGTATCCAAGGTGTTAGAAAGTTAGTTACACAATTTTCCTGTGGCACCTCAGGAAATTCTACAAGAAACTGGGAATTTGAGATTAGTGCTTTTTTTGTCATGAATAATTTTGCAATTACGCAGCTACTCAAAGACCTCCTACACTCATTTTACAGTCATCAGTTCGGAATGGCTTTCAGTCTCTTGGTCTGGGATTCATTCCAAGGGAAGTCCCATAGGTGGGACACCAATGGATTGGACTAAATCTATCCTCTGCATTTCATATTACAGCTTTGTGTGAACATTAGTTGAAAGTTCATATAAAGAGTAACAACCTGTCCTTTCATTTCCCCCCCTTTTCCCCTGTGGACTGCCACTTAATCCTAACAGTTTCAGGAATTTGCTGTGTTATCATCAGTGATAAGGGGAAACCACAGCCCCTGAATGAGAATGGCAGAACAACTCTACTGATTTCAAAGACAAAGTGAAAATAATCACAAAATTACAGTGTTTGGGCTCCAGTTATGATGAAAATAGAAAAATCAACCAGAAAATAGTAAAGTGTGTAATATATAGGGGCCACATACCCATTAAAATGCAGCTTTAAAAAAAAGTACATCTGGAGCCATAAGGTTTTGAACAGCAGCAGCAGTGCCGTAATGCAGGAAAATGGAGTAAAAGCCAGCATTGGACTACTTTCACCCTTGTCTTCATGCCCACTGGTGAGTGATACTGGGCAGAAAACTTGCAGTTTTGCTCTCTGAAGATTCAGGAGGAGGACGTGACTGAGGGAGATGTGGGGGAGAGGACCAAGGCAAAGCAGGACAGTATCTGTAATGTTGTAACAACTTCTCCTTGGCCTACTCTGAAACAACCTTGCCAAAAAAAAAAAAAAAAAAAAAAAAAAAAGGCACCCAAATCACTGATATTAAAAAAGACTAAGAAAAAAAAGCACCTGATAATTACCTTCTGTCTGAACTTGAGGAAAGTTGAGTACCACGATCCCTTTTTCTTTGATTAAAATGAATGTTTGTGATCAGCATTACTATTTACTACCCCATGATCAAAAACAAATAACCCACTTTGTTTGTTTCTTACTGCAAATGAATTAAATTAGACGCCATTAGGAGCACTAGCTGTTTATATCCTTGTTTCAGCAGTGGTAGTATTTGAAGTTTCCTGCGGTAAGTTCATTACTCGTATTTTGTCCAGAATTAGTGAAGCGTGCTGAAAATTGCTAATGACAGATGTTTCTCCACTCTGTCACACTTCTTGTATCATTTGATTTGGAAAGCAACATACGGTGTTCTGCTCTATCAGTATGTCACAGACTGTCTGTAAACAGCTGGTCATAACTCAGTTCAGTGAAAACCATTACTTTCCAATGAAGTGCTGGACACCCTCCAAATTGCATTTTGGCATGGCCTGAGCTGCATAATGCACAAAGTTCTTCTGTTCTGAGGTTACCTAAGGAAGGATTTTTCTCCCCTTTCCACTTGTTTAGTGTGTTTCAGGAAACAAAATATCTTTTAAAATGGTTAGATAAGGGATGAACAGCACAGGAAATAAAAATGCTTTTTCTTCTCTCAGGAACCCATAAAAGCTGTGACTGGTGCTGTGCTAAAAGCAAAAAAAAAATGCAACCCTACCTCACCATTTCTGTTTGTGCCTCAGGTTGAATGGGGTGTATTATCGGGGTCAGGGCACACAAGATGATGACAGATTGAAATGTCTCCTATCAAATAGTTGTGGCATTCTAACACTGCTATGACTATGGGGCTATTCCACAGCTCCTAATCACAATGAATCCTATTAAAAACATCTCCCTGCGGTTTATGCGTTGGTCAGATGCAAAGAAATCCATTTCACTTATGCATGTGAGAAGCACAAAATACAGAGGACAGATTTAATGCCACACACATGGGGATATAAGGTACAATTTGCTGTTTCTTTCTAACAAAACCACTGCCTTGGTTGTTTTTTGATATGATATGTTATTAGCATATATTTAACTGAATATGTATCATTCATTTCATGAATACGAGTATCCATTTCTGTGACATAGATATGTTATTTATAATGTAAGTATAAAGCATTTAGACGGTATATTTTAACAACTGTATTTAATTGACAATGATTACCACATATTATATTTAAACGAAATCTTTACTTAGCTGCTCTTGGTTTCAAGTATGACAGTAGGAAAAGGCATCAAAGCCACCTGTGATCCCTGGAGACTTCTGCAATGCTTGTACATTACCAAGTGAAGAGCATCTTTCCAACTATTATAAAAGGATGATTTTCACATTTAAATTTAGGGCAATAGAACAAACATTTGCAATCAAGAATCATGAAAGCCAAAGATCCCAGTGGAAAGGGGTAGAGAGAGATCTCATGTCAAGATATCCAACTATTCCTGCAGCCTATACCAAGGTTAACATCAGAAAAGATTGGGAAAAACCCAGCATTATCAAATAAAGTTGGATTTTCTAACATTTGATAAGATAGCATTCTGGCCTGTTATCAGATGTTATCAAAAGTTGTCCTGGAAGAGGAACCCACTGATAAAAAAAAACCTGTCATACAGAGAAATAAATTTTCCAGAGTATTAAGCCACTGAGAAAAAAATTACATCTCAGTGCCTCTTTTATTTCTTGAAATGCATCAATCTATAGGAATAACAAGCCCATTACATTAGGTAAATTTTGATTTTTTTTTTTTTTTTTACATGTTGAACACTGATGAACAGATGGGCTTTAGTGAGATATAGTCTTACAGAAAGTGTTCAGCTGAGTTTTGTTGAAGAGGATGCAGCTTCTCCCTTGGTGTAGGACTTTTACTGAAGTTGGAGTATAAGCTTACTTAGATGATTTGAAGGAATCTACAATGAGAAAAAAGAAAGTCACAAAAGTCTCTAGCCCATTTTTATACCTGTACTACATTACTTCTGCAGAGGAACCACACAAAATATTTCACAGGCCAGTACAAAAATAAGGCCCCTGTCCTTAAGAATTTATTATATCAACAAAATAAGTAGCAAAGGAAGAAAAAGGTCATATAGCAACAACAGAAAAAACAGAGCAGTTGAGTTTTACCATGTGTTAACACAATGACTTCTGATAAGCTACTGGCATCTGTTGATTTAAAGAAAAAGTTTTCCAGTTACTATTTAATTGAACTCAGTAAGTAGACAGGGAAATTTACATTGTCAAAATTTAAAATAAATAAATTCCTTTTCCCTTGTCAATAAGTGGGTACCTGTTGTTCATCATTACACATGCTGTCTAGAGCAGGGTTATTCACTCCTACGGTTTTTACCTTATTAGAAAATGTCAGAGGTTTTTCATTTGGCTTGGTATCCTATCCCACACAATAGGTCAGATATATCCTCTAGCTTATGTTATAAGTTATAACTTATAACTTATGTTATATAATGAAATCTAATTAAGCAATTTCACTTTCTTTTACAGCTATTTTCCTGTTAATTTTGCGACTGTGCCCTCTGGCCCAAGCAAACTGCTGTAACATTTGTAATCCAAAACCGTTGTAATTTGTGTTCATCTCTTCCATCAAAAATAATTAGTCATATAGTTTTGTGAATTTTCACCAAACTTGAGTGTTGGACAAAATATTTAATTGTGTTTTTTGAACTGCAGTAAGCTTGTTTCAGCATAGAAATTCAGTTGTATCAATAGAAAAAGGCTCAACATTCACAAAATGTAAGAGGAGAAGATGCTACAAACTCTTTCTTATGCTCAGCCCCCAATGTGCACCAGTCAGAAGCATAAATTCATTCAGTGGTAAGAAGTAACAACTGATTATGGCAGATTTACATGTTTGTGCAAACGAAATCAAAACCAAGCATGAACACCCAACTGAAGGTCTCTTATTGTTTTACTGAACCATCCCCTAGTCTGCCCACTTAACTCCTTGGATTTCTGGCATTCTCCCACTTATTTAACCCTCTGGGAACAACCATGTTCTCCGAGAGTACTGAAGAGAGATCATTCAACAGCAGTAAATGCAAAAGAACCTGATGACTGAGCTGTCAAACCATTGCCTGAGAGCTCAGCAGCTCTCTCTTGCACGTTACCTCCTAGCTTGACTAAAATAACCTCCAATGCTACAGTATCACTGAGTCTCCATAAGTTTTGATCTAACTAGGCTGAACACATTTAGGTAGCCAGTACTATACATTACTGGGCTGAGTTTCAAGTTCTTTGTTCACCATATGGAGGCAATCATAACAAGACACAAAAGCATGCAGAGTAAGGGGGGGGCTGTCTCATATCTCCAATAAAATTTTGCCAAAGTGTGTCAATCTCAGCACAAGTTGCAAAGACACATAAAAAGGAAACATATTCATGAGTGCACCACAACAAGGCAAAGCTCGGATGATGTTGATACCAAAACAGAGGTCTTTGTTGGGTCTGTTGATCAAAGCAAGATTCTATAACAGATTGGCTTTGTGAAAATGGAAATAACCAGTCAAAGTAAATTTCAAAATAGATACTGGAGCTAAATACATTATCATCATTCTAAGCACATGCAAAATTAAGATTGACCTCCCAGTACTAAAAGCAAAACCTAAGTTTTCCTCATAAAACAATCACAAAAAGTAGACAGGGCATAGAAACTACGAACTCATACTGGCACAAGATATCTGTTGAAAGATATAAGATGAATGAAGCGGTATAACTGTCTACAAAACAGTGTTCAAAAGCTATTCTGTATCTGATGAGGCAGTTAGCAATCTGGGAGGCTCTAAGAATATAATGTATCACAGTTGCAGAGATTTCAGTGTGCCATCAAAATGCTTGCTCTGTTAGTACTAAGAGATAGAGTCTGAACTTGAGTGAATGATAAAGTGAGAAGTTACTGGGCACATTCACACATCAATTGGCTGGAGTAGTAGTTATGTTGCCATAACAAAGCCAACAGTTAAAGATTGTCAAAATCTATAAGATTCCAACATGATTATCAAATATTATCATTAGCCAATAATGACAGCTGATATGGAGTAGACCCTGACACTCAAAAATATTGTGATTTCCAAATGCAAGCCGTAAGTAGTACACACTGAGGAAGAGTCACCAAACTGAGCAACTTCCCATGCCTTCCTGGTATCTGCCTACACGGATGACTGGTTTTCAGACTTGTACCAGTCTTGAAGGTCACAGTCTTACAGGGGTAGATTAAGTCTTCACATTTCTTGTCTTAAGTCTTAATTTCTTGTCGTAAACAAGCATTTATAACCCAGAATGCTACATACACATAATCCCCACAAAAATGTCCCTTGCTCCAAGAATGTATGAGCTTAAATTTTAACTCAGTAAGGGGGTGCTTGCAATCCTTTAATACAGAAAAGAAAGTAATTTTGCATTTGTCATGTCTTTGGAAGTTTTGATTGTCCAAAGCACTCACATATTTGATTCAATGTTGTGATTCAAAACAACTTTTTGAATGCCAGACATTTGCCATTCAGCACTACAGTATGTACCAAACCAGCAAAAAAAAATCTTAAAGAGGAGACTGATGCAAAACAAAAAGTCCAAGAACAATCCAAAAAATGACATATGTATATTAGCTCATATTTTTGGAGCATGTCTAACTATGAAAGTTGTTGAAGAAGATTTTGACCTAACCTTCCATTTATACTAGGAGAACAAACTACATGTGACAGATTCTACTCATGTTATTTAATGCTCTAGGGGAAAACTCAGATAGCATGGCACTGAGTGTGGTAAAGAACCTGAACGGACTAGAGCAACTTTGAAAGACATTTGAATTGCTTCTATCATAACCCTTAACCACAGATTTTTATGCAGTAGCAGCTCCAGTGTATCCTAATCACCCTGTGAATGTAGGCATTACCAAAAAAATCCAAAAGATGAACAGCACACAACAGGGATCTGACTGCTTTACTACAGTGGAAATGCATATATAATTCTTGCATTCCCCTCCTGGGATTATGAGGAGGTCAGATGCATGAAGTTGTCAGGTAAGATTTTCTCTTGTCATTATGGCACTGTCTGAAACAAGCAATACTTTTCTCTTTATAAAATACTAGTGCATTTTTCCATAAATTATTTGTACATTTTATTTAAAAACTGTGAAATGGTACTTGGCCTAAGAAAGGAAGAGTAACTCCTTTAGTAGTAACCCATATTCAGTACATTAGGTTTTATCCCTTTATACCCTACATTTTTAAAGAATAATGAAAGAATTCAATTTCAGTTGTGGAGGAAAGCATGATGAAAAATCTGACAGCAAATATTTATTTTTGCCCACAAAGTGAATGAGTTGTCTTATTCCTCCTTACATTGCAGAATACTGTTTCAAGGGCGATCGCATTAGGCTGTTTCGTTCCCTCCTTAATTACTGTTCCATACAGTTATAAAGAGCAGACAGAAGGTGAGCGGAAAATGACAAAACAAGTTTATTCTAAAGTCTAACATAAAACACTACAGGCTAAATATGTACAGGGAATTACACGAACAAGTGTTGAACTATATACACATGTTATAACAGAAGGAAAGACATTTTATACATGCAAAGAAAATCTTCCCAAAATAACTTCAGCAAAAATGCCTACTTATCCTTATCTAAACTAATGATCTAAGAGGTCTCAGCAGTAGCTTTCTCTGGAGACTAACATCTTCCTGAAAGTAGTCTTTTGGTGGCTTCCCAGGCTAAAGAGGGTTTCCAGCAAGCTTCTCTTCTAATCTATCCTCTCAGTCCTTTTAGCAACCCTATAGTACCCAGGTATTGGTACCCGGGTAAGGCTGTCTCATCTCTAGATGTGCAGGAAATATATATCTGAGTTTGCCAAGCTGCACTGGATCCTGCCTCAGAGCAACCAGTTGTACCAGCTGGTCTCTTCAGGCACCTTTCAGTCCTGTGTTTCAATTATTCCGTTGTCCCTCGTAGATTATCCAAACTCATTTCAACTCAGTGAGTCACAGCAATCAACCAACCTCTTAGGCTGGATTCCTGATACAAAATAAATGTTACAAGACTTGGACTATCAGATACAATGATGCATTGAATCTGCCACCCTCAGTTTCCATAGAGATGCCATATGGATGTCTCCTCTGGTTCGCCGGTCCCCAGCTAGAGCGGCATTCACATCACAGAAAGAAAACTGTACTAAATCTATGCCTTGTCTACACATACAAAGCAAAGTTGGTAGGATCATTTAATATTTGCTTTCTTTTGTTCAAGAGTGGAAGATCTTCACACAGTTTTGACTATAGTCCAAAATACTTTAGAAAAAATAATCATAAACTAGCAGTACTAAGGTGCTCCACTCAAAAACTGAATCCAGAAAACCCATCGATTCATTTTACATGAACTATTAAGCTTGGGAAATGCAATCTCTAAGGCACAAAATAAAATTATAGAAGATTGCTTGAACAGGAATGAGTTAGTGATTCTCCAGGCTAAGGCAGCCTTTGCAATGACATCTCTGGTTTCAGTTCCTACATTTGAATCCTCTTTCCAGATGTAATTCTGCCAGACGGTTGGAATAGGACCCCGGTCTGGATTAGACACATCCGATATCTTACGTGATCAAGTTTTCAGAAAAAGGACTCCAAAAGACCTCAGAAAATGGAGCAGAGCACTTTGCAGTGAGCAAGGTGGGAATATGTTATTTTAAGGAAAGTTTATTTTTAAACTCCATCAGATTTGGAGCTAGAGCTATGCCTTAAAGCATGAGACTTTTATTTCTCAAAAAAAGTGCTTACATGCTTAATATGACTGTAAGTATAGTTCGTATCTATAAACATGAATCACCTAAAATCCTAAATTCTTACACTTATTAATATCCTGCACTATCATAATGCTCTGCACATAGGTCAGCTGTGAGTGATGCAGAGAAGTCCTTTATGTCACATTCAAACGCATCACTCCTCAGATTTGTTAGATCTCTTTTGCTATTATGAAGAAAGGAAAATGTGAATGTCTGGTTCACCTTCTCTTAACCATTCATGACTTACAGATCTCTAACATTTTTGCTTCCATTCACCTTCTCTGAACAAACCCAGGCTTCCCTTCTCTTCTCAGATAGAAGTTTGACATAATAATTTTCCTCATTTATCCCAAGATCTTATATTTGTCTCTAAGATCTTTTTTGTAATAAGCTTTATCCACTACCTTTGTGGTAAGGTGCATCAAGTGATATATATTTATATGTGATTTTACAATGTTTCCCCTTTTTTCTCTTACAATTATTTATATGTGACACCATTTTCTTTTGCTATAATAGTATATCAATATCATACATCAAAGAGAAATTATAATTCTTATTATTCTTTGCAGTATACATGACTTCACATACATCAACACTTAGTTCTAGTAGTTTAAAATCAGTATTTTTCATAAGTCTTCTCAGATTAAACTATGCTTGATTACTTGTCCATACTTGATTAATCCAAATACCACCATGTTACTTACAAACCACGCCACCTACTCTCCAAATCTTGCCACAGGACTGAAAGTAGATCTGACCGAGGCATGGGATGAAGCCCAAGGGAAAAAAGCAATCCATATAATAAAAGATGGCATATTAATGCCTGCCCTTGAAGGTGCCACAGCTTGCCAGACAGCTTTAATTCTGACATTCAAAATTCTACTTTGCAATGTTAATAAAATTGTTTTAACCCAGGGAGATTTTTTTGGAATACTTCCAAGTGACCCCCCTCAAAATATCTGAAGCAAATGCCCTGATGTGCTTTCAGACTGGCTGCCAAATGTATCCTAAGAAGGGCTGCAGTCTCCGGACCAGTGTACAGACCTCCATCTCACCAGCTAGCAATGGACATGAGAACAACAAAATCTTCTGCCAGGTGCACGAACACGGGGATGACACACTAACAGGGGACCAGATAATTCCCCCACTAGTGCCACATATTTTTGCTTATAGCACAAACATGATGACACTCAGGAACTTCACTCCAAACACGATAAGGGAACTCTAATGGGAGCTGCCTCTTTCAATTTCTTTTTTTTGAAAATGTTGATTCACCATTTGGCAACCATTAGCTGCAAATAAATATGCTGTAATAGAGCTTTTATAATAAATTTGGAATTTCTTTTCAGAACAATATACTATACATGGTGAAAGCAATTATATCGTTGAATCTACATGTATTCTCCTTATCTTTATTTTATTATGAAACAGTATGTTAAACCACCTTTCCTATTTACTAGATTGTGTCTTTACTTTACGTTTGTGCCAGACTCTTTTTGGGTGGATATCAACATTCAATTAACAATGTAGAAAATTAACACTGCAGATTTACAGTAGTTAAATAAAGTTATTTCAAATATGCTGGATAAAAATATCAATACTAACTTGCATTTCAAAATTACTGATTTATTATAAAAAGGCTTGATGATCCGTAGTTATAAAGTCCTTCAAGAGACCTAACTGTTCTTAGACCCTCAAACCTATTTTTAATTCATATAAAAAAGGAGTAAAACATAACATTTCCTAAAATTAATTTTATTACATTTTCAGCTCCCAAATAGTTTCTTAGCTTCCATTCAATTATTTAAGAACTTAAAAAAACCCTGACTACACTGAAGTCAAATTAGTATAGTCTCCAAAAAAGGGTACAGCTCTCCAAAGTAGGCAGGTTTTTCCACTTTCTTTTCAGACACTGAACTAATGATTTCTCCTGGTTTAGCAGTCTGACTTACTTTAAAGATGTGCTGTTTAAGTTTCACTTATCATAAGTTACTTAAATAGATTACTGGAAGTTATGTCTCAACATATGCTGCCATAGTTTCAAGTTTAAGTTTTAATATGTTTACATTTAAAAGGAGAGATGTATGCAAAAGACAGTCAAATCGCAGTCAAACATATATCTTAAATAAATGATTAATTTATTCTGCTTCATCGTCAGCAGTTATGACACAGTCTTGCAATCAATAGTGCGTGCCCAGTGATGTATGGAGACACTTGTACCAAGACACATTGTGTAGGATTGCCTCAGTCGTATATCACCTTCCCTAATGAAAATCTAGACACTAAAAATATTCTAGCTAACATAGTCAGTTTAAGAGGATATCTAGTTTACAGATCAGCTCAGTTAGTTCAGTAAAAGATTAGTTATTTTTCTAGGTTTCACTTTAAGATGAAAGAGAATGATTAAAAACAAAGCCAGCTTGCCAGATTTTCAAGAGGTCCTGGAAACTATTGTCTGAGAAATAGTTACTGATGCTGCCAGCTCCTAAATTTAATGATTTTATGATGTTTCCATTTCAGGACAGAGTAGTTACTTTTTCCAAAATTTCCAAGCATAATATGGACTTACTTAGAACTTTGCTTTAATGTACAAAAGCACTCAGAAAGCAAATACCAAGACTGGAAAAGAAACTAGGACAAAAACACTGAAAAAATATCATTCACTTTACCAGTAGGTGATTTGTCCTCATTTATTCTCTTCCAAGCCCACAATATTAAGAAGTAACAACAGAAATCAAACATGTTCTAAGAAAGGCAATTTGAAGGACAAGTAGTGAGGTGTGGCTTCTGTTGGAATGAAAAATTATTTTATTACTTGCAATGAAGGATGATCACGTTACAGAAGTGCTATATTTATAGTCCCCAGAACTAAATAATCAGATTTAGAAAAAAAAGGCTTAACCTATGGAAGTTTGTTTCATGGTTGCTCGGTACAAGGTATCCCACTGTACAGTACAGATGATTTAACACATAAAACCATGGCTAAAAGAGTTGCAAAATTCAGACACGAGAACTTTCTTTACTGCAATGGCAAGCACCATGCATGTGTCACCCTTTGGGCCAAGCATGCTAAAAGCAAATCACAATCGCTGTCTCATGAGACTTCTCAGTAGCTGTTGAAAATAGAAATTCCAGCCACTAACAAAATGCCATAACAGCATAAGGCAGAGTGGCCTTGGTGACACCAAGGAACATGAACTCAAGAAATCAAGATTCTACTGTTCTACTTCTTCCAAAATGTGGTTCCTCAGCAGCTGCACAACTCACCATGGTATCACGCAATTGTATTGATTTGGTGCTTACAATCACAGCAAGGGAAGTGTGAGTGATTCTGCAGCTCAAAACTTGACTGCTGCAAAATGGGAGGGGAGAAGGTAGCAAATCAATGCACTTTATTCCCCTTTAAGAATTGCAATGGCCTGAATTTGAAACAGAAACTTATCTCTGCCTACCAAATGGTCTATTAACATATCTGTTAGCAAATAACTGTCAGTATCTGGCAAATAATTGTCCTACCAACCCAACCATTATGGCAGTGAATGCTCAGCTTATACAATCAAATCCCTTTTCTGTTTGGGCACTTAGGAAAATCAAGGTGATTGGAACAATTTCATTCCCTCAGGTGAGATCGAAGGTAAGAAGCCTTCACCTCTACTCATTACCACAGTGCTTTTCTGCCTGACCAAGAACTAGGTGGTGCTAACCTTACCTGCGTAAAACAAAGTGCACTTCTCTCCAAGGGCGTTGCACTCCAGCACCAGAGGATGCATCCCAAACATTCCTGCAGGAGCCCCTGGAGCCTGAGCTATATAACACAGAACACACCAATGTGGGGACGGGGTGCTCAGGACTGGGTGCCTGCTCTGTCAGACCAAAACTGGCCAGCCAAAAGCCAGCCCTGCCTGGATATTCCCTACCTGTGTGTTTGACAGGGATTAAGGGGCTGGGTACAGAACCACACAGACATAACTAAGCTGTTCCCACTGATGCACATGGTGCCAGCGCAGGCACTTCTCTACCTTCCCAGGCTGAACATTCAGGTAGCTGAAACCAGCCTGGCATGTTTGCTGAGGCAAAACAAATGTACTGTAATGACCTGTGGTGTCATTATCCAGAAAATGATGGTGCCACTTCAGAGGCACGCTTGACATGAAGAGCATAAAAAACCACCGTGGTCACTGGAAGGAGGGACACTCAAGGGAAGCTGAGTAACATTAAGCAGGAGAGGCAACAAAAGCTTAACTTTTGCTGTCCTGAAAGCAAATGAGCATCATTCCCAGTGCCCAATAGAATTGTTTTCTTGTGCCTTGCATTCGACATATGGCCCAGAGAGACACTGTGCACCCACGGTGCACATGGAGTCAAGGAGAGCCCGGGATGCTCAGCGACATTTAGCACCCAGCTCACTGCAGCTCACATGTTGATGTCCTGGCAAGCTGAGAAAAATCTTGAGAGAAAGCTGTGATCCTAGAATAACAAAAGCAGCATCTTCTAGGACATCTCTATACCATGGAAAAGGGAATGGCACAGATACCCCTCACCCTGAAAAACCCCAGCAAGTAAGCCCATATGACACAGCAGAGCTAAGCAAATGTATCAGCCTACATCCAAGAGAAATTTAGTTATGTTTGTGCAGCTCTGCGCCCAAACCATGAAGCCCTGCCTCCCAGCATGACCAGATGGCTGAGAGTAGTCCGCAACCACCAAAGCCTTTACACACACTTGTTTTAATCATGCTGATGAGGTAAGTTCTCCTCAGATTTTAAAGAGCTTCAAATTTGTCTATATTTCCTGTATCTGCCACTTATCTTTTCACAAGACTATTCCCCCATGCCCTCCAAGGGCTAAATCCATTAAAATATGCAGATGGATTGAACTGATTCTCTGATATTTTATTTTCAAGGAGACTGCAATCCCAGGTCACCCTGTAGCCATGGATATACTAGGTTACTGGTGAGCACAGTTTTATGTGATAATGAAGATACCTCTGTTTGTCCAGAGACACTCTCAAATAATGGAAATCAACACAGATCCTCATTCAATAAAATAGAAATTGTCACCATTTTGCTGTGCTTCCGCCAGAACAACATATGGTAGCACAGCTGACAAATATAATCTTTTCCTTTTTTTTTTTTTCCATTTCACATGCACATTTCATTTTGCAGAATACTAAGACTTTACATAAATTGTCTGTTAACCCCTTGCAGTCACAGCATTCACTGCTTGGGCTGCCTTGAGCTCTTGAATACTTGAAAGCTGGAGTTAAAATGCAGTTGAAGAGTCAGGGAATGGTTTAGGCCTTCAGCATACAGCCTGCTTGCACCTTTCACAAGGAAAATCTGCTCTTTTTTAACTTCTCCCCTACCCAAACTTACTTATTAAGGTGAAACAGTCTACTCTAGCTATATGAAAGCTTACTGATGTAGTAAATTGATACTCAATTAACTTGGTGCTTCTTCAGGTGTTTTTCAATGCCATAAGCCAAGTCACAGATGCCCAGGGACCTTACACTGATGTGACTCATTTACACTGGTTGTAGCAATTTAATTGTATAAAACTGAACTGCGTCCACTTCTCACCGCCAGTTTAAGATACTTTATTTGTTAATCCTTATATGCACACTCAGATCATCTGCTCCCCATTCTGGGCAGACAGTCCCAGGTGCAATAACCTTCTCAGTGCTTGGTGGCCTTTTCTGCAGGGGGATGCCTGCAAGGAGTCCTGTGCCTGAAGAAATCTAACGAGCTTTCCTGACCCTTCACCAGAGCTGATTCGTTTTATTCACACCAGTTTTCAGCCCTTGTCCAGCCATCCAGGTGATAAACTATGAAAGCTCTGCTCATAATTTTCACAGGTACAAGCAGGCTTCACTTGAGTTCAACAAGGGGAGGGAGGGGTCTCTGCATTTTCATAGGGCTTTTTGGCGCCCAGTAATAAGACTGAGGGCTGCAGAGGGCATAGAAAGGAGATATTCACACTCTCACTGGAAGTAGTAACTTGATTGTGTGAATTAGCCTGGGCTAATTTACTCCCACTCTGAATCACCCTCTGGAGGATCCTTTCTCTCTCTGATGAACATATAGGGAACCCAGAGAAACTAGTTCCTAATTTCTGTATTGTACAAGGAACATAAAGCTGAGCAAAATGAATGTCATCTAACAAGGATGGCTCCATTCAGAAACAACAGTTTTGTACAGGGTATGACTTAGAGGACTCTGAAATGGGCCAGCATGACTGTAAAGCAAAGAAGCTCACTGTAAGGTGAAGCTGCTTGTTCCAAGGAGGATTATTTACAAAGAATAAAGCTTCTCATTTGTTTGGTTTAAAATCAGATTGACCTCAATTGCAATTGTCTTCCTTGGTATATCTTTGCATACTCTAATGTCTTGACACAGATAAGGCATAAATCATAGCTCTGACCGCTTCTTAAACACATTTGCCTCCAATTTGTGAGCAGAAAAGAAAAACCTGCTTTTCACAAATGTCGTTTGCATCCTGACAGTTTGCAAAAGCATACTCCAACAAACAGTTGCTTTTAAAGACTGAGAGCACCTGCACAAGCTAAAAGGAAAGAGTGGAGGTTGAATCACAAACTTCTGAAACACATGCTAAATATTTCACAATTAAAGGCTAACACCACACATTTCAAGGCTGCTAATCTGAAGTGCAACAAAGAATTATGAAGGAAAGTCTGCATAGGCTAAACCCAAGAGTTAAATACGACTTAACCACTCTTCCAGATTAAGATATGCTTTCCCCAAATATTCAGTATTAGCCAACGACATCATCAGTACGTCAAACCAGATGGGGACCTTCGGGCTGACTCAGTGTGTATGTTCTTATGAAGTGTTGATACATTGGGATACCTGAAAACCTGAGTTCCCTGTTCATTATCTGGGTTTTCAGCTGACTGGGCTAAGTTTTGCCTAGAGTAGGAAGGACTCTGTCACAGTAAAACACAGTCTCACTAATGGCAATCAACATCAAAATATTAGACATTGTCTGAAGAAGCTGACTTTTAAGGGAAAGAAAATTGTCGCCGAAGCCTTTGATTTTCACTTGAATGCATGTTTTGGAACTTGCCATTTTGTTAGCTGACATTTCTTGAGCATTTTCTTACTTTTATGTTGTTCATTTCACAGACTGATACTTTCATATTGTATCTAAACAAATTATCGGATCCCATCTCCATGAAAAATTGCATCATATTTTATTACATACTGTAAACAAAACCTTTGGGGAAAAGAGGCACATTATGTCTTTTACAAATCACTGCATTTTTCCAGATGTACGGTATGTTAGAAAACTGACACAAAAGATGTGAATTGAGTTAACGAGCCCTGCTGTATTTCCACAAAAATGGGCTGTTGGTTCATTTGAATAACTTTGACCTTTTTTGTTTATTGCCTTTCTAAAAAAAAAAAAAAAAACAAAACACAAAACAAAACAAAAAAACACACAAAAAATCCATAGCCAATCATTATGATGACCACAAGTCTACTCAGGCACCTTGACAGCTGAATCACCATCTCACATCAAGAGATTTAGCCTTGGGCATCTGCCTGAGCTGACACACATTAGTTGGTCCTTTTTACACATGAAATGTCTTTACAGTTTTCATATTTCTTCTGTTTTTACACTCTCCAGCTCTGCTTTGTTGTAGAAGGGGAAGCTAAGATACATACTGCACAATGAACACCATTAACACCTTGCAATTCTTTGTTGTCTTTAAGATAAAACTAGACACAACAGGGATGTTTAGATTTAAAAAGGAGAACTACATGTACCATATATTTAGGCAAGAATAGAACAAAAATAACAAACTGATAAAAGCCTAGAATTATAAAATTCACCAGAGAGTTTCCTTTTTAGTCACAGTGCAGGAAGGAAAAATGAGGGAAAGGTGAGAGAGAAAAGTTAAAAGGACATTATGTCACCCCGTACTTTGAATTCCCAGGCTTTTGTTTCCTGGTGCTCTAGAAGAATATTTTTTCCTAATGAGATGGGAAAAATACCTTTGGGACACAGAAAAATTCACACATGGGCCTGATTCAGCAACCTGACTCACTTCACATGGGAATAGTCCCAACTGGTTTCATCTTCTAGTTATGACTTCAGTGATAGCCACTTTAGCTGGTTTACTCATGCAAACAAACATTATTCCAAGTGAGCAGAGAATGTAGACTGGAAATGTCCCCCCCTGAGCTATGGCCAAATGGAAGAGAAAATGGAGGGAGGCTGACATGTGAGCACTGAAAGGTATTTTTCAAGGCAAAGCTTGGGGCGGCGGGGACGGGACATTTTTCAATGTAGTCAGAAATCTACTTAGCAGTCTCTTTGCATTTTAAAATCTCTGGAAGGAAAATGTCATTTTTCTTAGATTCTACCTCCTTGCCCAGATTTGTGTGTCAGGAATAAGAGAGAAGAAAACATAGCAGACAGAAATGAATGAAAACTCTAATGCACCAGTTTGGTCAGGCCACGTTTCCTGACTGTAACCATACAGGCTCTTTTGCAGCTCACCTTTGAAAAGGTTTTCCACTAAACCCCACACCAAATATTTCTTTTTTCTTCAGCTCTACAGTCTTCCCATCCAGAGCTATGTCTTTTGCAGTCAAAGCCGGAGACTACAAGCTGCAAAACGCATTGTGTTTTTGATTAACTGAATTAATTAACAAATATAAATACCAAGCATAAGGCTGGTAAATCTGTTTACCTGTGTTTATTAATTTAGACAGCAGGCAAACTCCATTCTACTTCTTGAGAGTTAATATTTTACATTCAACGAATATGGCATGGTTGCATCTTGGACTCTCTTTAGTACTGGGTATGTACGAGCCAGGCAATATATACTGGCTGATTACTTTTACACCCACACATGGACATATCTGGCCGGAGCAGGGGCAGAAGGCCAATTTAGGCATTTTAGACCCTTAGTGTGTCATGAACTTTCCAAGCCAGTGCTGAGGCTGCAGGAGAGCTGCCTCAGGGTGCATCTCACCCAGGCAGTGGGCTTTGCCTGAGGAACCGCTGGCTTTTCTGCTGAGCCCAGGGCGGGTCTGAAGAGCAGAGCTCCTATGTGTGTCTCTAACATTTTAGCCTATGGTGGTATCTTAAGTTTTCCTTAAAATGAAAAGGAGGCAAATACATGGCACTGATCTTTCCATTATCATTGCAGGAAAGGCATTGCACAACTGAAAACAAGAGAGAGGAGGCAAAGAAAATGAAACTAGCCACATGAACATTATCACTGCATGAATGTGACAGCCCAGGATAAGTGGATTTAGTCTTACATGCTCTCCTTGTAAAAATGTTGCTGATTGCTTTAAGATTGTGATTCAAAAAGTTAGAAATTGTCTTGATTCCAGAGGACAATCCATGTTGATCCCCACTTCCCACTGAAAAAAACCAGTGGGGATGAGGAAGAGAAAATTGCATCAGAGAACTGTTAGAGCTTGAGTAAAAAGTAGCAGCACGTCTGTGCTAGGGCAGGAGGGAGAGCAGTACTCCACCTACTCTCTCGTAATCCTGCTGAGTCATATAGGTTTAAAGCTGGCAAATTTCCCTGGTTTTCTGAAAAAAAGGAATAGAAAACTCAGTACTGAGTATAAGAAAGTTTTGGATCCATACATCTTCATTTTCAAAAGTATCTTCAAGTACTGTTGCTGGAGACTTCTCAGACTCCTAACTCTGTGCATCAGGACACTAATCTCAGCAGCCCATAACGCTAACCGTGACTCTGAATAAAAGGGTCCAGAGAGCTGTTCTGGGCCATACAATTCAAATGAGGATTTATTGCATCTCTTTCTGTTGCCATTCAATTAGCATAGTCATTGCATGCCCAATGTCTCCCACCAATCAACTCAAAGGACTTCACAGATCACTGTTCAACGTAATCCATCAGAAGATGAACAAATCCTAAACAAAATTTTCTGATTTTTAGTATTTCAATCACACTTTTCTACCTGATGTTTCTATTTTCAGTGAAAGATGTGGATAATAAAAAACCAAAGCTTCACAAATTTTCAGAACCAAAGTTCAGCCTGTTCCAGTTTTAACTGTTCCTCTTAGATAAATGGAAAATACTTTCCTAATCTAGCATTTCTCAAAACCAACAGTATATTTTGCTTGACAGCATGATCACAAAATTACAAGATATTCAGTCCAGAGCAGGGAGAAACTGTCTTATTTTTCTAGTAAACACTACTGCTATTTTCCAACTTGGTATGATTGCCAGAGAGAGCTTAGGCAAAATAAATATATATACTGCAAAATAAGCCATACAGACAGCAGGGGAGAATTTTTCAGACACCACTGGAATCTTATTAAAATATTTAAAGTCAGAAGACCCAAATTATCAGCCAAATCCAACTACAGGAAATATGTGAGACTTTATTAACAGCTGTGATTGTATGTTTGTAATAACTTTCATCTGTTTTATGTACATCCAGGTAGTTGTTCCCCCCATTTATCACCTATGCAATACTAAAAAGTCAATCTATGCCCATGGGTGAAAGCTCTACAAGCACAGCCGCTGCCTCCTTTCTGCTTCAGCCTCAGCAGGAGAAGCTTCCCTGCCCAGCACTGCAGGGACCACCACCAAGGGTAATTGAATTTCCATGCCTATTCAGCCCCGGGTCTGCGCGCTGACACTGCCAGCCGCCAGCTCTGGTTTGCCTCTGCAGAGTGCTCACCGCTGTGGCATTGAGGGCTGCTACCAAGGGATGATTCCTGTGGGTAATGTATCGAGGGCTAAGTAGCTTAACCAAGATAACCAACGCATTGCAGAAAAGCTCTTTGCTAGCCATCATATGAACGATCATTGGCCATTATTGACTTCAGCTCAGTTTAAGCCTAAAAGATACATTTGAGGAACTATGCATTTATTTATTGGTTTCTATGAACCATTTACTCCTTTCTGTGTCAGTTGTTCCTGTGCACACGCACACCCTGTTAGATTTTCTTTTCTATTTTCATTAACCTGACGAAAGATAGTCTAGAAATCTAAAAGAGCACTGTCATCAGGAGAGGCAAGTGATACACACTTGACTGTGATGTTTAAAGTTTAGCCTGGCAAATGCATACTGTAATGGCTAAGGGAAAACATTCAGTGCAGATGAAAAGGGACGTCTTTCTTCCCCCTTATCATCATGCCTAAATATCCCCTTTTTGTAAAACAGTTGAGCTGTTAAGTTCTATGCTAAGGCACGTACACACTTTGGAAAGGTAATTTGAAAGCGAGTTGAGCCATGACAAATAGGGACAGCTGGCCTAATTGAATCATTTGATCTAAGACAGCTCAACTTGGTTATCCTCACTGCAGCCCACATTGATATTAGCGAGTGAATCATTAGCCATGAAATCATGTCGACTTTCCCGATGCAGCGTTCTTGACATGACAGGGAACGCAGTCTGCCTTTCATTACAGCACCAATGAGTTCTTCAGTCTGTCATGAAGGGGAAAAAAAAAAAAGAAAAAAGAAAAAAAAAAAAAGTGCCTTGAAAACTTTTAGGCTCAGCAACAGAAAGTAATTTGCTCCTACATGTATCATAGAGCAGTTAAAGGAGGAAAGACCCTTTTGGTGGGTCTCAGGTTACCTGTTAGCCTCAGCAGAGAGCAGGCGTTCCCCAGCCTTGCTCAGCCTCCTGTGGCAGGCACAGTCTGCTGGTGGGACAACAGGTCACCACTTAATAACTATTTCCCTATTTCCTAGGGTTTATTTCCTTTTCTTGTATTTGTGCAGACAAGAGAGTCTGCAGTGTCATATGCATCTGTACAGGCTATTTCTAGGAGTAACTTCTTATGTCATAACTCTTTTGTATATTAATTAATGGCAGGCTAGAGCTGCATCTTTGGCATTTGAACCACAATTATTGGCTGGTCTAAGTGTTAACTGGACTGCTCCTAATCCAACTCGCATTTCATCTATCCTAGCACAAAAATAATCACCAGAGTTATTTAGCAAATATCTCCAAGATACTTAGGAAGAGATATCACACTTTAAAGTCCTTCCTTGATTTGCAAACTAATGTGCTTATCCAGCTGCCATTGAACGGAATGGAAATTTTTCTTGGGAACAGAGCCAAAGCCAGATCCCAGGCTCTTTTAACAGGCATAGGTGGACAAAATTACCTGATGGTTTAGATCAGATTATTGGTGGCAGGACCAGACAAACATAATTTGGGCAAAACTAGGAGCCTGATGAAATTTGGATAATGTCCAATTAAGAAAGAGAGACAGAAGCAGACTTTTTTTTTTTTTTTTGCAAGTCAGAGAGACATGCCAACACTGGATGGGGACAAGATTCAGACCTTGGAAAAGAGAACTGCCATATCTTATCTTGCCAATAGTGGTCTAAGTAGTATCTCTGTAATCTATCAGGGAAAGCAGGAGAAAAAAGAAATAAGCACGGGGCAGGGCTATTTATAAATCAAAACCAAGCTAAAGACAAAGCTAAACAAATTGCAAGCTTGACAAGATACCAGGGAGTCTGAAAATGGCCCCAAAATTGTATTTTCTTTGCAGGGGGGTGCTTATTAGGGGGTTTCCTTCCACTTAAGATATGAAAGATAGGTGCAAAGATTTAATTTTAAAATCTGTTACCCTGTAACAAGTAGCTATCAGTTTGGTAAGCAGGGCTCTTTCCATCCCAAATGTGGAGTTACATTCTATGTCATGAAGGTTGGGAAGTGATCATTATTTACCAGAAGGTGAAAACCTTGCCAGCTTGCCTTCTGGAGAGATGGAAATATAACAGTAGCAAATGGGTAGGAGCTAATCAACATAGAAATTAGACGTACGGAAGGGGCACAGACTTTTTTTCAAAGACATAAAATAGTGAGAAATTTTCAAGTCATTGACATCAGTGTTTTTCTCAATTTTTGTATTTTAAAAAATCTTTTATCAGGATGGCTGCTTGGGTTCGTGGCAGAATTTCTGTTCAGTGCAAATCGCTGTAGAGGACCCAATGCTTAGGAAATTCATCTGACTGAGTTAGCGTCCTAACTGCTTGGTTATAATGGAGTAGCAATCCTTAATTGAGCTGTTTTGTGTGAATAACTGTATGAATCATAGAGAAGGCAGCTATTTGTCTATTCTGATGATTAGACTAATCATCTGGGATGTGGGAAACCTGTGTTCAGGCATCCCCTGTGCCTGATAAACCATGTTTACACTTCAAATACCACTAGTATATCCCTGTGGTGTTTCAGAGTGTGCACGGCGGCCAGGCACGTCAGCCCGGGAAGCGTTCCCGGTGCTGGGCCTGAACTCATAAGTCCTGCACAGGCACCACACTGCAGCTGGCAATGCCGGACTGCGCTCGGCAAATCTTGAGCCAGCTCCATCCGAGCAGAGATGCCAGAGCTCAGATATCCCCGTGCCATGCCCTGCTGCACGCGTAAAAGCAAGACCAGCTATATGGAAAAAACACTTCCAAGAGATGTGTGTCTTGACAGCCTCCAGAAATGGAGCTACCACATTTCCCATATGTAAGCCATCCCATGCTTATCCATTATTCTCATTAGAAAGATTTATTCACTCCACAGCATGAATCTCAGCTGCATAACAGCTTGAAGACTGTTGTTATATTTCCCCTCAGTCTTTCAAATCAAGATGAAGACATCCCTTATTTTCCTAGCTACTTGGCAAAGATAGGGCTGAGGTAAGCTTGTAACTCTAAGTTATGTATTTTTTAAATAGTTTGTTGTTCTGAGGTAGAAAAACCCCAACATATATCAGCTAAGTTTTTGAAGAGGGATTACTTCCTTACCCTTTGCAAGCCAGAGGTCTAGTGAGACATACTTACCAGTCTGCTGCCATTTCTCATGCTTTCTACCAACTGATTAGCTGATGTGGCATATTTGTTTAGGCTGTTAGTTTGTCTGCAAGAAAAGCACAATGGTTATATGTAGGTCAGTCCAAATGTGTGTCAATGAAACTTTCATAACAACATTGTCTTGCATTCAGTATATGTCAACATGCCACAGAAAAGCTGGTTCAGAAAGATTTTATTAGTTCTGAAGTTTTTCATTAGCAGTGTATACGTGCATGTCTGTAAAATATGTCAGATTCTCACATTTCGTAGGGAGATTTAAACATATATATTTCAGAAATTTCTAGAACAGTCTCAGATGCCTTCTTTAAAACATCAGGAAAGTGACAGTTGCTCTCCTGAGCTCTCCCACAGCAACCTATGCACAAGCCTTTTACATTTGGAAAGTACATTTCCTGTCTTTCTAAAACACAGAGCAAGACCATTTTTTCACTTTGGACTGTTCAGATGGTAGTAGGCCTTAAATCCATCAAAAAAACCCATGACTATTTCCTACTCTGAGCTGTAATATAGTTTTTCAGTGTACACAGCCAACTGCAAGGAAAAACATTTCTCTGACAACCCTTTCAGGCTGGCTGCTCCAGGAACTGGAATTTGTGTTAGTAAATGGCGAATGAGATGTCTAGCCTGCATGGATCACGTCGCTATCGTCCGCATAAAAGCTTTTGTGCATGCATGAACACATACGCGCGCCTTCGTAACACAGATGTATCTCCCATTGTTGCCAACTCCAAGCATTCAAGCCCCAGTCACAAGACTGGCTAAAATTTAATAAATTTTATGTATATCTAATTATATATTTGACTATATTAAGGAAACCTTAATATGTTATGTGATGAACCTTCAGATGAATGAAATGGGATTGACCTTTTTGCAAATCTGGTCTTTGGAGAGCAACTCCATCAATCCAGCTCAGGCAGCTAAGCTCATGTTGATTTTTCACCAGTATAGAAGTGGAAAATATACAATGGCAGAGTAGGGTATTCCGTTCATGCATATGCTGCACAACTTTTCTAATGGTTGATAAGATTCATTTTTTTTCTTTTTTTCCACCAAAATATACTTGAAAAATATCAGGCATTGGTTTTCTGCACCTTTCTGCCCTGCTTTTCTGCAAACTTTCTGATTTTTTAAAAAGCTAATTAAAGAATGTCCTTAAAAAATATCATTTTCACAATGTTTTCTCAAAAAATATACATGGCTTCACTTCCTTCATGCTAACAATCATCCATAAAACTCAGTGAATTTTAGGGATCTTCTTTAAAAACCTAACACCTTTCAAAATTACAGAGATAACATTGGCCTGATTTCTTCATCTGTCCAATATCCTCTAACCTAAAGATGCAAGGTTTATTTAGTACTTAAGAAAAGTGAATGTTCGCTGTCTTGGAAGAGTCTGATTTAGTAGCTTGTTTCAGCGTGAACCACAGTAATGTAACGCTTTTATTCACTGATGAATTTGAGCAGAACAGCGTTAATCACTCTCACTACCGTATGTCACCTGAATAATCAACAAACCTCAATGATACATGTTCCTAGATCCTGTAAAGTGCCATTTATCACTGACGCAGAGCCTGTTTATTCTTGACATGTCTTATTTGTGCAGAATAAGCAGGGAATTTACTGCATAAATAATGCTAGGTGGGTACTGTTTAAACCAAAATACAAGGGAATTGTGTAGAGGTTTGAATCTATTCAGAACCACATATGTCTGAGAGAGGTAGAAAAGGTGGGAAAGTGGAACTTCAGTAGTAATCATAAAAATACATTTCATTTATTTAGACCTTTCAAGAATGTGCTGGTGAACTCTTTAGGATGGATCCTACTACTCGTGTAGGTCATCAGATTTCTGATGTTGACCGTCTCAACTGTAGTTCAGAGGAAAATCTTTCACACAACCAGCCTCAGTTTTTACCTTTTTTTTTGTAATGCCATTTGCATATCCTTACCTGAGTGTATAAAGATGGTTTTATTCTTTTCACAGTTTTGAGATGGTGGCAGGACAGTAAAAAAGGTGCCAAACGACAGATGGGGACTAAGGTGACAGTGACACTGCTCCCTACCTCTGGTGCTGCCTGGTGCATGGGGCTGAGCATACAGCTGTACGGCCCCTGAGCTTGCAACATCTCCACCCTCCTCCAGCACAGACGCAGGATCTCACACGCTGTACATATGTTGTGTCTTAATCTCCTACTGGGGTTGGGTGCCAGTCTGCAAACTGGTAGAAGCAATGAAAATCTAGGTCCAAGCTTCTGTCTCCTAAAGATTCAAGAAGAAATAATCCAAGTGGTAATGGTATCTGTCTTAATATTAAAAAATAGAATAGAGAATTATGAAGCTTTGGCAAAATGGCACAAATCAGGTAAACTCAGCCAGTTTTACTTGCAAGACTGAAATAACCCTGTCTGGCAACAGGGAATATTTAACAATACAAAGGTGACCCGTCAGGCACAAAATGGCAAAAGATGGACAAATATTGAATAACACGTTTGTATCACCAAAACACCTCTAAGCAGTCTGACACAGGCACTACCATGTATGAGACATAAATTAGATATTTGGTAATCCCTCAGGGACAGTCTAGCAGCTGTAACTCTCAGGCTTCTAGATGTCAAGTATTTTCTGAGGTGAAAGCTTGTTCAAAATCTCAACCTTACTGTGTCTGAATCATGCTGTAACCTAACAAGGTTACTTGCAGTTACTGAAAAGGCAGAACTACAGGAATATGACCAGCCTGTAAAGGACAGCGCGGTACTTCAGAGTTTTGCTGGAAAAGTCCTTCAAACGGTCTTGAAGAAGTCTTTCTACAAGCTCTGCAGCCCAGCCTGGGACAAAGTAGTTCATCCTGCCACAGATAAACAACTTTATTTAGAAATCTGAGGGCTATTAAACAAGGTGAATTTCCCCAGTGAATCAGCACAAATTTATTAATCCAGGTGTTACTCTAATTGTGATTCATTGGGGATAGGAACTCTGTTCAATGGTCCTCAAACTTACACTTCCATTTAGTGCTGTGCTGCAAACACAGGACTGGGAGCTGCAAGCTGGCTTAAAATCCTATATATTTCTTCATATTCTGCCATTATTTGTACTTAACTGTGTTAGCAATTCCGTTTTTATTTTCTAGTTATAAAGAGATTTTTCACAGTCAGGTTTGCCCCTCTCATCTCTTGTACCTGCAGTACTAATCATTTTCCAAACATAAAGCAATACTAAAAGGGAGAAAAATCAACACCTGATCACAAGACTGGGACAGACCTCAGTCAGTTAGTGCAGCCTTTACTATCACAGATAGACACGTAACTTAAACCTTTCACAAACTAATCCCACTCCACTTGAAAAACATTTTCTTTTTCTTCCTTTGTAATGGAAGACTGTTTAAAAAAAAACAAGGGTAAAAAGTAAGGGTAAAAAACAAGGGAAAAAGTGGATGGATCTACCTCTGCATATGCATACAGAGATTTAAACTGATTTAAAAATAGTGGGGCACATGATATATGTGACAATTCTGCTCCATTGGCATCACCTGTAAAATGTTGCACATAGCTACAGCACCATGGCAATATCAAGCTATCACCCAGTGGGACACAAGCATTTACCTAATGGGTTGCAAGTATCTGTCTACTGAATAAACAGATACAGTCATGATAGTGGCCTTTCTGTTGTCCACCATCCATTTACTCCCTAAGCACTGTGTATCTATGGGTTTAATTTTGTTTCCTGAAATCTTTAAACAAGGAAACATCTGTATCATGAATGAGCATGAGGAAAGGAGACACAGAGATTTAACAGCAGTGTGTTAAGGATAACGGACCATCTCGTCTTTTAATGCCACCTCTCACTCTACTTGAATCTGTTCAGCATAGCTGTAGCTTGGTGCTGGATGTTGAGACTACACTTCCAGATGTAGAGGTTTTGGTTTTCCAGTCCAATTTCCCCTGGAAATAAACTTCAGACAGGAAGTTTATTCACTATTATACCAGTCACTCTAATGACTCATCTATATTGCTTAAATGAGCTGTGTACAAACTTTATTCAGAGTAGAGATATACCTACACAGGTTCAACTCTACAAACAAGGCAAGGAAAACTAGTGGTCTCTAGTGAAATAACCACATGATACCATAAGGAATAAATTCTCATACAGGTGCACTGAACTCAGTATGCAATAAAGGACTTCCAGCTCTCTGTATTCTCAAGCAAGTTAACACTTTCAGATTATAGTTTTCTTTGTATTTGTTTGAAAGCTGCTATCCCACATCATGAACATAGTGAACTCTATAATTTCATTGCTGGAAACTTCCCCAAAGGTATCACCCCTCATCTTTCCTGTTTACTAATAAAAAAAGGTTGATATGAATTATAAGATTGAAACTGGCAGACTTTTAAAATTTATTATAAATTGTATTTAATGGAGTTCATTTTAGTATCACCAGAAAAAGTGAAAATCATGCAATTGTTTCTTTCCTTTAATGACATCCAAGATCACAAGTCATTAGGATTCTGTTGAATACAAAGGGGTTTCACATCTTTTCAGAGGCCAAAGATTAATATGGTATATTTTGCTGTGGTGACTGAAGAGTGATTGGAAGTGACCAAATCATCCAGGCTAGGATGAGAAACACAAAAAGTTAATGAAAACTGTCCACAGCCTCCTGCAAAAAAGTGCAGAAGTGCAGTCAGACACCCACTGCTAGCTCTGAACTTTGCCCATCTGTAGGGTGCCTGCCCAGCCATGTCAGGCACGTATGGATGAAACAAGAAAAGGGAATGGTGGGAAAAAATTGGGGAGGAAGCTGCACAGTGTGCCAAGAGCTCTGTGTTTGAGCAGATGCTGGTAACCACTCTCCCAAAGCGCCTCTGTGGTGGTTGCTGCCATCTCCACTCAGTCAGCTGCATCTCCCCTTCGCCAGCAGCTCAGTGACCTCAGGCTCCAGCTGATAACTGCTTCCTCTCTCATGGTTAGCCAAAAGCCAGGACAGGTCGGAGGGCCTCTCTTACCTCTTGGAAGAGCTCGGGTTTTTGGAAGGATTTAGTAGCCCTGGTCCGGATTTGCAAAACAGGAAACACTGTACAGAAGTCCAGCCCATAGTCTTAGCCTCACTGACTCCACTGGATAGAAAAGATAATAATAATAATAACAATAATAATAATGACAATAATAACAACAGCAGCAACAACAACAACAACAACAACAACAATAATAATAATAATAATAATAATAATAATAATAGCAGCTTGTGGTTTGATGCATGGTTCCCAAAAGCCTAGAAAGAGGAAGATGTTTTCAGAGCATCCAAACTCATATGTAAAATTAGAAAGCCAGAGGGCCTCAGTAGAGGAAGAGAGAAATAGGGCAAGGCTGTGACAACTGAAAGTAAAACGAGACATAAGATTCATTTGTAATATAAGGTTACCTTTTTAATTAATTTGCTTTCATGGAAATCCCTGAAATCGCCATCACAGATTTTTTTTAAATTCCCAATTTCTGCTGTTTGTATGTTTTTGTACCTGATAAGGAAATGAATAGGACTTTATTTCAGACTACTTTTTAGTTGTGTCTTTTTATGAAGCCCCAAAGGAGTTTTCTAAGACTGGAACAGCCCACAAAGGGAGTCAGTCGTATGTTCACAGCATACTGCAAGTTTGTCCATAGGTGGAAGTCTAACTGAAATTTCTATATACAATATTAACTAGTAAGAAAACTGGATCCACTTCCCATCACAAAAAAAAACTCAGGGGCAAAAAATCTCACTCACTTATGACATTCTTTTAAAGTGTAAGTATTAGAAATTAAGGGAAAATTCCCTGCTTTCCCTTGTCACATTCCCTGTAACCTTCTGGATAATATCTGATAGAAGACATTCATTTTCATTTTGAGCAGAAGTCAGAAGCTGTACCTGGACTGTAATCACACATTCCTGCAAAATTTTAGAAACTTTCCTTTTTGTCAGTCACATAGTTCATGCCTTTAGAAAGCTACACTAGTTTAACAACACTTCAGATCACTGCTAAGGATGAATGCGAGATCAAGAGCGAAATGGAAAAACTTGCCTTCCCTTTGGCTCAAAGAAAAAAAAGTGGACGAAATTGATCCTGTTCTGAACATTTTTCACCATAGCTAAGGTGAAAAGTTTGATGCCAACTATAATTGCTCTATTACTAATAATTCACCATAACACAAATTTTTTGTTATGCTACGTTAAGCTAAAAAACTTTTAATTTCCTAATCAAACTTACTATCACTGCAGAACCTAAACATCAATAGATCTATTCAAATCTCAGCCGAACTAGGTTTAACATCCCAAAACTTGAGTCCTTCATTAAATGTTAATTTAATGTGTGGGGGTTTTTTTCCAGATTAATTTCAGATTAATTTGCATATAGGCATTTGTGCAGCTCAAGCAGTATCTTTCCTTTCTGTCAGTTCCATCATCTGATGGACGGCAGAGAGAAGAAAATGTATAGAGAAGATGTACAGTGATAAAGTAAGTTGAGGAAGATTTAATTACAGACTATTATTACATATTTTGCCCTGGCAAGCATGAAAAGGTAAGAGAGTAACATAAATTTGCTAATGATTAGTGTGATAGAAGATACTAGAACATCTTAGATAAATAAAGTGGGCAGTTTGAAATGGCAGAGCAAGATACATGATTATTATTAATGCTACTGCACTCACTGCTGAAGTTTAAAAATAGTTTGACAACATAGTATGCTTTATGCACATCAAATGAATTGAATATTTCTACTAGCACAGTTAAAAATACATAAGAAATTTCAGAAAGTGGGTTTATGGGTGTCTGAGGGAAATCACCACAGATGGGCATGGGAATTCTGAACTGTTGTGAAAATTGCTAACACTTGCAAAACACCAGCTGAAAGAAAACAGAAAAATATTCTTGTTGCTCCCAGCATAATCATTTATTTATTAAGGACATGCCATTTATGTTTGGAACTTTTTCATATGTTTCCAATAGAGTATGTCTATAGGGAGAAGTTAGAATGAAGCAAGTTAGGGCTGAATATATAATATAGTAAGGTTCAGATCCAGAATCTTATTAATTATTTGTTTGGGGCCCCGTAAATCTGACCTCCATACCATGGTTTGGATTTCCATTGGTTGCAATAAAAACCCCAATTCAGTTATTGGGAGGTTATCTCCGCATCACACGCCTCCTTGCATGTTCGTACAATGCAACTTGTTATATTTCTTCCGGGTACTTAATAGCTGGTCTTCTAAAGCTCATTAAGCGCTTCACATCCCTGTAACAGGTAAATGGACCTGTTACCGATATACATTGCAGAAGGTATCCTAACTGGCCAAGAACTACAGAATTAGTGCTACACTGTGCCCATTGGAGATGGCAAGGATGGCCACCACTCTCCCCTGAGCCTCCAGCACAGAGCCTGGGTGTGATGGTGACCCCCATGCTTGGATGTCACCACTCAGTTCTTCTCCAGCATCTTCCAGACCAGGGCATAAAGGAGAGCAGCAGTGGCAGCCCAGAGAGCCGTGGCATCACTTCCATGTCAGGATACTTCAGGTAGAGTCCCTAGGCCGCAGGAAGGAGCTCTCTCAAGAGGAGAGAGACAATATGGTTTGCCCCTTAAGAAGAAGAGCCAACCATGTGTGATAAGGACAATGGCTTAAATCACTGACTGCCAAGAAAAACATTGGTTTGACTGGCAAAAATCATTAAATAGCTAGAGCAGGGCGGTAGCTACTACAAAACAATCTGCTAAAAATGGCAATTCACGATAAATCATTCTTATCATCATACCCCAAGTGCTATCTCATCATAACTCACAAAATAAAACATTGTCAGTCTGAGTAATAATAAAACAAACACTGAAATCATACCACAATATTGACAAAATGTAAGATAATCAACAAACTATCAGAATGGGCCTGTTGACTCAAGCAAATGGAATGTAGTAGAACAGCTGTTCACTTTATCCTGCCCATAAAGGAAAACCTTGGTGACTCACTGAGGGCTTTATGAATTACTGGGTTATTTTTTCCCCTCCCTGGTAAAAACAGAATTCTTCAGCCCTGTCTCATGTGTCCAGCTTGCACCTATCTCGACTCTGCTTGCCATAGCAAGTGCTATTAAACACTCACCACCTTCAACAAGGAAATGAGATAAGAAAATCACTAATCTATTCTCAAAATTGTTAACAGCGAGTTAAATGATTTAGCTTCCACCAATGGGCAGAAAAGAGCCTAAGAGCTTCTGGGAGCCTTTTCAGCTTCCACATCAAAATGTAAAGAGGTCCAACGGGAGCAGAAATGAGATTTCGTTGACTGATGCCAGAAAATATTCTTATTTGGTCTTTCAAGAAGAAGGTATGGTAATAAGCGTGACTTAGGGGAAACTACATCCCAAAGAGTCAATTCTAGATCATTGCAATGATCTCAATCATTTTTTTTCCCTGTTCAGGAACTTGAAATAATAGAGACATCGTGGAGCAAAACAGATGCTTAGGGGCACTCTCTAGGGACTATAGACTTTCTAGATTTTTTTTTTAGCATTGAGTCACAGCATGGTGCAAAGACATTTATTTCCCCAAGGACCTGCACTTTCTAGGAAAAAAAAATGTTGCTTTTTATCATTGGTTTCACTACTGAAACGGCATTTAGTATGCTGTGTGCAAAAGCACTCAAATAATCTCTAAGACATTGCATAGCAAAACAGAATATATCTAAATTGCGCCATCATTGCAATTATAAAAAACTACTCAAGGCTGCAAAGTTAAACTAGAGGAATAAGTTTGCATAAGCATGACTGTATTCATTTTTGATTGCTGATACTGAGCAGCACAGAGAAGATGAAGCCCAGAAAAAGGCAAGGACCTAGCCCTACCTTTTGAGACTGCTGCTCTGAGGTGTATCCCAGTGGCTCTCATGGGCCGCTGTGAAGCTGAACCTAACATTTTAAAAATTAAGGGGTTTGGGAGACGATAAGAGACAAAAAAAAAGAATAAAACTCATAAAGCACCAGTAACTGTAGAGGGAGAAAATTCTGCCAGTATAGGAAGGACCAAAAAAATCCTGAAAACCAAAACCAAACAAAAAAGATGAAAAAAATTAACCAAAATTAAAAGCAAAATACTTTTGTAATTTTTTTTTTTAATAACATATGTAACATTTATAAATATGTTTGTTCAACATGTGCAAAAGTGTTAGCTATTGTAAAACTCAGGTGACGCTCTTCATCGGGCAGGAGCAGTCAGCTGAGTTATGAAAGATGTCGTGTCATCTTCAGAGCTACACCTTCCTGGCCATGGCCAGAGTCTGTCTACTGCCATGAACAGTTCAAACTCACTAGTCTGATCTAACAAAACCTATTTCCTTGGAAAGCAGAGGTACTTTCCAATGGGTCATTTCCAAGGGCTGGGGAGGCCGGGCAGGGCTCCGCCACCGCCATCACCAAAGCTGGGCAGCCGATCAGCAGGTTCCCGGTGGCCGGCCGGCCAGGAGCATCAGGCTGGCAGTTGCTAAGAGACAGCACATGCCAATGTGGCTTGAACAGGAGCCAGCCGAAACGACGGGGCTGCAGGAGGGAATGGCTCACACCCGGAATACCAACTCCTGGTGTCTTTTTCTTCAGCTCCCACCGGCTTCTTAGCGTGGTGGGAGTCAGTTTTGATTAGGGAGGCCTTTGCGCGAGCAGCAGTGGCTTTGCCAGTTCTCCCTGGTCCTGCTTCATAGCATTTATTGATAATGGCAATGTGTTAATTATAGGAGACTCACTCACGGATTGTGAATCCAGCAGGAAGCAACACATTGCGGTACAAAATGTTCCCCTCGCACTGACATGTGCCCACCCACCTATTTTCCTCCCATTTGAATTACTTTCCATTTGTCTCCCAATATTGCCACTTCTCCTTTGTGTTTGCCGAGGAACCAGAGCTAGTCAGACAGCAGAATGGGTCCTACAGACGAAAGCATCACGTTTGGGTCTCCATGAGCTCTCCGATGCGAGAGCGCTGGGAAACAGTCAGGCAGCTCTGAAAATCTTCATGAAACTCAAGAGCTCCTTGGAGTTTAGTCTCAAGGCTGGTCCACAAAGATAAAACAGAAACATTTTATTTCAAATGTTTCAGGCATGCCAACAAGGAGAAGTCCACTTGTCCACTCTGTTCAGCAGACACATTCACATAAGCCATAATTAGCGGGAGAATAAGCATTAACGTCATTCTCTTGCAAAGACCTTTCCAACTGCTGCAGCTAGAGATTTTAGCCAAGAACGTTTCTGAATTTTTAAACTCAGAGTCAGATTCCCACCCTGGACTGGAAAACAAGAGTGTCTTCCTTCATCAAATACGAATCCATGAGCAGTGAAACCGCGTTTTAGAAGCAGTGATGGTCTGTACAAAGTTCATGAAAAGCAGGATTAAAAAGCAGGATAAAAGGAGGATTAAAAGCATCACACAAAACTGATTTTTTTTTTCTTGAACAATTGCTCTGTTTTCTGAGCACCCTCTTTCTAAGCAGAGGTTACTGGCAGTGCTGGCTCTGCAACAGGAGTCACGCACACCCCACCATGCAGAGACCCAGCCGCATCTTAGCAGCTAGCAAACAGGGAGGAAAGAAAGGTCTCCTCCTATCTTGGATTCAATAAATTTCACATCTTCCCGCTTTCCATAGAGAACAATATTAGAAAGAGTCACCTGCATTGGTCACTGAGGAAACTAAGGGTTTTGACAGAAGTCAAATGTGAGTTGGCCTCTGAATGCTGACCTAAAGCCGCTAGTAGTATACTGAATTTCTTGCTTTCATCTTTTGTCAGGTCTCTTCTAAACAGTATTGGAGTCACCCCAGAAGCATACAGGTGACACACTTTATAAGAGTGGTTATGTTCAATTATATCAGTCTGTCTCTCAAAAACCAGCAAACAAAACCTCTAGACATTAAACTTCCTACCTGAATTAAAAAAAAAAACAACAAACAAACAACATGTGCATAGTGCCTACTGCAGAATACCTATTTGGAAGACAAATTATAACCGTGGAAAAGGAGATAAATAAAGTGAAAAAACGTATTTTAGAATTGCTGTCTACTATTCAATACATAGTTCACTGCTGATCAAAGTAACATCTCGGATATTTCCCCATCATTATTTAATTTTCTGCAACTACTGCTTTCTTCTAAGATGTGATGTGCCCTAATGCAGCACACAAAACTTAACATACAGAGTCTTAAAACAGGAATAATAGACATTCCATTAACAAGCTTCAGTTAATATATCTATATAATCACACATCATTCATATGAGACTATCTAAAATAAGGCTTCCTAGAAAGCTAATCTTTCACTCTGATACCTAATAATTTATTGAGATTGTTTAAAAGCCAAGATAGAAGTTGTAAGAGCTTTAACAGGCATTTTTGCCAGTTTAATAAAATACATTTTGAGGTTTGCATACCATCTTATAAAATCAAACCTTAAAAATATGAACTAAATGTCCAGGCCTGCAATCTTTTATCATAGCACCGAGCATATCCCACTGAGATAAATGAAAAGTTACAGTGGCAATGAGATGACAGAATGGACTGTTCATATCCCATGAAGTCTTGCCCTGAAAACATGTTATTTTCCAACTTTATACAGACACAATCCTTAATTCACCCTTGGTTTGGCAACTTCCCCCACTGGGGAGAGTTACAGACAAAATGACAGTACAATAAGGACACAGTGGCAGCCTTATTTCTGGATTCACTGGTTTTTGTCAGTTTTTATTACAATATTAAAATTATTTAAATCTGGGGGTAGTTTTTCTGTGAAGCAGACAGGCTATTGACACTGTATGACATGGGTGACTGGGGGAGATTTTGCATGTCACAATATATTTACGCTTTGACTGTTCTACCTATGGACAGATTTGTTTTTAAAAGCTTCAGTTTATACTATGTTCCTGCAGGCCATTTCTTTGAGTTGATGAAGCAAATAATGTTTTTTTGTTTTGTTTTAACACAGCTTTTAAGAGGTTGTCAGAGAAAGACTGATGAGGGGTTAAGAATTTCTTTTTGAAGTTGTACAGAATTGCCAACTAATGAGTTGATTTCTTTGATGAGTCTTTTATAGTTGGCTGCAGCTGGACAAGAATCAACCACAAAGGGATCTTGATTTTGTTCATCGTTAATTCCAACTCAACAGATGAAGTCTGGCTATCATTGTCACCTTCACAGTTTGCCTTTGTATTATGTGAAGCTCGTGTACTCAATTAACAATCTGATTAGCAAGTTCTTGCGTTCTTCAAGTAGCTTTCTTCATTACTGCCAACATATCAGGTCCTTCAAGCAGGATTATAAACACGTAATGCTTTTTTGGCAATGACATAATTTATAATGCTAGTATTTAAGATACTTAAGCACACAGGCCAGCAGGGGAAGTTAGCAATGAACTTCAGAAAGATATTAAGAATCACAAAGATATGGAGAGAGTTATTTCATTAGAAGTTACGGCAGAATTAATCTTTTTTAACTCCTTTGTACAGAAGCTGTGTGTAATCAGAAGGCTTTTAGTTTTGCCACTTTTGTTCAAATTATCAAATTCTTACAGAATTAAAACAGAACAAGAAAGATCAAGTTTAGCAAAAAGCCCAGGTGTTCTGGATTCTCACGCAAGCTTAATTCCTGCTCTGGACTGGAAACTGGTATTGATGTCTGCTCACAACAAGTACATGCAACAACCTTCTTGGTCCCTCTTCTCCAGTCTGAAGCCTGGAACCACTGTTCTGGGAAGCTGGACCAAATGGTGAGCACGTGGTAAATGGCTGACCTTGACACAGTTTAGAGCTTTGCTTCAGATTTACTTCATTTTTTTAATAAGATTAAATACCAGAATATTGAGCAACATTTGGTTGGTGATTAAAAATTATATCAGACTTGTGCCTAAACTTGGGTTTAGTCAGATTTGATATACATGAAAATATCCTGTTTCATTTTATAACATCTAGCCCCAGACAAAAGCAGAAGCAAATACACAAAAGACGATTATGACTTTTTAAACTAAATTATCCTATTACGAACACACAAAGAAAAAAAGAAAGACAAAAGCATGGGGGGTGAAATTCATTGCCTTTGCAGTTTTATTTACAATGATGTGTTAATGTTGATTTTTTCCATATCATATCTAGCAGGTACAAACTGAACCATTCGATTTTTTTCCCCCATATTATCTGAAAGGGAAAGTTATGTATCCACTTAACTCTCTAAATATTCAGAAGCTCCCATTTATTAGATCACTTCTATAAAATAACACAGAAGTATGCAACTTTTCCCTATTCCCTTTGTAACATCATGTCACATTCCCATAACACATTATGAGAGACCCCTGCTACCCTAATGTCTAAAAGTTCAAATTCACAAAATATTAAATTCAGCACAGTGAAAGCAGTCTCTTCCTTCACACTGTCCTATGGAATAGGCCATCGAGATATGACACTAGACTGGACCCTGCACACTTCAGAGGATGCTGTATTCCTTGGGGAAACATGAAATGACAAGTCTTTCTAGAAATATAAGGGTGAAAAGAAACCATAGTTTTTCAAGGAAACGCTAGCACTTTTATTACTGCTTCTAAAGGTTTATATAATGCTTTGCACTTGAATAGCACTTTCTACTACTCAGTGATCCCAAAATCCTTTCTAGTAGTGTATTTCATACTGTGACAGCCCAACGAGATAGGCAAGTAACACCATCTCCTTTATATAAATTGGTCAGTGAGTCTGAGAAAGTTAAGCACCTAATTCAAAGCCCATTAAGGCAAATGAAAAGACTCCCAGTAGGCTTTTGGTCAGTTGCTAATGAGACGTCTCAGGTCATACAAAAAATTTGTGACAGAGAGCAGAACTCAAATGTCCTTATTCCAATTCATGTGTCTTAGGTAGACATCGTCCACCTTCCACATAAAAAAGATTTTTTCAAAGGGCACATTTGTGCCTGTCATCTTCATAGCAGAGTGTCAAACCTGTAAGGTGATATTACAATGGATTAAAGACACCTTACAGGTGATATTACATCTTCTACACAGCAGAAGATCCCAGGTGGGCACAGGGAGGTCTCACAATGAACAGCTATCTGAATCACAGTTCCAGGATATTAAGACCATATTTCAGACCAAAGTGACCCAAGTGTGTGCTGACCATTTTTATAAGTACTGGAAATCTTCACCAACTTAACTGTGGAAAAATAAGAGATGAAATAACAGGAGGAATAATAACCTGATGGGAGGGGATAAAGAAGACGTAGTCAGACACTTCTCAGAGATATCCAGTGACAGGACAAGAGGCAATGAACACAAGCTGAAATGCAATAAATTCTGCTTAAACAGAAGAGAAAACCTTTTTACTGTAAGGGTGGTCAACCACTGGCACAGGTTGCCCAGAGAGGCTCTGGAGTCTCCATTCTTGGAGATATTCAAAACCCAACTGGACACAGTCCTGGACAACCTGCTCTGTCTGACCATGCTTGTGCAGGGTGGTTGGACTAGATGGCCTCCAGAACTAACCTTATGCTCAAAGAATACAATGGTACCTAAGGCAGAAGAAACCCTCCTGGGCTGCTCAAAATATAAGCACGCTGTGCAATAGCAGAAAGCCTTGCAACCAGTTTACAACCACAAGAAGTAGTTTTAAAGAAGGCACTTCCTCTGCTGACCTCTAAGCTCCCCATCCGCCTAGTGCTGCTCCTCCAGGTCTCACATCATTACCCATGACACTGCAGTGACTGCTGGGGAGCAGGGGGTGTGTGGAGGTACTGGAGTGCTGTAGCTTAGAGATGCTGTAGTTTAGAGATCCACCATACCCCGAGTGACAAATGTGTTGCTCGTATCCAGCTACAGTGAAATAACTCTTTACTCAACCATTTTTCATACCATTCAAAATGGACAGGTCTTTTTCAAATGATCATTTAAGAGACAGGTAAAGAAATGGGTGGCAAAAATACCTTATATTTAATCTGCCTACACTTTAACTGGAAAGGTTTGCCTTTCCCTTTACAAACTCTGGAAGACCTAGCTTTTGATGGATTTTATCTTCCTGCATATCTTATTTCTCAGGTTGCATATTTCAGAAAAAAAACTTTCTTAGTAGTATGTGTTCCTTTTATTGTTAACCTTTTAAGTCCTTTTTAAGTCCTCCAAGGGACCTGGGCAGATTCAGACTTTCTTTTCAACACGTCTTTTTCTTTCTGTTTGAGGGGCAGCATCAGTTCACTCCTTTGGGGATACAAATGTCTTTCATGAATCTAGGGAACTTCTGTAGTGGCAAAGCAATTAGTGGTCACTCTAATTATCCTTGAATTTGATATCAACCTGCACATTAAGATGCATATCTGACACAAGCACATACATGGATTAAATTCCTACCTCTTCTTATTATCCCAAGATAATATCTCTTGGCCAATATCAAATGCAAGAGCTACTGGCTTTCTGGGAAACACAACAGGGCTTGATATATTTAACTCAATCAAGGCACAGCTGCAGTAATGACAGTTTGGGATTTCATGCCCAGTGGGTCTATGCCCCTCTTGTGAAGGTTAAGTCCTTTTCTTATACTTTCCTTCCTGAATCAAAAATATTTGTTCAGTAGAAGCAGAACGTTTCCTTTTCCACAGTGTTCGATCAAAGTTTACTTTCGTCAGCATATAGCTTGACAAAAGTGGTCTCTATCCGTGAATGAGGATATCCAGCATAATACCACAAAAATATCAGTTCTGTATTTTATTTATGGAGACACTTATGAAGCGTATATATATAAAGAAATTCCTCAGAAAAGAACTAATTCTCTGGACACTATATCTCTTCAGCTCTTAGATATATTCTTAAGCTAAGGAGAAATAACTTTCTAAAAATCTAAGTAATTGATATACTTACATCTATTTAAAGCTAACTAAAACCGTACTACAAAAGCCAGCTTTTTGAAAGTCATGCCCCACCCCTCATACACATTTTAGTCACCACAATCCCATACTGAGTGCAAAAGGTAGAGTTAAGCAACACATTTCCCTGAAATGGCAATGAAGTGCAGCCAAAATAGAGATAATTATTTTAATTAATGGTAATGATTTTAACGGTTGAACATTTTAACTAATTAATTATGATTGATTGCTTGTTACTAATCAGGAATGTGATTCAAAGTTCTAATTGAAAACCTGAGAGCAACGGGCACTAAAATATGATATACTTCTGCTGAAAGAACAGGCATTTATTTTTGATATGAAACACTTCAAACTAAAATTCATTTTGACATTTAAGATGGCCAGAAAACAACATACATCTCCTTCACAGGAGGCTTTTCACCCACAGACACAAGAATCTGAAAATACCCAGATAACCAACTTGAGTGAAAACGGGGTGCTCTTTCTGGTCTTGTTTAAAATCTGCTTAACCCTCTTGTGCTTCATTCCCTGTCAACACGGCATCACGCTGTCATACTTTAGTACACGAGGGAGAAGCTAACCGCACAATATTTATTCAGGATATGAACTCACTAAAGTAGCTTTATAGATCTGAAGCTGTTCTGAGGATCTCAGTGAGGCATTTATTGAATTAAATAGCCCCGCGATCTTTTCCTGTGGATATGATCTCTCACCAACATGCTACTCCTGGAATCCACAAGCCTGGATTGAGGAGCACACTGGTAGACCAGAATCTTTCCTAGCAGAAAAATCTCCCGTCGCATCTGTACACCAGCAGCAGCCCTGGAGCTACAAGCAACACTGCAAGGGGACCCCATTCTCCGGAGCCGTAGGGATGCACCCCGGGAACCGGGTGCTGCAGCTCACCCACCCACCAGCAATTGGGACTCTGGGGCAGCTGTAGGGTTTACCAGCCACAGCTGCCTGCCCCATCGCTGCTAACCAGAAGGCCGGGCTGCTCCCAGAGCAGCTGCTGGACCGCTGCAAACAGCAGCAGGGTGTATTGAGGAAAACCATCCTCGTCACCAGGCTTCCCTGAGATGCCAGGGGTGGCTCAGCAGCTGCTGCACAGCTGAGCCATCTGTCCTGCAGGAGGACCAAGACCCCTCTGCCTGAATCCCTAGACTGCAAGCAGAGGAAATCAGGTGCCACAGGGGACAGCTTGGCATTGTCCTTTCATCAGGTTAGAGGCAGGTTGCCTCTGAAAGAGGCAGCCCTGTTTATACACTTATCCTGGCCCCATTTTCTTTTCCCTTCTCCCAACCTTGCATCAGATCTAGACATCCCGTGGCAGCGGGGCAAGTCAGTTCACCAAGCTGATCTGGCAGATAACTTATCTTTTGAGGAAAAAGGGGACAAAAGCCCGTACTAGCAGCAGCACACAGTCAATGGCTTAGGCGGAACAGCCAAATGCCGGCACAGAGAGCCATTCACAAGAGGCAGCAGCCCCAGGAGCCAGCCACTGCAAGCCAGAAGCAGAAAACATTGCAGAATGGGAAGGTCCAGAAGCAGGGCATTGAATGCTGGGCTGAAAGCAGATCCTCTCTCAAAAATATAGTCAGAAATCTTCCCCTGCTACTGGTGCCTCCCTGCAATGTAAGTCTTAATTAAAAAAAAAAAAAAAAAAAAAGAAACAGGGCTGGCTTAGGAAGAAGCTGTAAAGTAAGACTTGTAGTGCCACGAAAATGTTTTCAGAAGAACCATGAAGCTGTTTCACAGTTTTGATAGAGGATTTGCTCCCTCGTTAGCTGATTTAAAAAAAGGAGAATCCCCAAAGTACCATTTGGCAACTACTATAAATAAATTTTGCAGACATAATATTGCTTTCTCCTTCCAAAAAAAGCATTAATTTTTACAATAAATGTATGGGTTAGAAACATGTAGAGCTGCATTAAGAGAACGTGACATTTTAAACACAGCCCTGATGCTGCTGGTACCAGTGAGACCACCCGGGGCAGGCAGTGCTTCGTCTGAACTGGTGGCGCTTGTGGCAAAGTAAGATCCAGCCCCACACCGAGCAGGCAATGCCATGGGACTGCATGGCAACTGCTTATGAGAGTGCAAAGGACTGGAGTAAGCACCACAACAGAGAATGGAAATTCAAAGACTCTGGCCATCTTCATCTTGTCGCTCAGCTCCCTGGTTTTGGGGCTCTGATGCCTTTTTGTCTGGCCCAGGGATCTGTGGATGCCTGCCTCCCAGTTCAGAGAAACCACTGCAGTGATTTACCCTGATTGATTTTAAGATTGTTTTGTAAACCTGAATGTTGCTTTAATCTAAATTGATATTTTCATCACAGGCCTTCAGTGTGTGTTGGGGGGATCAAGGTGGAGCAATTTGCCCAAATTTCTAGATGTTTAATTTCATTAGGCACCTCCACACAGAGCCTGATAATCCTTGGGCATTTACATCTAATCCCATACACATGACCAAAAAATGCATGCCACTGAGTACCTTCTTGTGATCCAGGCTTAAGCAGTCATCACACCTGAGCTCTGCCTAAATCTTCCCAAAGCCCAAATGTGGTCAGACCTATGCTTAATTAGCATAGTAATTACCCTGCATTCAGCGGCTCGACTGCTTGCACATGCAGCAGGAGCCCCGTGCCCACAGTGCTGCACCACCTGCGGGACACTGCACTCCACCCCAGAACCAGCCGGGAGTGGCAGCTCGGGAACTGATTCATCAGTGGACCAGACATCCCCGATTTAACAATGCCAATGCCCATTGAAGGAATACAGGCAGGGACAAATTCATTCACCTTAATTTCCCATCCTAAATGTATCAGTGCCCCTAATTCAGCCCCTAAAGTACAGAGAGTGGATTCCATCCCTGCGCACCTACCTGCTGTGTTAAACCATTAAGTTAATCTTGGAGCAAGAGAAAAAGAAAAATAAAAGGTAGATAGCTTTGCTGATCTGAAAAAGCTTATAAGGGAGCCAGTCTCAAAGCTAAAACTTCCACCTACCTCTCTCCACATCACAGGTGGAGAATTTAGCAACTCAATCATGCAAACAGCTTTAAAGATTTTAGCACACTTACTTAATTATTTGCACCATAGTATACGTATGAATTCCTTTCCAAAGCACTCCTATTGCACCAGTTCTTTGGTAGAGCTGACCAGCAAACACTGATACATGATAGAGCACTTGCAATTTTACCTTCTGGAAGAGACAACCTAGAACAGATTCTTTCCTGGCATTACCCCACTCTACCTCCAAGCAGCAAGCTGGGGGAACCACGGCTTCAGGGAGTACAGCTGCTAGCCTAAAAAGAGGGACAAACCAGGAGTGCAGTGTGCAAAGGACTGTGCCCTTAAGTTTACTATTTGTATGTTGAGCTATTTAGCTGGGGGGGAAAAAAAAAAGTCATATTTGCTGATTGCATAAATAAGCCCGAAAGCTGCAGCCCTATGCGTTCTGCTCCTTTGAAGGACTGCCGTATCATATTAGCAGTCATCAGAGGAAACCATGCCTAGAAACTTCTCTGAAAAGCTGCAGCACTTCAAGAAGGATCAGAAAGAAATGTCACCAGGCAGTACTCCCCCTTGCCCCTTTAGCATAACGGCTCAGGAGAGGGAGATTACAACAGGTTTTCATCATGAATATCTTGTGTTTGAGCAAGGAGCAATTTCCTGACAGCTTTGATTCCAAATTTCAACATTATGTCACTTGCTGAAGTATCAGACACATCATTAACCAGCTCTAGCAGGTTTTGTTATGATATGATGAGTCAATATCTGCCTAGAAAATTTAACCCATTTTTCTCTCTCCCATGTTTTGAACGAGCTCTATCCTGGAAACGTCTGCCTTTCTGAACAATGTTTTATCTGAATTATAAAATACCTTTTGATGCCTTAGTATTTACTTGCACATGCTCGTGCCTTATTCTCCGGCATTGCCATGAAGTAGCTCTACACAAGATTCAAAGTGCTTTCTAGATTTAGCTTTAATTGTATTCCCTCTCTTAGGCAGCTAAGCATTATCCCCCCCCCCCCCCCCCCCAATTTCAGAAAAAGGGGGAGAGCTGTGATATCTCACTGACTTCTGCTGGATAGCTGTTGGGGTCAGGTCCTCTGAATAGCCAGCTACTAGGATGCACAGCAAGCTCAGACAGCCTTGCTAGGCTGCTGCTCCTGCAGCATCCTTTCTTTCTCATTGCACAGTTTCTGTGCATTACCCCAAATTATAGGAGGGTCACAGGTTTTATGAAAAGTGCCATTTCACAAGCGGACTTGCAGGATGATTCAGATAATCTAGAAATTGATATGCATCACTATGTACAGTGCTTTGCAAGACTAGGATCTAAGAGAGGTGGTTTTTTAAACTCAAATGTTTTAAGTATGAAAGGGCTATCTTGCAGTCAAGGACTACTCATGCCAGAAAAAGATACATCAATGTAGCATTAATTCTCCCTAACTTTTGCATCCAGGGCAGGGCTGCACAGATTTCTAAAACATGGTGGAGGGAAGGGGCAAATTAGACATTTCCCAAGTTATTCTTCTGCAGGGTAAAGAAGTTAAGTCTACCTCATTTTCCCTTTTAGGTAAAGCACCACCGCTAAAGTACAAATTGGAATATTTACTTAGATAGGAAGGTGAAAAGAAAATTATTTATTATGTGGGGTCTACTGATAAGTACTTAGTAACTTCTTTGTGTTATAGAAAATCTGTTTAAATGAGGGGACTAAACAGTAAATTTACCTTCTTTAAAAACAGCAGAGAGGCACATTAGATGCCACCCTCAACTTAGTTCAGCTGAGGGAAAATGACTGAATTATAGCCAGGATTTGGAAGTTATGTTGCAATGTTTGAGGAATGAAAGCTCATTACGAAACAGCTGCTTCTGAACGGCAACAGCATGCCTGGAAAATGTAGAAGACTGACGACGGAGACACATGTATGAGAAACCAGGAGCTGCTATTGTACTGTGCACATCACAAAACCAAAACCAGAAAGAAGATAGTTTCCCATCTGACTCTGATCTCCAGCAAAACTGCTACACACAACACCACCTGCAAAGAACTTAAGTCTTCTTCAGCTGCCCATAGTCTTAAAAATTCAGCTTCAGGCATCTTTTCTGTTTCTTTAAAGCTACTACAAGAAACATTTTCATCAAAATATGTTTGTCCGTTTAAATGCTTTGGAATATGCTTAAAGCAATACATTTGGGTTTGTGAAGCTGTCAGCCCAATTTTATTTTCAGCAGGTTATGACTATTTGGTGGACTGTTTCCCCCATTCAGAGAGGGTTTGGGGAAGGAAAGCCTGTGAGGATCTTCTCCTGGGAATCTCTCTTACATGTCGTCTTACAGAGCATCATAGCAGAGGTATGTGCTGAGTTAACACCATGGGTTTTGCTCAGAGAGCAGGGTCAGCTCTGGATCATTAGTCTTGAGCTGAAATGCTAAATATTTTTGCATAAGAGCATACATATTTTTAAATGAAACTGCCTGAAATCTGAATTAGACGTGAATTTAGCTTCAGGCTCTCCCTGCTATTTCCCGTGCTGTTTCTGAACAACTCAGGTACTCATAAAAAATATTTCTGAGCTGGTAGGCTGAAATGTCCGTGTAACAAGCCAGGACTTGGCCAAATGTTTGTCAAGGTGTTCACACATGTTTTCCTGGCTCCAAATAAGGCTCCAAATAAAGCCAAATAAAGTTCCAAATAAATACTGTATCCTCTGTATTTATGAACTTGTTTGCCCTTTCTTCAGAAATACCAATCAGAAAAATAGAGTCAGAGGTAGTAAAGACACAAAGCTAGTTGTAAGTTGAAACATCAGGTTTACCAATACCAGCTGCTCTCCTGAAAGCTGTTCCAAGTGTCTCACCACTCAGAGGAACAGTGAGTAGGAAGTTAGAGGTGCGATGAAGGCTCTAGTTCAAAATTCATTCCTGCTAGGTTACACTTACATCTGCTATGTCTGTTAATCATTAATTAATATCTCTAGAAATAGTTACCTAAATTAATATTATTCACAGAGAGAAATATAATTGCATAGACCTGTTTTTTGAAGTTGTCATTCAATCTATCAAGATGCTACAGAAGAATAAAAAATAGATTAAGATTCAACCTGGTGTCCTTTCTCTCTTGCAAGGCTGCTTTGAAATGTGCTTGTTCCATCCACCAGCAGCTCAGACCTCAGTTTTCTATTGAAAACTGCCTTGGAAGGGAAGGTCAGACTGCAAAACCCTGGGAGGAAAGGTGGAATTGAGACAGAAAAAAATCCTCTCTGAATTCACTTGAGCATCAGACACAAATTTCTCAGACTGAAACATGAAGCTTTGTTATTTCAGCGAATGACTGTCTACTGAAACAGAAAACAACAACAACTGCTTGTTGGTAGCCTCAACAGAAACACTGAGTATTCAGAAGGATAAAACTGCCTTTCAGCTTTACTGGTGCCTCATCAGTGGGAAAACTGAGGCACGAGGCAGGTTTTGCTGTCAACACCCACCCCAGGAGAAAAAGCCTTTCCCAGGCTGCTGGCCTGACTCCTTCCAACACAACACTGAACATTTCCATCCCTCTTGCAGCTCCCTGCCCTTCCAGGAGTGGAAACTGTTCCAGCTGGTACCCAAATTGTCACCCATTAACTGAAACCAAATCCCAAAGGTGCAGTGGTACAAGTCCATGACTGTCAATAGAAAGCCATTTCCATTTTGTGAAGCCTAAACTGTGAACTTATTCCAATTGCTCGGGGTTTTGTTTTGTTTTCATTGCAGAATAAAACAATATTGTATGTCTTCTTAATTCCTCTATAATTTCGAGAATCATCCAGATCAGCCAATTCTGTGATAACTGTATTATTAACTCCGTAGGATGCCACTGGCTTAGATCATCTCCTCTAAAATATTCTGGTAAAACAGAGAGGAAAGCAATGCAAAGAAGGTGAGTTGGAAGGAGAGAGAACTTACTGTGAAGAATGCAGAAGTCTCTTTGACTGTTTAATAGATAAGAATGAATGCTGCTGTTTAACTAGATCCAGCCACTGAAATATCTAATTAAAACTGATGTGCTTATTTAGTTTCCAATTCATCACAGGTGGGCCCACATTAATGTGAAAATGAAAGTAAATTACCAGCATTTGGCAATCTCACTGAATGTCATTCACATTATTAGCTCAAATCTCAGAATGCATTTTAAAATATGGTTCACAGGTAATAATGTGCCTGAGAACAAGCGAAAACTTGAATCTCTGTATTTTTCCTGCATGTGTGAATTCAAACTTTACTGGGGGAGCTACCGATTAATGCACATGATGTTCTATACATAAGTGCCTTTCAGCAGAATGTTCTGGGGAAGTTTCACCCACCGTCCTACCACTAATATCACTTGGGAATGGTTGTTTATATTGGCCCCACTCCTACCTGCCCCCCTCCAGCTAGAAGCTCATAATAACTTCAAGCCATTTAATTGTAACCAGATTTCAGGCTTACACTCAGATCACAGAGACCCTGTGTGCTTCAACTGCAATGTATTCAGCTTCATAAATGCACAATAGAAAGGGACAAATAGATGTGAAAATCAAGTGTCTTTCAAAAGCATTTGATTTTTTTTTTAAAAGGTTAGATTTATAAATTTTATCTGTTATGCATGTCTTGAACTGGTTGGAAAAAGAAAATTAAAACACATTTGAGATTGACTTAGGAAATCTATTAAAATCTTTGAAAATATGTAAATACGCATTTAAGCCACAGGTTTTATGAACTGAATGTTTACCCAATGCTCAAAGGGGGACTGGATATTATTGTCAAGAAATATACATCTCTTCAAATCCAGTTTGCAGGATTCTACCAAACTGAAGCAATCCAATCCATCTCAATTCCTCAATTTTTGTTTGGGTCAATGCAAAAAACATCTCATAAAATGCAGTACTGTACTCAGGGGCTTACCCCAGGTGCTCAGTGTGATCAGTCTATGAAACATAGTGATGTCAACCTTTGGATCAAATTTCTCAAGTTCAGACAATTTTTTTTCTTTTACACTTAATCACAGCATTGTTTTGAGTATTATTGGTAACTTAGAACTGTAACACATGGTTACTATAGTGAAAAAGGCAATTTTTGTTTCAAGATTTCAAAATAATTTTTCCTCTGCTGCTTCCAAAACCAATGCATTTCATTTTAAAAAATAATTGACAAAATATTTTTACTGAATTTTAAAAATATTTTTAATTCTTTTTCTGCTTTAATATTCTTCCCCATTACCCCTTTGCCACTAAAAAGGAAGAAGAGAAAGCAAAATGAGAAATGAACAAATTTTTTAATTCTTTCGTAACTGAAAAAAAAAGCCCAGAAAAATAGCAGAATTTTTAGTTCATATTTTGTTTCTTAAAACACATATTTGTCTCAAGAAAGCTCTTGAAATTAAATTAAAAAAGAGAAATTTTCTCATAGAAATTACTTAAGGGAATTTATTAAAATCTGAAGAGTGGCATACATATACATATACATATACATATACGTATACGTATACGTATACGTATACATGTACATGTACATATACATATACATATACATATACATATACATATCAAAATGTAGAAGAATTTCTTCACTAATTACTTGTGAAGTGCAGCCTGCATTTTTACTGGACAAAACTGTTTTCTCCTTGGCCAAATGACGATGTCAAGGCACTGCAGCCCCATGTAAGCACTATTTTAAACTCAGTCTCCTATTATCAACCACAACAGAACATTTCCAATAGCTGTATTAAAAAGCTAGGCTGGCTACAAAATCTCATCTTTTTTTATAAAGAAAGTGAAGAAAGGGTGGAAGATGAGCCAGAGCAACCGAAAGGTGAGAAAGGGGACAGCAGAGAAGGGAAAGGGCTAAGGTTAAAAATATTGTGCCAAAGAGAAATCAAGGAAGGAAAGAAGGAAGGAAGGAAGGAAGGAAGAATACAAACAAGGGTGCTAAATCACCTAAATAGTCTGGGAAAAAAACCCTAAGTGGCATTAAAAGCAAAGGAAAGGAGGAAAGACATAAGGCAAGAGGGTTGCTTGCCCGGGGGATGTGGTGGACCACCCTCCCATATTTAGACAACCTAAAACTGATTGCAAGGCGAGGCGTTGCCAGCTGAGCCTTTCGGAGCACAGGGGTGAGAGCGGCCACCAGCCCCGGCGGGAAGCGTGGTCTGGGTGCCACCAGCCCTCCGGCAGGGCGAGGAGAGGACACCGACACCCCCAGGAGCACTGACAGCACACCGACTGGGGGTGATGTTTTCTGTCTCCACCCCACTGGAGTGTCTTTTTGAAGACATATTTGCAGTACATGTAGGGAGAGGAGGTGTAAGGCCAAGAAACTGGGAGAAAATAATTGGAAAGAAGTGGTGTAGTTTGATGAGGGTAATAACCTTTCTAACTGGTGTCCTATCGCATTAGGTTCCCCATGAAATTATTTAAAACAGCAGGGAATCAAACATCCCCACATTATTAACCTCTCTCTCGTGCTTATTGAAGAAAATCAGGCAGATATTTTATGGGTCCTGCGCAGCCAGTGAACCTGGCATCCCAGACGATGCCACACAGCTCGGTGGGACCGGGGACCTGGGCCTCCCGCTGACGAGGGACAGCCCTCCCGCTGTGCCCCAGCTCCAGTGGGCTGGGCGCTGTCCCCAGGCTGCCTGACGGCCACCGCCGCTCTCCGTTCCTCGCTCAAGGCTTCCAAGCAAATACCCAAAAGTGAGAGAGGATGCTGTGTACACTTCAAATCGCAACACAACGCCAGGGTAACACCAGAACTGGCTGTCAGTCCCCGGCACTAAGGTGGCTGCTGCACTATTAACACAGCTGTTAATAAACTATTTGAATATGGCTTTTTATATGAAAGCTACTCTAGATTTGCTAAACATTGCGAAGGAAATATTTTTAAAGCCAAAAGAAGACCTTTTTATGATAAAAAGCAAAAGCTTCAGTCTAGAAGTTGGCCAAGCTGGGAAACCAAAGCATTGCATCGTCTTTCTTACATCACTTGCACATTTTCTAATGTGTGAGAAAATACCATACAGAAGAAAAACAAGTAGCCACATTCAAAAGCAGTTATTAGATAAGACCACGAATTTATATCATCTAAAGACAGAGCTGAATCATCTGAATGATCAGCTCTTCCTATCTATTCACAAATTATGTTGGAAAATAATTTAGCATATTTTTTTTAATTGTGATCATCCCTCAGAGTAGTATGTTGTCTGGCTGGGGATCCACTGCTGATGTTTGGGTTTAAACATTCTATTTTGCTTAAATTCTTCAAGGGGAATATCTTTTTTCTGTTGCCAACAAATATCTTCTTTATTCCCAGCAAAACTCACATGACTGTGTATTTTTCAAATGTTTATGCTTATTGAGTAAACCTGTACTTTTATAACATACTAAGGAATTTAGAACAGACAGTCATTTAAATGCTATTTTGAAATATTTAAACCTTTGGAGGGCAGGTTCAGATTTTTAAGGGTTTATTTTTGACATTTGTGAAGATATACATACATAAATTATTGGTAACACTGAATTCCAGCACTGGAAATGCAGTGAAGGACCTTGGCGGCACCACAATGAACAGCTGTTTGTGAAGAGCCTGCCTTCCCAAACACCCAGAGGAAGGTAGGGAGCGCTGAAGTGTTGGCTGAATATTCAAAAACATTGCAAAGAATAAACCTCACCAAAAAAAATCCAAAATGTGAGGAACACACTTCTGTTTCCAACGCCCCTTGGGCAACTCTGCAGAAAGGACCTGGCTGTATATTTTACACCTCTGTTATGTGCTCACACGTACATGCTTTTTTAAAAAACAAACAAAAAAAGCCTTATTACTATTTCAGTGTTGCTGAATAACATTGGCGTCTCACAGAAAAGAAGTATTTCCCACGTACAGCACCACATAATCACCTAGCTGCACAGTGGGAGGTATTTGCCACCTTCTGAAGTATCACTTATTAGCCCTGGTGGGACGGCGACTGGCAAAACAACAGGGTGATCTGGTATGATCAACCGGATCGTTCGAAGGAGCTGGCGGGGGGCAGATGAGCAGGCATCTTCTGGTAGAAAATGCAGTACAGCATTTGAATGAGAAGGGCAGGAGAGTTTTATGGTGTCATAAGGTCATTTCCGAGATGCATTATTGATAGTCTACATCACCTTTGTGCAAAGACAGGCCTGTCAAGAACAAGGACCGCCACTATGTCTGCGGCTGTGCACACACACTGTAATAAAGATGGTTTCCTCCACCGAGAGTTTATAAGCCAGGTTTATGACCAGACAACATACAGATGTAATACACAAACACAGAGGAAGAGAGGAAAGGAGATAACAGTAAAATGAGCATGCATTTTTCATAATAGGCAGTAATTTCATGGTTTAATTTAATCAATGGTCTAACTAAGTGCAGTACCTTGCTTTTCTCCTGTACTCAAGTTTTAAGGCCTCATTAACATGGGATATGTGTGGAATATCTTATGGGGACTTATTCCATTTTAAGTAGTGGCCCCAACGAAAAGTAAATATTTACCAACCATCATGACAAAAAGTAGGTGAGGTGTTCTGCAGTCATTTGCATTTCCTGTAGTAAGAACAGTGAATAACTGCTGAATTTTGGACTCTGCTATGTGGGAAATGCAAGCCAAGGCTTTTAAGTGTGTTCACAGTATTGTATTATCCGACTCCCACTTACCACTGTGTTATGTTTGGAAAGAGTTCTGGGATCCACTGGCAAAAGAAGAGGTTTCAGCACAGTAAGTTATTAGGTGTTGATGTAATAAAACCTTTTCCATGGAGAAGAGGAAAGCGCTACGTCAGTTTAGGTGGTGAAGGTAAGCTCTGGTCCTGAGGACAGAGTTTGAGATGGCGGAGAGGGAAAGAGGGCTCAGAGTGTCTCACTGGTTTCCCTAGAAAAACAGGTTGTATGTGACTTGGCAATAAGGTATTAATATGAATATATGTACAAGGTGAGAGGTAATGGCCTTTTACCTTTGTCTGCTGTCACTATTCCTATTTTTACCTTCCACGTAAAGATGACCTCCCGAACAATGTAGTCTCAGGAATACCTGCACAGGTTTGGCCAAGAAATCGGCTATTGATATATATGACTGCACACCTTTAATTTCACTTCAGAAGATCACGTGACACAGGAGGCAATTTTTAGCAGCTATACTGATAGGCCCACAAGGCCATTAAATATCAGAGGAGGAACAATCATCCTCCTACCTGTATTGAGACCAAAATATACCGCTGGTGGTGCCACAATTGATTTGGGTATAATGGAAATTCATCTTGCAGGTTCAAGTTTTAAATAAATTGGAGCAAACTCGAATCTGGTGCCAGCTGAACAGGGCAGCAGAGTTAAAGGAGAAACTAATTTGGCCCAATTATTTTAAAGTGAATTTACTGCTCATGAAAGACACTGTATTAATGAGAGCCCTTTATTTATTCAAAGGGGTACAACACGAGTGACAGTGGCATTCCTCACCAACACAATTTAGTCTATTTCTGGGGAAAGGCTCCAGGGAAAGCATTGTGTGTCCCATTTATCACGTCCACCGGCATCTCTGGGCTTCCTGGACTTGCAGCAGACCTATCACCATTTGTAACTGCATTTCTCTCACAGTGGGACTAGGCTCACAGAAATGAAATGAGATTGACTGTTTCATAAGGGCTGCTGAAACATGGCTAGGTGATAAAGACTTTCACTTGTAAGAGATCACAATATCTCAGAGGTAAATTAAATCACAAGCACATTGGAGGCACATTTCTCCACAGGCTCCCACCTTCAGCTGCATGCATGACTCTGCCTGCTTCATCTTGCCATTAGTGAGAGCTACAACATAGCAGCAAGTTTCTGAAGAGTAGCCTAAACCTCTAGAAACTTCAGAGTTTGAACGAGGTCTCCCCTTCAATGAGACTATACTGGCTGGTCCTTTAACAACATGAACAATGAAGTTTTAATAGGTACCACTTCATAGCAGAAATTTCTTTTCTGATTACGTTCCATTGGTCTTCAGTGCAACTTTTGGTAGAAACCCACTGATGTCATTAGATTTAATTTTTTTAGGAGATATCTATTTAAGGGAATATGCAAGAGTAATTACCACATACTTTGTCACAGACAAGTCTATACACTTGACACTGCTTGTGCTTGATGTTTACACCCATGATATAGCGCAACAAAAAATGTGCATGTGTTTGCCTTAGTGCTAATACAACCAAGATCAGGCAGACAAACCAAAAGCTAGAAGCACTCAGTTTGGCCTGACATTTGGGTATGAAGTTCGGCAAACCTTTTTGCACTTGTGACAGAAGGAAAAAACCTCCCACGTGCCAGGTGAGTCTTCCAGCCACTTGGTTTTTTGCCATGGAGAATGATTCTCCTTCACTCAAGGCTTAAAACTTTTGTTTCCATGGGAAGTTCTGGTTTCTCTAAACCATGTTACTCAGCATTCAGCTCCAGCAGTGATGAGACTCCTCCAGTGAAGAACTGAACTGTACAAACCATTTTTCTTTATATATTCCAATTTCCAGAAAGAATAAGAAAACTAAAGAAACACTCACAGCGGTGTTAGTCTTACACTAATGTCCGTGATGTTTAGTCATATCTGTCCAGAGGATAAAGTTCATTATGTAAATTTTAAACTTTCCTACAATTTGAAAACATGAGATAGGATATAATTCTTCATGCTTATTATGAAAATAAAGTACCCAGTCTGAGATTATCACAACTTTGGCAGAGAAATCCAGATTCTAGAATTTCTAGAGAATCGTATATATCCTCAGTCTGTGCTCTCTCTCCAGTTACACTCCACCACCTTCACAGAGCACATCTTCCCCAAGTATCTAAACTGATATTTTGGCCCTATTCAGCATCCATGATCTGCTTTCACTGGTGAGCTCCAATTATTGCTACACCACTGTAATAGTCCTCACTGGCTAGTGCAAGAGGATTAAGAGCACATTGTTTAGCTGTAGGATTTTAACCTAATTTTTAATCAAACTTTGAATGTTAGGCCCTCCTTTTCAAACAGAAGGATGTTATGTATTTTGATTATGTACCAGGTGGGGTAGACGTAGCAGAATGGCACATATGAAATGTTTGTCTTTCTTACTTCAGCCACACATTTCCTCCCTCTTCTAGTGTTAATCATTCACCACCGTAGAGTTAAGCCCAGCATAATGTATTTTCAATTAACACAAACAAAAATGCATCATCAATAGCATCATCATTAACAATCTGCAATTACCGCCTAGTTACAGCACTTGTTCTAGCTTTGGGGTGGCGTGCAACCCCACACTGATGACGGTGATGATTACAATAGCAAAGGTCAGGCTTGCAGCCTCTCCGAAGCCAGTCATCCAGACGATTACCATCATTGACAGTTTTTGCCAGAAGCACGCTTATTGAAAGCAATGTGAATGCCACAAGGACTGTGTATAAAAATAGAGGAAAATTGTCTGCAGTCTTCCCTCATCTCCTGGTTGCCAATTGTAATTAGATCTTCAGGCTGCTTTGTAATCAGCCATCAATTCTGCAGTATAAAGACCTCTGCAGCAGAATATGCACTCTATGTCTTTATCAGCAGAGTCCTCCAGTCATTCAGATGGCTTCCATTGTAAATATCTTTTCCATATAACTTAGGACATCCAGAAAAAAGAGAAATGAATATACTAGATCTTCTTCTAGCAGAAGCTGGGAAAGAATATTGATTGCGATTACTGTGCAGCATTTCCCAGTGCAACCCTATACTAGCAGAGGTACTGAAATATTGTCAAAAAGAATCTTCATGTATACATATAAAGCCCTACCTCCTTTTACATTTTTCAGAAAACAGTTTCTTCTCCCCTCACACAACATACTTGATCTTCCATGTATAACTAATTTAATATTCTTAATATCTGTGTTTTGAGGGATCCAGGCTCAATTTTGTTCCACTGGTATAAGCAAAAACGTACAAATGAGCTCTAAGATCATATTCATCTACATGTTACATGATGTTTCTGCATTATTTTCCCTCAAACAATAAAGGTTTTTCATATCTATTTGGCTGTTGTTTAAATAATTTGCATTGCAGTTGTATTAATTTATAAACAGGCATGTTCAGAATCTATTTTCATTGTGTTTAGTTGTTAGACACACACATAGAAGAGTGTCCACCTTATTGAGCTAAAATCTGTCCTCTTTGTATTCATTACCCTTAAAGGAATCTATATGGACGAAGACTCTCGTTTGCACCAGTTTCCTGGTTTTCATCATAAAGAATATTGAATAAATACTTCTTTTAAGTATTGAAAATTTGCTCAGGTAAAGTCTCTCTCAGCCAATTGTCTTTTAAAATGTATTTAATATGGCAGAAATCTCTCTCAGTTATACATCTTTTACTAAACAATGCCAGAAATTACAGTAAGCCATTATTTTCCTGTTTCTGAAAATGGTGATCCATACTTCTCTTTGGAGGAACTTCATGTGAGCGGTACAAGAACAAGCACCATTGCAACTCATAAAGGTGTAGCCTACAAGCCCAGCCTTTCTAGATCAGTTTTCAAGGGGTCTATAGCTAAAGAGGATTTTCACCAGCAGAGGACTTCAGGGTGCAGAGGAAAATTGTTTGTGTCAGCTGGACCTAGTTATTGGAGCTGGCAAATCCCATCTCCATCTTCTCTCATACCCATCCATGTAGATGAAGTCAGAGAATCTCCATAGATAGGACAGTCCTAGTCAATCTAGACACAGGAGCCCACTGCAATTTTCAAGCTGTTTCTTCCCTAAATAGGAGTAATAATGACTCCAAGGAATTATTTCTGGGATGGAAATTCCTACAAAAAAGCATTGCCGAGAAAGGACCGGGGCTATAGTCCCTTGATTTCACCCTGTCTCTCTAGATGAAGAAGATATCTCAAGTGAAGAGATGGGGGCAAAAGTTAAAAATAAGACATTTAAATAATGTTTCATGAACCTTGGAAAATGCCATGCTGAGCTCCTCAGGTGGAAATGCAGTTTCTGTGCATTCCAATCATCTTTCAATATGCCCATCTGACTCTCCAGATTCATTAACTGAGCAGCCACATTTTCTAGCAGGTTTCCTACAGTGATTGAAGTTTGCAACACATCTATTTCTGCATATAGCATTTCCAACACTTCTCAAAATGATCCCTTAAAGTCCAGACTTGTGGCAGATTGTCTTTCCAGCAGGACAGCACAAGATGGGCTCTGGTATGCATCTTGAGATGTAGTGGTAATGCACGTTGAAATAAATTAACTATTTATACAGAGCATTGCATCTCAGAATTGTATGAGCTATCTACCTCACAAACCATGCATAAAAGTATCAGCTTCCAGAGTCAGACAAGGGAGTTCATGCAGGTCAGGATCCTAGGTACTGAGAACACACCATACTCAGGAACCCTGATGAACTTGCGTGGTTCTGTTTATAACAACGATGTTATTCAGGTGACTAAACGTTGTGTAAATAAGTTTCCAGTATCAGGGATAATGATTCAATTTAGGCAATGAAATGCAATTTTATACATCGGTGCAGAATGGCCTTTAGGCAAGACTGGAATATTCTACTTTTGTTTGTTAACAACGAACAGTTTTAAACAACATGTATTTCAACATTCACAGAATTAATTAGAAAAAGAGAAGCTCTCAAAGTCCTCAAAGTTCTCCTGTCTCATTTCATTCCCTCTATCAGTCTGCTGCCGGCTGTGACAAAGTTATGAAAAATAGGTAGCTAGCAATTGTATAGAATCATGTAAAGTGAAAAGTTTTTAATAGTTTTGTTATATTGTGACATCTACAAGCCTCACTTAGTGGCTAACGGACATAATTTTGTTTGGTTTTCCACCTACCTTCTCTCACGCTTACCAGTTAACCTTAGGTTGCAATCAGACCTGTTACTTGTGTGACTCCAGCCAGTTGAACCCAAGTGGCCTTCAGACAAGTGAAAGTCAGGGCAATAACAGGTGCAATTCCTTTTCAATTCTTATATTTCTGATATAAGAAAAACAAAGCAAAACAGACTATGATACAGACTTAGTGCTAAGCAGCACAAAAGTGATGCCAGGAGTCGTGCTCTCGGAGAACTTCCAGTAAAGCGAACATCCAGTTCCACTTCTTCCTTGTCTCTTTTTGTTGGGATTAAGATCATGAATTAAGGCTATCATTGGCACTGCAGTCCATAAAACACGGTGCCAACTTTACCAACTTTTTTTTTATGGGAAATGACATTATAGCAGCAGCTTCTATATCTCTGGTAAGCTCCACATATTGTACAGACAGCTCCGAAGTTGCCTTTAGATCTGTCATATGGTGCAAACAGCTGCCGATGAGCCATGTGAACTGCTTTGACCTCCTGTATGCCATTTTCCTCTGGCTTCCCTTTGACTTTGAGCATGCGGCCTCTTTTCCACAGCTCACAGAATTGCAACACAGAGGTTCCTTTCCCATTTGAAGGGATCAGTGATTTTTCTTGGAAAATACAAATACAAATCAATACTTTCTCATCTTGACATAAGGGAAATGCTTATTTTTAAATGAACTCTCTTTTCACCCCTGAGACTGTACAAAGCAACCAGAAGAGGCTCCATTAGAGCTGCACTGGGGATTTTAAGACTCTGCTTCACTTGTTCCCATTTCACAATGTCAAAACACGTAAAAACAAAGGATTTCATTTCACTTACAAAAGACATATCAGGAAGTGTACAACTTCAGAAGGAGTTTAATTACATGGTATATTCACAGGTGACAACGTGCTAGCATTTGCACATACAAAAACTACCTGAGCAAGCTTTCAGAAGGTTTTTTTTCCTCCAACACAGGGAAATTAGGGCTACTATCTCTCACATTTATTTAAGGTCAAGAACTCCACTCAGATGAGCATGCAGGACCCTGGATTGATTCAACTGGCAGTAGAATAAAGGCAGAATGTGTCCCTTGAACTGCACATTCCCTCTCTCCTCCTGGACAGCACGGTGGGGTTTTTTTGATATATATATATATATATATATATATATATATTTAAATTCATGTTATCTATTTGGTATTTGACTGATTTAGCTAGGGAGTAAAATCATCTTTATGCCTCAAAACCAAGTGGTCTGCCAAGCAGAAATTTCATCAGATGTCTCTGCCCTTTAAAATCCTCTTGTAGAGAAAGAGGCAGCATGTAACCATGGGAATATAACAGAGAGCTGTTCCGGGGAGAGTTACCGAGCTGTGGCCCCGAGTACAGCCAGAACTGGGAGCAATGGATCTCCCCATGGGCAATTGGCATCAGTACAGGGCAAACACCACATGCCCCAGCACTGCTTCACCTTGTGCCTTGGGGGAAATGTCCTAAGAGATTTCACTGCCAGAGTGCTTGAGTGACGTATCCTAAGCTCAGGGCATTACTGAGCAGGATATGATGGCAGATGCAGCTCTGGAACCCCATTTTTGCTCCAATAACCTGCATGGCTTGCTGAAATCCTGCAAGTCTTATGCAGGGCTGAGCTGCGTAACAGTAAAAGCAAAATTTGTTTTCTTGTGTTTAAACTTAACGAAGTTACATTTCATTTCACATTCCTTATTTGTACAGCAAAGAAGCAGATTGATATTTCTAAACCTTTTCCAAATGTTTATTTTAAGCGGTGATACAGGAACTCTGTATTTTTACATATGGTTAGTGATGCTGTTTGCAAGTTACCAGTCATCAGTTTAACTTTTAATCAAAGATTTTAAAAGGTTTATGTATCTCTCAAAGTTTCACACATATTTCACTGAAGGTTGATGAGCAGCAAACTTTTAATTGAACAGGTGTCCAGGGATGGAGGCACACCTCCCTGAGATACCTCAGGGCTACCCCTGGGTAGCAAGCCGTTGAGCAGCTGAGAAGTACAGGTAGCTGAGAGTAGGTGTGCTGATAAAGCACCTTCTTTAGTGCAAAATCTGTAAAGAAAAAAAAACAGGAAGCAAGGACAGGCTTTGCTGATTGTAAAGGTTGCAAAGATAATTCTGCAGATACAGTTACATATTACATATTACACATATTACATAAATTATATAAAGATTGTATATCTCTAATATTACATAATTCTTTTATATTCTGTTATAGAAATCTTTATACATACAAGTTCCCTGATTCTGTGTTTTGCTATTGCTACCTTCTGGTGACTGTATTTGGTTATATTACCTCATTTGAGATGACCATTTTTCCTCTGCTGCTAGAAACAACAGAGAAAGACGCAAACAATGCAGGGAAATAATCTAAGCATGGGGGTCTAACAACCAGCATTTCTGATTCCTGTTGTTACTTCTTTCCATTTTGGAGCACATATAAAATGTACATGTAGCACATAATCTTAGGTACTTTATTCTTATTAATTAAAATGTCATAGATTTACATGCATACACATTACACAGCTAGAGAGACAGGAACAGGTACTAAATATTCACAGATAGATATGAAGATTTAATTACATAGGCAGCTCTGAAGCCTTGGAATCAATGTATATATACACACACACACCCCCATTCATACACACTCTTAAGTGCAAAGTGGTATTAATACTGTACATCATACAACCCCAAGTGATGTTCACAAGGATTATTTTCTAAGTGACAGTTAGAAATAAGCATATGTCTGTTGTATTCAAAAGACAGAATTCAGATTCTTTAACCAGTTAAAATATAAATACACCAAAAATAGAAATAAGCAACAGATTTAACACAGAAAGAAGAAAACTTAACTTCACAAAAATAAAACATATAAAAGTAGATCTAATTATTCAAAAGTTTCTCAATGTATATAAAATTCTAAACTATTAATAAATATATCTGATAAATAATGATGATAGTCTCCATATTTCTTTGTTTAATTCTCAGTTTTCTTGCAAGACCTTCTTGAAGTTTGGTTGCAATGGATCATTACGTCCATAATGTGCTCAATGTTGGAGTGAATTTTGAACAGTTTTTAGGCTGCATACTGTTTTCTTCCAGATAATTTACTGGATTAAAATTAGCAGTGTGAAAAGCTGTAGAGAAATCTAAATGCCTGCCAAATCAAAGAAATAATCACATTTTTATGAATATTTAATATCATAGTCATGGCAAATAAGGCAAGTAATTAGTACTTACCATAAATTTGCAAAGTATTATTTTATGTAAATGTTACATTCTACTAGTTTGATATGAATTATTCATTGTATTACCAGACGCTGACACAAACCAGCAAACACTAAAATCTATGTGTTATTAGTTTACTTACCTTTAATGATATTGTTTAGAGAGTATTTTTGTGAGATTACTATTTTTTCCCAAATGGGATGGAAACAAGAAGAAAGTCATTTAAAGTCACCTATGGCACATTCTAATATTGGAGGAACTTAAGATGCAAATATACAAAATGCAAGTTCTTTCATGTGTACAGATGAAGAGCTCTCAGCTATGCCTCCGATTGCAAAGACCGCACAGGGGATTACTATTAATGAAGTATGGTAAAAGCTGTTTATAAAAATAATGGATGTGGGAGAAAAACGAGCAACATCTTTAAAGATAACCCCCATAACTTCTCACAGTTAAGAGGCAGAGTCCTTGGGTCAGGGAACAAAATGATTAAAAGAGAATCTAGACTTGACCATAACATGCAACATCCAAATATCACTTCAGGACAAAAAGGTGCCTGTAGCTTGTCTATGGAGGTTGGGTTGTCAGCTGTCTTTCAAGGCTTGACAACTAAGGTTTCTTGATTCTAACAAAATCAGCTCCTTTTCCTAATTTGTGATTAGCATCTACCGATCCCTGAAAACATTAACATATTTCCAGTGCTACAGTATATTAAATAACCAAAGCCACTTTCAACTCTTGCCTCCCCCCTTAAATGTAATCTCATTCTCCTTCTGGTATTAGTAAGATCTTTCATTTTATTGTAACTGGCAAATTTTCACATTTTACTGCTATTCCTTCTTGGAAGACACCAGTATAGAGAGTGACTCAACACTAACTCCTAGAACACATCCCCTTGCAATTACCTTATGATGTGAAAAATAAGCATTTACCTACCTCATCTATCTTTCACCTACCAAACTATTTTTATTGAATCTTTCATGAACAGCATCTGACTTTTTGATTTTACAAAATTAATCTCCAAACAGTAAACCTTTAAGTCTTAATAAATTATATCCACTGCTTTATACTTGTCAGCTTGCTCTGTAACAAACTCAACAAAATTAAAACCTGCTCACTGTATACATCCTTTTCTTTGGTAAATCTATGCAAATTTTCTGCAGACAATTTTAATCTATTCTAATATTCATTTATCCTAGTACAAACCAATTTTATTGTTTAGGAGACTTTCAGACTAGCCGGGTTTAGAGCCAAATCCTCACCAAAAAAAATGAAGTTCTGGTATTTCATATATAATAAAAAACACACTCTGGTCTTTTGGATCATAGTTCAACTTATAGCCACCACAAATTACACTCGGGATTTACCCAGGGCTATTATAACTTTCAATGTCTAACTCACTCTTCAGCTGTCTGGTCGTGTCTTAGGGCACTGGGGTTCACAGTATACAGACAAAGAGCCAGTGTTTTGTTTCTAATTTTTTCAAATATGATCAAAGTAGCAAAGAATTTTCATGTCCTAACAGAACTCTGAATGGTGAAAATGTGGTCTACCTACATATAGTAAAACACAGTATTAACATCTTTGGACAGAGCTCGGAGCAGCTGGAGTAGTTGTTTTACTCGTGGTTAGTAAATCAGGCTCATATTACAGGCTGGTAGAGGTAGTTCCCTCTGAGCTATTGGCATCTCTGAATCAGGAATTTGCATGCATGAGCAACATTGGTCTACATTTAAATTATTTGATTTAAATACAGCTTTCCTCATGCAACCTCCACTCTGTGTTACTGATGCTTTTCATTGATTGTTTCCATAATATTGTACCTGGAGTTTTGTACAGCAAAGGCAAGCTTTAGCCTTACATGCTATCATTACAATGCAGGTGTGATTTTGAATCCTGTCATGCTAAGGCAGGTACCCACCAGAATGTCTCTGCAGCTTCTACTCAAAATGAAAAACATCCCATTTCCAGAGGACTGAAATACAAGGATTTTAGCTAGGGGAGAAGGGCAGGGTTTAAGATGACTATCAGATGTGGTTTCATAAAATGAACTATTTTAAAGTAAAGGGAAAAAGCTGGAATAGCAGCTTTAGGAACAGTGCTGTTAGAATAGCTCCTCACTGTGAGTTCATGTTTGCATGCTGTACTTGGGAAAGTACATCAAGGAATCAGCAGCCAAGGATCAAGTATTAGAAGCAGATTTACAAACGACATCTCAGTATCCCCCATTTTAAATAAAAGCTTGCCAGCTGGCAAGTGGGAAAGAGAAGGAAAGTTCTTGTCCTTGTGGGTGGTTTGGACTGTGCACCAGCAAACCTTCAGTCTTTACCCTAACAAAACTCTCATCAGTCTTTGGGAGTTGCATGTTTTCCCTTAAAATCACCCTTGTGTAACCTAGCTTCAAATTTATTTCCACCTCCAAGTAAGCAAGTTAACAAGGCCAATAGAAAAGCAGAAAGGAACAAATGTAATGGTCAAAGGAGCACGATGAAGAAACTCTTCAATCCCTGATTCCTTCACCCTTTGGTATGGGCTCTCCTTCTCTCCTGTACCCCACTCTGGCCTCCTCTCCCCTGATCATAACGATAAGCAACATGTGCAAAACATCCAATTAAAAGCAAAATACTATTTGCACATTTAAAGTGATGGTAGAGAAGATACAAGAACACAGCACAATGGACAGCAAAAATGTGGTTCACATAAATGTTTGTTTTTAGCTTTAATATTTTAAACAAACATTTCCTTCCACTTAGACTCATCCTAATCTGCAATCTCCACCTGGTGTTTTTCAAACCAGATGGAAATGTAAATTATTTAAAATCATGAAATTCCATTAGCAGTTGGGCTTAAGTGCTTAAAAAAAAAAAAAAAAAGAGGAAGAAAAAGAACTTTTCAGGGTGCCAGAAGGCGGCTGTGCTACCACTTGTGTATGGATGCAATGACAGAGCAGGGTCCGGGAGCGCTCTGCTCCATGTGCGCCCTGGCTGAGCCCTGAGCACTGATGAAGAAGCACTAGATCCAAGTAGCAGCTGAGATTTGCACTGCAGCAATGCCTGCAGCTCACTCATTCCCACAGCAGAAAGAGTGTGACCCCCGGAGAGCCTGCAAAGCAGAAATCCATTTCACCTCCCAAACTGCTTCGAGCAATACTACCTACTTTGCTTCTGTTTAGTGAGGAGAGAGGATTTTCCCAAAGCTGTTTTTTTTCCAAAGTGCAAATTATGTCCATGATGATGTCCATTCCTTCCTGTTTGTAGCATAAAAACCTGGGAGCAAATGCCATATAAAGAAGATGCCTGCATGAAAAAATACAGCAGAAAACTGGAAAAGACCATGAGTAAGAAAACAGGAACTAAGTTGATCATTCTATATGCAGGGGGGTTGCCATGAAAATTAACAGAAATGACATTTTGGGGCACTGCACTCTTTTATCTCTCCTCTTTATCAAGTCCTTGTACGAGAGGTGATAAGCAAGCAGCAAGCGCTGATGTTGTATCAGGCTACTTACAGCTCTCAGGTGCATCACAAGACAGGGTCTAAAGCCAGTAGTATAAATGGACTGGGACACGAGATGCTCCCATCTCACCTCCTCCAAGTGGGCTTTGTTCTGCCAACCCCCATCACCCTCTGCCAAGCTCCCTATTGCCTCACACAGCAAGAAATCAAGCTGAGACAACTTCAACACTGACTGAAGGACTCTCTTCATGTATCTTCAGTATAATTTTTTTGTGAGTTGGGAGTTCTCTGACTGATTCATGTCTGCTTGGATTTATCTAGTATTTGGCCACATCATACTATAAAAAACTCTCTAAAGCTCAATTATATTACTTAAAGTACAAGAACTTTAAACTCAGTAGTGGTATGGATATAATCTATTCATGCTCATTGGCCATGTATATACAAGTCCACACCAGAAATACCAGTTCTGCCTCTGTTATTGATCCCCAGTTATTAACAAGCATGCTGTTCTTACCCAATTATTGACCTCCTGACTTCAGCTAGGTCATAACCACACCTCCACCTTTAATCACAGTTTCACTGAGCAAAGCAGAGTGGATGGATTCAAGTTTCATGGACCAAATCCATCGAAGGAGACTTAATACTAGCCTATCATCTACCCTATTACAGATCCAGAACCCTAGGAGAGATGGCTATGTGTCCGTTGCAAAGCATGAGAAGAGTTTGGCACTTCTGAACGTCATTCACAAGTATCAGCACACTGAATGGATGCTAATGCCTCTCTTACACCCTAGGTCCATTGGAGCACTAACTCCCTGACCCAGGAGTGTCCTCCTGAGCTGGCACAGGTCCCTCCACTGCTTGGTTTGGACCAGAGGTTTGAATCCAGGTCTAGTCTAACAGAAAATTATTATATAAGGAATTTTGTGTATATTATGCCATACGATCAGAGGATACAGCAGATAGTTAAGGGCATTGGAAATATGGGTGGCAGGTGAGCAAGGAGCTGGAGTCCCAAGTTTGGGATTAGATTCTGTAGTGGAAGGTTGTGCCAATCTCTATGAGTCTGGCCTTCTGTTTGCACACTGCCTAGTCCAGTATGAGTCCTATCTGCTGGAAGTTTGTACTCTCTGTGAAACTCGGTGAAATTGCTAACTCAGAAAAACTGTGATTAACACTGGTCATCTTTACTATGGAAACAGCACCTAAGTCACATTTAAATGGTTAGGTTTGTACTATGTCTAATGATTACTTTGGATTTTTTCTTGCTTTGTTCCTTCACACCAACATTTCTGTGAATCTTTTCATGCCTTTGGTGCTTGGGCAACGTAATAAAAAGACTTCCCTAGGAAATCTTGTACCTTCATCTTATCTCTAAAATACTGGCATGATGACTAAGGAAAAAACATCTGTGAGTCACAGATGTGACCCTCCACAGGGCAGTATCTACCTACAATTCCTGGTAATTCATACCATTGGAAAAGCAAACTGTTCATAGGGAAAAACCTTATCAAATGTTGTAACACTAAAAGCGCCCAGAAGCGGCAATGTAAGCAACAATCCCAATTTCAGTATCTCCAAGAAAATTTCAGTGTTCTGAGCAGCTGCCTCATGGAAGGAAGGCTGGTTGCTCTACACAGCTCTGCTCCTTTCTCTCATTACATCATTTAAATGCCGGACATGTTCTTGTCATGGCTTTTTCTCTTTCTGATTTCAAAGAAAGAAACTGGGGCTTCTGATCAGGATGGAGAGGCAGAGAGAAAAAAACATTCCTATAGCAAAGGGAATCCTGTCAAATCATATTTTAAAAGAAACAGTATTTTAGGGTATACCTATACTGCATTTGTTGCAGTTTGGGCAGACAGAACTGTATTCACTGTATGGGTCCTGGGGACATGATAGCTCATGTGGCACAGAAATCAGTGGGATTAAACGTCCCAGTGTTTGCTGAGTTCCTCAGAAAGGCTTTACAGTCTGCATGGAGCTCTCTTTTATGCCATCAGGAGCATCCAGGCGAGCGAGTTTAAATCGCTAGCTAGGATGTATGTGCATGTACTGCAGTCAGCTCAGCTGCAGAGTAACTGCAATGTATTGTCTACTCCCATGCAAAACGAGTGACTCTATGCTGTTAATTTTTCATAAGCTTGCATACCCCACAGGTGGTCCAAAATTATCCTGCCTCATGGAAAGTCAACAGTCATTTGCACCACAGTGAATGGCACTCAGCATGATACAGGTGCCAGTTGGGAGCAAGTCTTCCTCTCAATATCGTCTGAGACTTTTCCTCTTCCCTTAACAAAACCCAGAGAAACCATCAAAAAATACTCTGAAATTTCCATAGCTTTATATCCAGATAAAGCTTCTTCTGTGCTCTCTGTGCAGAACAGCTTGCAGCATCTGGGGGTACATCCCTTTGGGGTAGGTGTCCTCAGATGTGCAGCCACTTTTGGGTGCAGCCCACAGGGATGAACTGTGCTGTGGTTCCTCACAACATCATCCTGCAGGACCAGTACTGAGAGAGACTCTCCCAAGGGTAAAGGGAAAAAGGAGGTCCAGCTGGAGTTGTACCTTCTATCTGTGCTACCTTGGACTCAGAGCTGCAGAAAAGGAAAGCTTCTCTCCACTGCTTTAGGGAGATCAGAACAAGGTAGGGATTCCCCTCCATCCAGCGTGAGCCAAAAGGGCAATTCAGGCTGGACAGGTCATCCTGCTTAAAGCAGGCTCATCTATGAGATCAGATGATGTTGCTCAAAGCTTTATCCAGACAGATCCTGTAAAAATCCAAGTGAGCAGGTGGCACGGCCTCTCTGTGCACCCTCTTCCACTGCTTTACTGTCCTCATGGTGAAACAGTTTTTCCTTGTATGCACTTGGATACAACCCTCCTTGTTTCAGTTTCTCTCCGTTGTCTCTTGTCTTTCCACCACACACCACTGTAAAAGCCTGGCTCCATCTTCTTGATAACCTCCTCACTGGTACTGGCAGGCTGTTGTTAGGTCCCCCCGAAGCCATGTCCTCTTGAGGCTGAATATGCCCAGTCCCCTCAGCCTCTCTTTACAGCGACCAATGGCATGTGCACACCTAACTTCACAAACACAAAATGAAAGATAATGATTCAGCCCTCCCCAGTGTGCTCTAGTTGTGGCCAGCTAGGAACATGCCCACAGCAGTTCCCACCAGTCAGCTGATGGGTAGAGCCCATTAACCTCCAAGCTACTCAATTTTGTTTATCTGACCAATGAATGCAAATCATTTTTTATTTTCTCTCACTGTCTTCTTTTACCCTTTTCTGCATTGCCTTTCAGTTTGAGCCCTACCACCTCCTTCCCTTATCTATTCTTCCCCGTTGACCAAACCTTTTCTTTACCCTTCCTCTCCCATCCTCCATCCTGAAACTCTGGCATTCCTGTGGTAATTCATGTGGTAATTGTCAGCACCCCCTTACCCCAACACACAGTTTGAATCTAATCCATTTCAGTGATAGTCTTGGTGGATCTGGGACCACCCACCACTTCAATTTTGACAAATAGCTAGAGTTAGGGGGCTCCATTCCTGTTTGGCTGATGACCATCTCCATAGGAAACACAATTATTAGGAATAATAACAAGAGATATCACAATGTATGTATAGGTTATATTTTTAAGATAGGTTCGGTACAAGGACACTAAGGATGGACTCATATTGAGATTAAGGTGCCTGCATTTAGGTGTTTATAAGTGCACCACTGACCTAAACTCCCATTACAAAAAAAGGGAGATGGTGTTAAGATTGTGAGCTGCCCACCTACAGCCGGTCCGCTCAATAACCCCGCAAGCTCCACTGGCTGTAATGGCATCTGAGACACAAAGCTTATATGTAGACACCTACATTTATGTATTTTAATCTCAAATCAAATCCTACCTGGAGGATTCAAAAATGGCTTAACATAACTTACAAACTTCATTTTCTACTACAGAGAGAAGAAAGAAGGACAAATGTTAAGTAATTACACTAAGGTTTGTGCCAGCTCAGGGTCTCCCAGTGGGTTGCTCTGAACACCAGACCTTGCTGCCTTAAGATGCTAAAGACAGCAGCTCAACTCCATTTTGAAATGCTTCTCACAGCTCCCACATACTTTGCATTTTGCCATAGGGCAACCGAGGCACAAGGATGCAAGACCCTCCAGACCCCCCAGCAGGCCAGGTTCCCCGCTCCTGAGGGCACACCAGTGAATGCGGACCCCACCTGGGGGGTCAGCCCCCACCTGGAGCAGCAAGTGGGGGATCCCTTCCACCAGCAGGTGCCAAGTAGAAGTTGGCCAACAAACGGAGGCAGAAGAGAGCTCCCGGGTGAAGGGGTCTGGCTGATGCAGTTGGCTGGGGCACTATACCAAGGGGGAAAGGGTGGATCCCTTCCAGTAATCACTGTGTTGTCTTTTTTTGGTTTCTTGTTTGTTTGGATCCAGGACAATTCAGGTCCAGATGAGACCAGGTTCAGACCCAGTGGACTGCAGCAGTTTCCAGTTAAACAGAAACTATTCAAAGTTAATAGACAAGTCTCTGCAAATGGGAAGAGAGAGATTCATGCATTAAAGCTGCATTAAGAGAGGAAAGAGAAAACAAATAATTCTTCTCTCTGTCTGCTACAAGCTTCGCTTTAACTAACTGAAGCCTATTTGAAAAGAAATGCTGTGGGTCCCCAGTGCAGGAGTGGAAGGGGCAGGAAGGTTACGTGGGGAGAAGAAGAAATCACTTTATTTCTACCACGATGCAGTAAGATATAAATACAATCAAAAGGGGTTAATCTAATCCTTTTGTGAAGCACTGAGTCAGAGAACAAGACAAAAACAAATCTGTGATCTGGAACTTCCTGAGCACCCACTCAGGGTGGATTAATGAGGAGTACACGGCTGTGAAATTACGTGCCCTCTGAGTCAGGAAAATGGTCCTAGTGGTGCATGACCTTGAAATGAGGGGAAGCAAACTTCACCTGATCCACAATTATAAAGACCTAAAAGGAGGGGGACTAAGGAGGAGGGAGAACACATTAAGAGCCGGGAAAATGTTTCTGAATATGAAACCAACAAAATACTAAACAAACCCAAGGCTTGAAAGATGAATTAAATGTAGCATAAAAAAATCCAGAGGCTTTAAAGGCTACTGGCATTAGTGTTTGAGCATTATAAGGAAAGCTTGTCCTCTTTATTTACATGAAGTGGATATTTTGTTGCTGTTGTTACGGACTTAGCGATGTTTGTCTGCCTTCAATTTTCTCTTTGCAATGAAAAATTGTTGTGAGATGATTTCTAGTCTTAGCTGCTTTACATGACAGTATTATCAAGGATTCATCAAGAGGCCATCTGTCGAATTTATGAAAAAAAATGCAAAAACAAAACAGATGAAAAGGAAAGAGCAAGACAGAGACTGGTCCAGGGGACGATAGATGTGGCAGCATGTGCCTCAGTGTGAAAATTACAACATTTAAATACTGTAGAATAAATTACTGTGCCGAAAAATTAGTGATGCTCTCCCACTTTAGATTCTCCCCTTATGATGAGAACATAATGAAATAGATCACAGACCAAATCATTTTTTCCTGTGGCTATTATTATATTCTAATGAAAAATTAAAATGGGGTAAAGACATAAAACCTGTAAGGGAATCAAATAAGCTAAGCTACTGAGTCATTTCTTAGGTACCCCCAAAATGTATAGCTGATGTGGAAACAATAAATTCTTATCTTTTTGTGTATGTAATCAACCGATCTCCCTCTGTTTTTCATATCTTCTTGCATCTTTATAGCCGGTATGGGTATACTCACATACATGCCTGTGACACAGGAAAGATAATGGAAGGGCAAAAAAAAGATCTGTCCTCATTACAAGCTTGATATTGCATATCAAAGTAGAGTCAAATACAAACATCTATTCCCAACCAATATATATTCTATATAAAATTCACTGAGTATCTACTGTTTTCTAACTAGGTCGAGACCTATGTTTACATACTGTGTTCGAGAAATAAATTTGGATCAAACATGGGCTCATTGAAATCAAGCAGTTTGGATTTAATTGGAATCTAAGAGAAAACATTCAGTTTGTACTGTATTTTAAAATGGAAACACTACAAAGTCCAGGCCTTTCCTAGCCACTCCCTTCATCTGGCCTCTATCAGGAATGTACTTGAACTTCTGTGCAAATTTGTGATAAGCTAACAGGGAAAATATCCCATTGATTGTTGTACAAATTTGAAATTTTCAACAGCCTTTCCTCAGAAGTAATTTGCCTTTCTCTTTTACTGATTATGTTTAAAGTTATGGAGAGCCAGCTACCAGGCTATCCCTATGAAAGTGCAAAAAATAGAGTATGACATGCTATATATTTTAAAACATAACTGTATTACATAATGAAAAATTTGAGTTCTTTGTGTCCTGATTCTTAACAGGGAGAAAAAACTAAGAGAAAGAAAGGCTGATATTGCTTTTATACCACAGTTAGAAAGACATTCACAATAGTTAACTCTATCTCCACCAAAACCTCCCACAAAAGTAAATGACCTACCAGTGATGACCTATCCAATGATGACTTTCTGCACCTGAGAGAAAGAGCAGGTGAAACTGCCCCTGAGCTTTATTAAAGACCTTCCTAAACCATTCTGGTTTATATGGCAGATAACCAAACTCTGCACTAATTTCCACCAGTTCCAAATTTTAAACTATCAAGTAAAGAAAGGCTACATCTGGCAGTCCATCAAACAGTCCTCAAGCACACCGTCCTTCAGTTTAGATGATGAGCATACTTGGTGCATGGAGAAGGCAACATCCCAAAATCCTCAGCTGACTTGAAAAAAAACAAAATAACCATTAATTTAAATTTAATTTAATTGGGATGATCATCTTGATGTATCAGTAATGAAATGACAGCAAACATCATAAAAGCAAACTGTGCATATATCTTAATGGCACAGAGCAAAGCAAAACTGCTTACAAGATCTAAACTCTGTGTCCTTCCAAAACTACAAAAGGGTTTATGGCTAAAGACCATTATATCATACACTGTAGTCTAGGGAGACTGCACTGGGGAGAGTCTATAGGTTTAGTCCTGAAAATATATGCTTACTGATTTAACTTCAGTCATGAGAGTAAGCCCACAAATTTCTGTTGTACTTGACCCAACTGTAAGGGCAAGCATACACAAATCCCTCTGAAAGATGGGCCATAAAATTTACATTCTGGGAACTTTTTAAAATACAATTATGCAAATATTGCTACAACAATATTATGCTTTAAGAATCAATTCTTTAATTATATAAGCATCAATATTCACTTCACAACTGTGATGTAACTACAAGCAAAAGAAGAGGTAGTTATGCTTGGGGGGCGCTAATTAAGTAAAAGTCTTCTGTGAAGTATTTTCTTTTGAATCTGCTCAAATATCTGAATATTAAATGAAGTCAGGATTCTCAGACAAAAATATTGGACAAGTCTGCAGGATTTGGCTTCTGATTTAAAATAAGATTGGTATGTGAATACCAGACGTGGTACCCTTTATGTAGAAGGAGCCATCATGTAAATGCAGTGGATCCATAACTTCTTGGTGATCAGTAATCTTGCTTGTGAAAATTAACAGAGAATAAACCCACAGCAATCAAGTAAACTCTCTTAACATCTATGATATGATCAAGCATTTGATAACAATTGTACCACAGTAAATGGGAAACAAAAATACTTGTTGACAGTGAATTTTGATCCTCACTTCACTGCACCTCTAGGAACAGTTCAGAAGCAAAACATGGCATCAGCAAGCCATCACTGTCCTTTGTGATTGGTTTTTAAGAATTCAGCTGCCTTGTTTAGAGAGCTGGTCATTTCTTCTTCTCTGCATTTTCCCAAATGCCAGAAAAAAAATGAAAGCCTCTACCTGAATCTATGCGAGGACCAGCTTACACTGAAATCAAGGAAGACTCCTTTGAGGTTCAAGGGAGTGGAATTTTTCACACAGGTGCAGAGCTCTGCACCAAACAGCTGTACAGCCTGATTCCTGCTATCAACGGGTCATTTAAGTGCTTTACCTATGCCAAACCGTTATCACTGTACTGTTTAACAAAAAGCAGCAGTCACAAACAATAATAATCAGCAACAACAATAATTGTCATACAAGCATTGGCAGTCTGGTTTCATCAGGAGCAGTGAATTCTTTGTAACCCCAATTAATTTACGGGGTTCAGAGGCAGTTGTTTCACTGGCAGCAAGTTTACTGCGGGAGCTGGCTCTGTTTGAGCCTCTGGCCTCGTCTTTGAGATATCAAGAGCCCTTGCGCCACTCTTCACCTGTCCCAAATTGCTGGGGGCCCTGAGAGGAGAATTACGCTGGGGCAGGGCTGTGTGGGAGAACACGAAAACACATTCCATTAAATTAGTTACTCAAGTGTGTAACACCGCCGCACACAGGAGTCAATTACCCTGATAGCCCGGCTCTGCCCCACTCCCTATAACCATATGACTGAAGATCCATTGTGTAATAATAGCCTGCAATAAGGTGTCAAGAAAGGACATTAGGGGTCTCTGAAGCAATGAGCATTAACTGGGTGCAATATTTTCCTAGGTCCATTTTATTGGGATAATCCTTGAACTATTCAAATACATGAACTCCCATATGAAACAGATATCTCTCCATCTGCACAGGCTTGGGTACTGATGAACAGGCTGGAAATATATGGGAAGCTGCCTTATTTTAAATAACTGTTCCATAAAATAAATAGTAAGCACACAGCTCAGCATTTCAGGAGCCGTAAAATAAATCGTCATCAAAAAAGCTTATTTTATGAATCCA